>NW_026294436.1:4199326-4559326 GCF_007827085.1 Peromyscus californicus insignis
AAAAGAAGTCTTCATGGTTCTCAGGAACACACACACACACACACACACACACACACACACACACACACACACGTATACATATGTATACATGTATTCACTAAAGAAATGTTCACATCCCTGACTTACCCTAAGGGACGAGCTGTTTTTTTTTTTTTTCTCATTGTCTCCTATGCATTTAACCAGTACATTCAGCAATTTGATAGGAAGCTATCTAAATAAGCGAGTGGTGGACTGGGACAAGAGCTCAGTGGGTAAAGTGTTTGCCATGCAAGCATGAGAACTTGAGTTGGATCTCCAGACCCCATGTTAAAAAAACAAGACAAAACAACAAGAAAAAACAGCTATGGTGGCATGCCCTTTTATCCCAGCTCCTGGTAGGCAGAGATGGTGGGTTCCTGGGGCTCACTGGCCAGCCCATCTAGCCTACTTGGCTTACTTTAGGCCAATGAGAGACCCTGTCTCAAAAAACAAGGTGTGCATGGCTTTTGAAGAATGATACCTTAGGTTGACCTCTGGCCTCTACATGTACACACACACACACACACACACACACACACACACACACACACACACACAAATATGCACCCCCCTCTACATACAGATATGTCAACAGCTTTATTCTTTGACTGATTGGTCCATTCAATATATAATTTTAGCAATTTGATGTGTGCCAGGAGCTTTCCTGGGCACTGGGGGTCTAGAGAAGGTGGCTTCCCCTTAAGGTCAGTGCAGGCAGAAGAGGTGGGACCACTCAGACTTCCAGGAATACCTCAGCTCAAGGTTGCATTTTTAGCAGCTGCTTTTAATTTGCTTGACAAACTAATTTGCTTGACACACTGTGTCAGAAAGATCCCTGGGTAGAAATTGCAGTGTTGGAGAAGTGCTGGCCTGTTTTCCAGCTCGGGCCTGATGTGCTTATTTGGTTGGGAGCAGGAAGAGAGGCACTTGGGCTAGCGTGGGCCTGACCCAAAGTAATCCTTCGGCGGGAAGACGGAAACCATGTGGCTTCAGCCACTCTGCTTTTCCATGACTGAGGTTGTGGGCATCTTTAGTCTCACGCTGGCTCTATAAAGGGATCGCAAAATTGTTCTTAAAACCGAAGGATAAAATTGCGCTGGAGAGCTCTCATTTAGGTCTCCTGTTGGGTCGGAAGCAAACACATGCTTGGAAGCTGAGTGATGAAACCATTTGTCTCAAGTTAGGAGGGCGAAGCAGCTGCAAAAGCTGTGCTGCCTTGGGAGGCAGGCCCTCTGTGTCTACAGGAAGAGCACCCCGGGTGCTCGAGAGAGCCCTGGCGATTCACAAGGTGTACAGTTAAGGGCTCAGCATAAGCTTGGTAAAGAGTCAGAACCGGAGCCTGGAGGGAAGGCTCATCTGTTAGAGTACTGTTCCTGGAGAGGACCAGGGTTTATTCCCAGTACTTATATCAGATGGCTCTGACTCCTTTTGACTCCAGATCCTGGGGACCTGTACCCTCTTCTGGTCTCCACAGGTACCTGCATTCAGATGTGCAAGCTGACACACATACACACACACACACACACATTTAAAAACAAAGTAAGTAATAAAAACAAAATAACAACAACAACAAAAACCAAGCAACAGAACAGGCTTTGCCACATGGTGCCAGGTCTCCACCTTACACTTTTCTTCCCCAACGGTACACATAGTTAATTATTTTAAAACAAGTAAAGTTTGCCCTTTACTTTTTTGCTTTTGTATGTGTACATGTTTCTATGGTGGTGTGGGGGTGTACACATGCCTATGTATATGTATGTAGAAGCTGGAGGTCAGTGTTGGGTATTTTCTTTAATAATTGTCCATCTAATTATTATTTCTCTTTTGGGACATGGTCTCTCACTGAACCTGGAGCTCATCAATTCAGCTAGACCGGCTGGCCGACAAGCTCCAGGGACCCTCGTGTCTCTGCTTCCCAGCATAAGGATTGCATACATGCGGTGCTGTGCCTGGCTTTTTATGTGGATGCTGGGGATCTGAACTCAGGTCCTCACGTTTTCCTGACAGCCATCTCCCCAGTCTCTTACATGTTATGGTTTTACTCCTGCCTAACGGCTGAGGGTGGAGACTGGAATATCAGTCTGGATGTTGATCCCTTTTGGTGAACAGCTTTGAAATTGGACCTCTAGGTTTTCATGATGAAAATCCCTTATGTCTGTTCCCCAATTTCAGCCCATCTCCTAAATGATTTTAGGGCTACTTTGTCAGAGCTGACAGTTTACAGTCAAGAATGGGATCTCCTCTAGGTGGAGACAAGCCCTTGTCTTCTCCCCTAAGAGTTCATCCAACTGGACAAGTCCACACCTTTCCATGTTCTTCTTTCTCTCTCCTCTAAGTTGCTTTCCCTAAGGCCTTGGGCTTGCCCACTCTTCCTCTGACATCCCCTCCCCACCGTGGCTGCCTGCTGCCATGTGGCCTAGCTCCATGCCATTCAACACAAGCAGCAGGGCTTCCCCTCTCTCTCTTTCATTCTTTTCTAGGCAGCTGCTGAGATTTACAGCTTGCCTGACCTGGGGGTTTTTCTTTTAAACTTGAATAAAATTGCCCCCGAGCTTCTGTTTGAATCTGCTCTTAACTCGTTTTTATTAACGAGACTAAGAACGTCCACAGGGACCCTCATTTCCCTGGTATCATTTGCGTGTTATTTCCCCTGACTCTACTACTGTGTGGTACATCAAACTAAGTCTCTTGCTTTATTCAAATCTCTTATTTCCTTTGTAATTCAATTTTTGTATCCATTCATCTGTCTTTTGTGTTATGCTTTTATGTCTGTAATAACTGCAAGATTTTAAGAATTAAATACCTAGTTTTAAGAATTTAATAGGGGTGACTAAACTTTCTGGGTCATGAGCTGGTGGACTGAGTGGGATCCAGAGCAAACTTGAAGGACAGTGACTTGGATTGGGGGTGGGGAGGGGAAAAAAGCTGGATGGTGTTGGTGCACACCTTTAATCCCAGCACTCAGGAGGCAGAGGCATCTCTGTGAGTATCTGTGTGAGTTCGAGGCCCACCTGGTCTATAGAGTGAGATCCAGGAGAGCCAGGGCTACATAGAAAAACCCTGTCTCAAAAAAACAAAACAAAACAAAAAGCAAAAAAACAAAACAAAAAAACAAAAAAAGAGAGCATTACATATCTAAATATTATAAAAATAAAATGTTATAGTTTTGACAACTTTAAAAAACACATGGTTGAACAATCACTATGAGGACCCAGAATTCTAAATTGCCACAGTCGATCGCATTCCAGTCCTGCCAAACACTGTCCCATTTGATGACTCCTTGGCTTTGTCCTTGCAAAAATGTCCAAGTGTGGGAGTGGCGGTGCGGACAGGCACATGGCAGAGAAAGGGCCAAGTAGAGAGTTCATTAGATTCCTGGTGATAACAACCTCAGAGGGTAAGACAGAGGAGTGATGCTGTCTGTACAGAGACTTTTAAAGTGCTGGTTTTCATGTGTGTGCCCAAGCACATGTAAGTGCATGTGTGTGGCTGCCAGAGATCAGCCTCAAATGTCATTCCTCAAATGCTATCCACCTCGTTCTTTGAGACAGTCTCTCACCTGCTTAGAGCACAGCAATCAGGCTAGGCTGGCTGGCCAGTTAACCCAAGGGATCCACCTGTCTCTGCCTCCGCAATGCTGGGTCTACATGCATGTGCTAAAATACCTGCCTGTTTGATGTGGGTTCTGGATATCAAACCCAGGTTCCCATGCTTGTGCTACAAGTACTTTACTGGGTGAGCCTTTACCCCAGTCCCAAAGGGCTGCTAATATGGGGGCAGGTTACTACGCAGGCAGCTAGGCCATGCTTCTTTGTTATAATGCTCTGCAACAATTACAATTGGAACTTAAGTTGCTTAACAACAGCCTGGTCTAATGGCAGTCTTGCCCTCACTCAGACTTGCTCAGGAGAATCATCTGCCCCACACAATTCTCTCCTGATACAGGAGCAGTGTTAAATCTCTGACATCTATGTGAAACTGTCTTTATTCAGCAGCTTTTTTGAGCTTTGCAAGGATGACATTCAGGACCTACCAATTATTATCTACATGGTAGGTATTCACAGGGGTGCTGGGTAGACCTGGGCTGGAAAATGGTGGCCCGAAAGTGATGGCCCATTCTAAGGGACTGACATGTTGAGGCTCGGGGGAGGTATTAGAACCCCCCTCAGACTATCATCTGTAGACAAGATTGTTGGCTTTTATAGTTTGACATCTTGTTTGTGTTGGTGGAGCATGGAAGGCTGGCTAGGTTGAGGATGATAGCTTGTTGGTGTTAGGAATAGCTGATTTTGTTGACGGGAAGGTTCCATTTTCCTCCAACTGGATCCAGTGATAGAGAATGGTGTTTGGGGACCTGGTCCTGTGCTGTGTAACCATCAGAAGTATAATCTGTTGAGTTCTGGAAGAATCCTAGGTAGACATTAAAGGAGACAGGCACTGACCATGTAGAACAATGTAAGAAGCGTACTGGTGTGTTTGGTACTTGGCTTGGTTGGTAAAATCTTGTTTGCAAGTGTGAAGACTTGAGTTTGGATCCCAGAACCCATGTACAGAAATGCCGAGTTTCAGGGTACATGCTTGTAAGCATTGGGGAGGCAAAAATAGTTGGATCACTGAGGTTCCCTGGCCAGTCAATTTAGCCTTCTTTGAGCCCCAGACCAAGGAGGGACCCTGTTTTAAAAAACACAGTGGACAGCACCTGAGGGGTAGCATCTGTGGCCAAGCTCTGGCCTCTACACACTTGTGCACACATGTGCATATGTACACACATAAAAAAATTTTGCAAGAAGGGTAAGAGGGGCCAACCGTGGCTTTACCCATGTGAATGATGGTTGGAAAAACTGGCATCAAGAAGCAGAACAGCAGGTCTGGCATGAAGGAATGCTCTACTAGGGAAGAGAGCAGGCAGGGGACAGCATGCTGTGCCGGGGAGGCGAAGGCTTCCTTTTATTATTTTCCTGGAAGGCCTCATGAGGCAGGAGAGAATCAAGACAAGAAACAGTCTTAGATGTGATCAATTAGTGTGTACCCGTTGCTCAGGGATCCCCTTGTGTGTGTGTGTGTGTGTGTGTGTGTGTGTGTGTGTGTGTGTGTGTGTGTTCCCTATGGCTTGAGACTTGAAGAGTTAAGGGATGTGGTTCCAAGATGGAGGTTAAGTGCAGATAGAGCGGGGTGAGTCTGACAACGAGTATGACAGGTACAGGTATGAATGGAGATTCTCCCCAGCAACAATAGAGGAGACAGGAACTTGGGTAATTATTTGTTTAGTTTTGTCTGTGTGGGTTTTGTGTGTGCCTTCATGTCTGTATGCACATGTGTACAAGTACATGTGACCATCCCTGTGTGTGTGCATGCATGCCTGTGTGTATAGGCCAGATGTCGTCATCTTCCTCAAATGTTCTTCCCTTTGTATTTTTCAGACAGCGTCTCTCACTGAACCTGAGGTTCACCAATTTGACTCTACTGACTGGCCAGCAAGTCCCACGATCCTCATGTCTGAGTCTCCAGTGCTGGGATTACAGGCATGCACCCACGGCTGGGTTTTTATTTGAGTGCTGGGGATTCAAACTCAGTTTCTCATGCTTTCATAGCAAGCACTCTATCCACAAGGCTATCTCTCCAGTTGGAGAGCTTTATTCACTCAGAGCCAGACAAATTAATTCAGGTAGAAGAATAACATACCTCGGAAGGATTTTTATGTTAAATGGTGGAATGTGGTAAAGGGTAAGCATCGGTGTAATAAAAACACCCATTTGGAGAATTCCCAATGGAGGAGCTGTGGATCAGGTTATGGCTCCACAGATTCGCTTGTCTGGAATTGACCTTTGGTGTCTCTTTTGAAGAGGAAGCTAAGTCCTCCTTGGTTTATTCTTATAGCAGGGTGAGTGCTTTCTGCAAAACACGGTTTTATTTTGAACGTGTGAAGTTTGTCTTGGACTGACTGGAGTTTGACATTGAACTACCTATTAAGACCTGGTAAGGTCCTTTTGACATAGGTTGAAGTTGGTCACTGAGTGACTGTTTTTGTGGGTGTTTAGGAGCATCCAGCCCTCTGGCTTAGCCTGGTCAGGATGAGAATCTTGACTATGGGCTGGAAGAATTTTGTTTTTTTGTATTACCAATTGCCTTTACTTTTCAATTATAGCTTCCTGTTGAGTATTTAAGGCCTTGTTGGTAGCTCAAAAATTAATCCTTTCAGTTTTACTATTATGGGATGCAATGCAACTTCTGGGCTATTCTTAAGGAATGGAGTAATTTCCTCTATGCTTGTGCCAATTGTTGGTTGGGTCAGAAACTTGCTGTGTGTATTGGTTAAAATAATACAACACCCTCTGGTATCTCCATGATCTCTATGGTCAGGAGAACATATAACTTACTGGAGTTTTATGACCCTTTTAGTGTGTGTGTGTGTGGGTCCCATTGTTCCTTGGTCTTAGCTGACCATGGAGAACAAGGGCTCAAATACTGGCTATCCTTTCACCTCTTGCGTTTTCTGAGTTTTAGCCTCCACGATTTGGTGGTTGAACATTCAGAAGGACAGTTTCATAAGTCTTAAATATAATGGGTTTTAGTTCAGCTTTCATGTAACATTTAGACTAAACTTGGAGAAAACCAAAAAGATTTTTGAATAAATCATGATTTTGTTAAGATTCCGTTTCTCAAGTAGTTAGAAGTTTGACAGATTAGCAAAAAGCTTTGAGTAATTATCTTGATGAAACAAAACCTCCCAGTCAGTTCTTACAACTATTATCAAAATCAGATCCACAGCCTGAGAAGCATCATTGCTTTAAGCAGAGGACTATATTTGACTTTTCTGTCAGTGGACTTAATTGCCACCTCAGGAATTTTGGTAATTTTTATAGTCTTGCAAGTATGTCTTTACATCTCCTTTTCCATGCATCTTCTGCTACTTACTTGGTCCTTCTGTGACATGTGTGAAGTTTCTGATTTTGTCCTCATCTTTCCTTTTCCATTTTTGAAAAAAAAAAAAACCAGTTATTTTATCTCAGGACAAAAATATTATTTTACCATTTGATGTCATTTTTTAGTTTAAAAGCATTTCTTTCTTTTAATCTTCCTTAATAAAATATGTATTTATCCTTCTATTGGACTATCTTTCCTTTCCCCCTCTCCTTCTTACAGGATTCATTTTTACTTGACTTGTTTTTATTTATTTATGTTTTTGTATATGTATGTAATGTGTGGGTGGATGGCAGCAGAGGGCAGAGGAAGGCTTCAGATCCTCTAAAACTGGAGCTATGGGCACTTGTGAGCCATCTGAGATAGGTACTGGGAGCTAAACTCAGGTCCTCTGGAAGAACAGCATGCATTCTTAACTGCTATTTTCTTCCTTAATATAATGAAATAATTTATACTAAATATCTACTAAGAAACAACTAAACAACATGAAAAATTTGCTAACTTACAAAAAGAGAATTGAATTCATATTACATTTATGAAATAATGTAACAAACTAAGGTTATCTGTTTATACATTCTTAAACCTCGAGACTCTTGTTTGTTGTCCATCTTAGGCAAGGTTGCTTTTTTTTTGCCACTTGGATTATTTATATATTGTACATGGTATGTGTGTGGGCTCCACCAAAGAGTTTGTCCTTGAGGGAATGCTGGTATTGTTAGCACAAAGATGCATCCTAAGCTGGCATCCATATTGCAGAGTAGATAACCTTTGAGCCTGGCATCATTTAACATAATGCATTTGACTTTCAGGGATGGTGGTCCCTGCCTCCTGGTGTTCACACTCCTGTGAAATTAATCTCTTGGGTATTAGTGGAACCTAGAATTCTCGCCTTCTCTCTCTGTTTTGACCTCCCTTCCGTTTTTATTTGTGTGGTGGTGGTGGTGGTGTTGTGGTGTGTATGTATGTGTGTGTGTGTGTGTGTGTGTGTGTGTGTGTGTGTGTGTGTGTGTACAAGCCACAACACATGTGTAAAGGCCAGAGAAGAAGTCTGGGAGAGTTTGTTCCTTTTCTGCACCTTGTTTTGAAGCAGGGGTCTCATAACACCACCGTAGTGGACTAAGGCTCTCGAAAACCATGAGCCAAAATAAACTATTTCTCCTTTACATTGATTCTGTTACCTGTTGTGACATAGAGACAGGAAATGAACTAATGGATTCTTAGCTCAGTATTAGATTGCTCAGCAAAAGATATTGACTCAATTTGTTTGACACATATTAAAACATACTCTCCTATTCAACATCTTGAGCCACCATTAAGGAACCATGGCCACAGTCATCCATCTTTCCACAACAGATCCTACACCTGCCTGGGACATTTCTCAAGAATTGGATGCAGCTGTGCTCTCTGATGGAGATGAAGCAACCTGGAAATCTGGACTGTTTCCTCCACAGAGCAATGTCCAGTTATAATACATCAAACTCAGTGGGTTTATTGCAGAAGACACCTCATGCTTACTATAATTCAATTTACCATCTGACTTCTCGTTTAAGATGCTTCAACTCAGAGACTTGTGGTCTTCTCCAGGGTCACTAAAGTGGTGCGTAATGCAGTGCCTTGGGCCAACTTGGAGGAGGTTATCAACTGCTGAGCTCTCTCGAAGCTTTCTTTCCCCACAGGACTTGCTTTCTAGCCTATCAACCTATGTGACTCCTCAAACATGCTGGGCTTTTTCCAACCTCTCTCCTTTGTAGAGCTGGTGAGTCCATCTGTCTTCTGAGATCAGCTCCTGGTTCTTTTCAGGCCATCAAGTAGGTCTGATTCTGTTTTCTTAAGCCCCTACACTGTTTTGAATATACAGAGAGGATAGGTCTGGAGCACCTAAGCTGGGGCCAGAGCCCTTACACATTTCTTTTGTTATTGTTATAGAATCGTTCATCATACTTGTATGAATGGGGCAAGACATGAAGCTTTGACATATCTACGCATTGTACAACAGCTGGGAGACCGTGTAATTAGCATATTTATGACCTTCAAGATCCCTCATTTGTTGTAGCAAAAACAGCCTCCAGGCACAGAGAGCAGAGACTGGCAGTGGGTGGCTATTTGAAACACATAAACGTGATCTGTGAATGATGTAAAGATGGCACTAGGAGCCTTGCCCACAGCCTACATAAGCTCAGGCCTGGATCCAATATCTGATTCTATCACTAACAAAGTCCTGAGACCCTTTGCTTCAGTTACCCCAAAGGTAAAAGGAAGGATTGGTGACTTCATCTCTCTAAGTAGCTTATGCTTTCGTGGGGAACAGGAATTATCCTTTGGATAACCTTCCAGGTGTGGTCCAGCTTAGTCTTGTTGCCTATCTGGAAATGACTACAATTAAGAGTTGTAAACTGTACAGAATGCTTGCCTTCCTACGAAATCCAACAAGATTGCTGTCTGTGTGGGTTAATCTTGATCACCAACTACACAGGACCCAGAATCACCAAGAAAGCATACTTTTGGGCTTATCTGTGAGGGAGTTTCTAGACTGTGCTAATTGAGATGAAAGACCCATCCCAGTTGTGGGCTGCATCATCCCACAGGCTGGGGTCCTGTTCTGCATCGAAAGAAAGTGGTCTCAACACAATGCTCATTGTTGTCTACTTCCTGACTGCAGATGCAGAGGGACCAGGTGCAACACCCTCCTGCCCCATGCCTCCCTTTCTATGATAGGTTCTACCCTCAGAATGTGAGCCAAAGCAAACCTCTCCTTCCCTAAGTCACTTTCATCAGGTATCTCATCATAGCAACAAGAAACATAACTAACACACCATCCATGGTGTATTATATTATAGGTCTGTCTTGTACTAGGAGATCTTTGATAGCCTACCCTGCTCTGAAGTAGGTGTTATATGGAGAGGAGAGGGGACATAATCATCACCATAGAATAGGTCCAAAGAAACACTTAGCAAAAAGAATAAATGTTCTATATAGTTTTAGCTGTATCACAAGTACCTGGTCATAGATTTCTTTGTATATATAGCTATGAATAGACATATATTCTACAATGTCACCTGCAGACATTGGGTATTCTGAGATTCACCTTGGAATGATCCATTAACTACCATTTATGAACTGGTCTAAAGCCCAAGAACGAAGCATCCAAGAATGACCTTGGTTCAGATGTTATTAAATTATTCTGCACAGCATTTGGCTCTATTCTGTAGTCCCTGGTCTGAAGGTGGGCTAATTATTACACAGTCAGAAGGCATGTCCTTTTCTTATTCACAGGCTTCCTTCGCCTTGGTTGTCTGATCACTTCTGAGTACTTTCTGAGCGACTCCCTAATTTTTATTTGGCTTCTCTGAAATGTATGACTTCATTTTAATCAGGAATCACTCATGTTTATAAATCATCCCAGGAAGTGACTCTCAGACTGCTCAACCTAAAGAGCGTTATTTCTGAGATGGGGGAAGGTAGAGATTAACACAGCTTCTGAATGGAAAGCCTGGTGAAGCTGAGCAGGTTTGGAATTTCTCTTCATGACACTTGCCATTTTGCACTCTCTGCTCTCTCCTCCCTCTTCCCTCCCTGTTTTCCTCCCTCTGATCCTTCCCTCCCTCGCTCCCTCCCTTTCCCTCTTTCTCATCATAGGTACATGTATTATAAATATGCAGATTCAAGGAGGTTGAAGAAGTTGAGGTCATGATCTTACAATAAGGTAAATGCTGAAGAGGTGAAGCTGATACACAGGTGGATAATAGGTGTGGTGGCTTATTCTGTCAACTCGTCAGGGTCTAGAATCACCTAGGAGACTTGCCTCCATCCATGGCTGGGCTGTGAGAGTTTTCCAGACTGGGATAGCTACAGGGGGAAGACCCATCCTAATGGCAGGCAGCACCATCCTATGAGAAAGTGGGCAGAGTACTACCATTCTTTGATTTCAGATTCCTGACTGGGGATAATGCAACCAGCTGCTTCAAGCTCTTGCTAGCACGACTTCAATGCTGTGATGACCCGTGTCCTCCAATTGTGAGCTAAAATAGACCCTTACTTGCCCAAGTTGCTTTTGTTAGTTATTTTGTCTTGACAATGAGAACAGTAACTAATAAACTAGGCTTCTCAGCAGGCGCAAGAGCTCGTTATAAATTTGCCTCTGTACTTCCCTGCATCTGAAGTCTAGAAATACTCTCTCTAAAAAAAAAGTTATTTAGAAAAATAAAATCCAGTAACTTAGAAGTTGAGAGCTTTCTCCTGCTTTTGTAGTGGGTAGATATAGCTAAAATCAATTTGAGCTTGGCTATAGCCTGGGCTGAGCTCTGCTGGGTAGACTTTATGTGTTTATGTGCCAGGGTAATGCAAAGTTGAGTGGTCTTGACAGAGCTAAGGGAAAGGGAGAAGCTAAGGTTCCAAGGGAAAGAGATGAGTTCCAATGCTGTGTCTGGTGGGCTGGTGTACCCTAAACAGAGAGAGGTCCTCGGAGACCACCTGCCTGGTCCAAGCCATTCTGAATATCTGGGCAGACTCAGAATAGTGCTCCTAGTTCACAAGACAAGAGCCCAGATCACAGTTGCTGGTCTTGATGTGGGGCATACTTTGCATCCCATGGGTCTTCCAGGTCTTCTCTGCCTTGTATGTAACTGTCCTGAAGGAATGAGGAGGTTTTAATGGTACACTTTTACCCCTCCCTTTGAATATGAGATTCTCGAAAAAGTGAACCCTAGGGAATTAAAATTTCTCCAGGAGTCTCATACTGGGAGAAGGAAAAGGCCTGGAACCTGGTGCTACAGAAGTCTCTGTCTCTCTGTCTCTTTCTCTCTGTCTCTGTCTCTCTGTTTCTCTCTCTGTCTCTCTGTCTCTGTCTCTGTCTCTCTCTCTCTCTCTCTCTCTCTCTCTCTTTCTCTCTCTCTCTCTCTCTCTCTGTGTATGTGTGTGTGTGTGTGTGTGTGTTTATCCTCCAGAAAGAGAGTTCATGGAATTCTGACAACTTGATGGACCACCTTGCAGGAAAGACTGGAGCCAAGACAATGATGGGTCAGTGAGGTCAGGACCACACTGGACCAGGACTGCTTAGCTATGTACACCATCTTGTCCTCCATTTAAACTTGAACATCCTGTCAGGACCCAGAGTAGGGACATGGGGAGGAGGGTCACTAGACCTCTTTGTTCTTCTTCCCTATGTGGCTGCACTGAATAACCCTGCCTTTCCTCTTTTCAGTATCACTGTTGTCTGTTAGGCCCATGGAGGCTGGGTAGTTGAGCCTAATGTGCTAGGGATGCTCTGTAACATGCTTGGCCTGGCCTGAGGTGCCTGGGATGTGGATTTTGTGATTGGAGCCTTATCTCCATGCTTTCTTGCTTTAACAGTTCTTGGAAAAGATCCTAGCAGGAGGCAGACCCCTGGGGAGGTGTGATTGAACACAGGAGCAGCCACTCTCAGAGATAGTATCAATGTGTCTGTATAGGCTTATCCTGAGTATATGAAGTATAAGTCTGGGGTCAACTTTACAGCTTGAAGACTGGTTTTGAAACTTTCAGCACTTGTGGAGGGAGTAAACTTTAAAAGGCTGTTGCCTTGAGGAGCGTGCATTCACACAGCTCTGAACCAGGAAGGCTGACATGCCCTTTCCCGCTTCTCTAATTGAACTCCTCTACTGACAGTTTCTCCCTTGATCTGATCATTTGTCGTGGATTATTTTCAGTTTCTAGAACTAACGTCTTGAGATTGCAGCTCAGTTCCTGGCAGGGCAGATAAGCACCCCCTTCTAGTCTGAGGCAGGAAACCTTTGCAGCAAGTGAATCAAGGGCTGCCCATGGCTATGAGTTTCCTGATTCCTGTGGTCTTTAGTTTTCAGTGGTAGCTGCTGGGGGTGGATCAAAGCTCTTAAGAAACTTTTGGTTCATAGAGACCCCTCAGAGATAAATTTCTCTGCAGGGATGATCAGGCGCTAAGATATGAAAATGTTTATTGGGCAGTCATTGAGTGCTTCCTATCACACATTACCTGGGGGTCGGTTGGAGAACTCAATAGACTTCAGAACAGTTAGTTCCCCTTACTTCATTCTGTGCTCCATGAGGGAATACATCAGTTAGGGCATTTTTGGTGGCTGATGGCGTGAAATACTTCACCTCGCTTCATCTATAAAGGAATTTGTTGACTTATTTATGCGATAATTGTCAACTTGATGGGATTTACAGTTTTCATGGAAATACATCTCTGGGCATGTCCTTGGAGGTGAGTTTAACCTCATCCAATCACAAGGTTAAGAACAGGAAGAGAAGAGAAAGGCAGTCAGGGGAAGAAGTGGAATTTTCATATAGACTCCTGTGGTACAAGACAGACTGGCAAGGTCAGGCCTATCATCTTGTTCAGGTTCACATGGTAAGGGGATGGCACTCATAGGGACATTTTTTCCTATCATGGCATGGTGAGTTTGCTGAAGGCCTGGGTCACATTCATTTTTCTCAATGGTTCCAAGACTTCGTATAATGTAATACTGGGGGAGATAGTAGTTAAAGAATGTCTGAATAAAGAAATGTGGGTTGTAATGGAAGCCTAGGATAGGAGGAACCAAATGCTTTCTCATTGGATTTGAGGATTGCTTCATAGGTGGTAGTTCTATGTCTTGGGAAATTCCAAACCTGTAGGGACAATTGTCTCAACCAGATCAACAGTCTGATAGCCAAAGCAAGGTGTACACGTATCTCTTTGGAATATCTTAATTCTTGTCAGGGTCACTACACAGAGACAGAAGCACTGATGTGTTTACCAGACAGCAGGGTACAGTGTGGAAGCCGTGAAGTGTGCACTGCAGGATTCATACAGACATTAAATGCGTGGTGTGAGACACCCTGAGTAATAGGGTCAGCCATTAGGAAGTTCTAGACAGACATGGTTTTGTAAAATGGCACACGAGAGGCCTTGGTGGGTTTGAGCTAAGATGCCCACAGTGGGTGAGGGAGACATGCCATGCAGACAGGGGTGGGCAGCAGTGTGACACAGTGGAAAGTTACTCACACTATGCAGACATGGCATCCATGTGGAAAGTTTTATTATTAAAGGGGGAGGGGAGAAGGAAGAAGAGGAGGAAGAGAAAAGGGAAGAAAGGAAGAAAGGAAGTGCACACTACATCATAGCAAGAGAGAGAAAGGAAGAAAAGAAAGAAGGGGGAGGGCTTTTCTCTTAAAGAAGACTTTACATAAGATGAGTAAGATGAGTCAGGATGCTGGGTGGGTCCTCAAGGGGTGGGTCTGAATGCTAACACATGGGAACCCTTCCAGCTGCTCTGTGCCCTGGTCTAGGCTTGGCTACTGGTGCCTGTTATGCCCAGATTGTGACCCCAAAGATTCCACCACAGACCTTAGGTACAGAATGCAATAGCATGGTTTATTTCTGTTTATTTACAAGCCGCGGGCAGGGAAGCTCTATCCAAAGCACTCACTGGTAGTAACTGTGAGACCAGGAGGAACTTGCTTTTCCTTTGTGTGGCTAGCTTTTTAAAGGCAAAATCCACAAGCCCTTCACGGGGGTTGGGGGAGTTTTGCACGGGTGCAACTCGGATTGGTTTATTTTTATCTCTGTTCTCTTTTAATTGGGTGAGGGTATGTAACCTTTGAATTTACTGATTGGTGGTTACAATTTATTACTTTGGGGGCAGTCCAGCACAAGTCCCAGGCTTTGTCCTTGAGCCACCATGGGGGCTGGCTGGCCAAGTACGTACTGCACATAACTCTAAGTTGGTGAGGGGCCCCAGAGAGTAAACATCTGACTGAATTTTGAGCAGTCAGAGTACGTGCAGAAAGGGAGCTACTGCAAGGACTATGTCTTTTGTTCATGGCCCTCCCAGAAACTGCTTGCTCAAGTCTCAGGAAACTGAAATTGAGGCCTGATCTCTGAGAGAAGATTAAGCAGCCTGTTATGGCATCTGCTTGGTCCTTTCAGTGCCTTTCTGCTTGTTCAGGGTGGGTGTGATGGATAATTTGGTTGTCAACATAACCACAACTGGAATCAACTTAAATCCAAGTGGCTGGGCACACCTGTGAAGCATTTTACTGACTGGATCATTTGAGGTAAAAAGACCCACCTTAAACTGGAGCTACACTTGCCTGCATGCTCTCACTGTTGCTGGCAAGTTCATCTATCCTGCTGTGGAAGTGTTCCTTCTCTGGTGGTAGAACCTATTTCTGAGAATGACCCTGTAGGGCCCTGGTCTCCTCCCATATTGAGTAAAGCCATTGCCTGCTTGCCGACCTTGACCAGATGTTCTCCCTATGCTAATTCCCTGCAGGTATCCACCCTCCTGAATGCTTAAGGGAAGTTTCTTGTTTGTGTATCCTGCATATTGGGCATTAACAGTTTAGATGCAAGAATGTAGAACATTCAGTAGGGAGCTTCTGCCCTCTGGGGTTCTCCCATTGTGCTGTAAGCCTGTATTTAAGGTTTCCTCCCTCTTTCATTTGGCATTCTGCTGAGGCAAGTGACCCGCTGTCTTTGTCTCTGTTTTTTTTGATCCACAGCCCCTCGCTCAGACATGGTGAGTGGGTGGTGGTAGCTCTGGCATTATCACTACATAACCCCATAGGCTCATATCTTTAAATATTTGGTCCCTAGAGTCAGTATTCTGACCTACCCCTTAGGGCCACCTTGCATCCTGATGTAGAAGCCTCTTCTTAAAGAAAAAATTTTCTCTCTCTCCCTCTACTCCCACAAGGTGTGCATCCCTCAACCTCCTCTCTTTCCCTCTCTCTTTTCCTCTCTCTTTCTCTTTTCTTTCCTATCTTCTCTTCATCTCTTTATTATAATAAACCATTTCCACGAAGATGTAGTGTCTGCATTGTGAACGTCCACCTGCTACCCCCGCCACCATGCCCGCATGGAGTGGGTAGCCCACCAGCTTGCTGCTGCATTTGCCAAGAATGTCAGCATGGTTCCCTGCAGGAGTGGGATACCCTGTCCTGGCCACCCAGGGGTTTCCCACACATTCATAATTCATAACACCTAGTTGGTGGAACTGTTTAGGAAGGATTAGGAGATGTGGCCTTGTTGGAGGAGGTATGTCACTGGGGGTGGGCTTTGAGGTTTCAAAAGACTTACACCATTCCTAGTTAGCTCCCTCAGCCTCCAACTTGCAGATCAAGATACAAGCTCTCAGCTGTTCCTGCCACCAACTCTTTGCTCTGCTACCATGGACTCTAACCCTCTGAAACCATAAGTCCAAAATTAAATACTTTCTTCTGTTTGATGCTTTGGTCATAGCGTTTTATCACAGCAATAGAAAGAAGTGGGATTGACTTCCTTACTGTCCAAACTGTCGACAAGGGGCACTTCAACCACACAGCAGCTTGTCATGACCCAATTGTCACCTGTCACTTATTTAGATTTTCAAAGGTCTTGGGTGTGAGACTCAAGAAAGGCAAGGGTTTGTTAGAAGGTTTATTAACTCCATGGACAGAGAGACAGACAGGCAGGTAGACAAACTAGCCTGGGGGGGGCATTGAGGAGAGTTCAGGCCCCAGGGCCGGAAACAGACTGCATATAGTAGGGGCTCTGAAGAGGATCTGAGCCACACGGCACAGTTGTGGGTCTCTTCCTACAGACCTCTGAGGAAGGTTCTAGAAGGGGCTTGTCAGGCTAACCGATTCCTCAGCAGGTAGTAAGGAGGGGTGGGAAGTAGGAATTGTAACCAACAGCACCCCTTTAATGTGTCTGAGCTTGTAAATTTATAAACTCACTTCCCCAAACAAGAAACCCAGCCACTAAGAAGCCTGTTAGCTAGAGATGCAGGGACAGTGCTCTCAGTAGGGGGCCTGTCAGTACTTATGAAAGGGGCTGCAGATATGGGGACCGGGCAGCAGTGCAGTCTGAAACCCGAGGTTGTCAGAGTGGGATGGGGTAGGGAGTTAGGGTGTTGAGGGTAGAGTTCTCTGCTCTGGAAGCCTGTCTGTGCCTCAAGAGAAGTTAGCCTAGGCCTCCTAGTACCTGTGGCTACTTGTTTACCAGCCTCCTGGTGGGGATGCTCCTAGGGACACACTCAGGATGCTGGCAGATGTCTCCAACTGGCTTCTTTCCAGTGCAGCTCTTTGGGCCTCTGTAGAACTTAGCTCCTGAGCTACAGGAGGGAGAGAGTCAGGTGTGGCTTCCTGCAAAGCCAATTGGACTGATGCCACTCCCTGGGGAGCATGGGACACTGAGGACAGCTCTGCAGCCTGGGGATGTCAGTGACACAGTCCTGCATTTTTCTCTTTCTTACAGATTCCAAATGAATTTTCAGGTCACATTCTGTATAACTATCCTGGTAGGAGCAAAGAGATTCTAAGGGGAGACATTTGTGCTCCTTTCTTTAGCTATCACACTTTTGAGGTAGGGGACCCTAATAAATTGGTATTTTTTCCAGGAATCAAGCTGAAGGAAACTAAAAGCTGAAGCTCTAGTATCAGCCAGAGAGGGAGCTTGTCTCCCAGGAAGAGATTTCAAATAGTTCTGACAGCCTGTCAGAGCACCTTGGAGGAGAGACAGGAGCTGAGATAATGATGGGCTAGTGATGTGCAGCACCACACCTTGACCAGGACTGTTTAATGATGCATAGTTCTCACCGTGCTGTGATTAGGGGAGCATTAGACCTCTTAATTGCTTCTCTTTCCTATGTGGCCACATGGAATAAATCTCCTTTCTCTGCTTTTCACCCTTCCTTGCCTATTTAATTGGCTTGTTAGGGCTTCCAGGACCTTTTAGGGTTGTTAGGGTCCAGCCTCTGACCCCAACAACTCGATGACATAAGCACATGGTTTGGGTTCATTAGCACCTATCAACAAGGCAGGTTTCTGTATTAGTCTAGTTTTTTGATTACTATAAGTAAATACCCTAGGTAGGTTAATTTTTTTCTATTTTAAGGAAAGGTGATTGAGCTCACTGCTTTTTGAGGTTCAAAAGTACAGTGACAGTATTTGTAGTTTTGTTTTGTTTTTTTTTTTTAGTTCTTTGAGGGCCCACCATTCAGCTCCCAAATAAATACATGGAAACTTAGTCTTACTTATGAATGTCTGGCCTTAGCTTGTTTCTAGCCAGCTTTTCTAACTTAAATTGTCCTGTTTTTCTTTAACTACATTTTTCCTCTGGGCTTTTTACCTTTCTTTATTCTATATATCATTCTTTCCTTCTTATTTCATGACTGGCTGGGTGGCTGGCCCCTGGCATCTTCCTCTCCTTTTCTTACTCTAGATTTCTCCTCCTATTTATTATCTCTGCCTGGCAGCCCCACCTATCCTTCTCCTGCCTATCTATTGGCCATTCAGCTCTTTAGTAGACCAATAAGGTGTTTTAGGCAGGCAAAGTAACACAGCTTTACAGAGTTAAACAAATGCAACATAAAAGAATGCAACACTTCTTTGCCTGAATATCCCTGAGTAAGCTAGGCTGGCTGGCCAGCCAGTTCTAGGGAAGCCACCTGTCTCCACCTCCCCAGCACTGAGATTACCAGCATGCACCAACACACCAGACTCCTTTCCCTGGCTGCTGGGGAGTGAACTCAAGTGGTTATGCTTATGTGCCAAGGACTTTATGGGCTGTGGCCTTGCCTGGAGGAAGAGCCACTGACCCAGCTGGGTTTTTGTTATGTATTTGTTATGAAGACATGAGCAAGCATTTTATTAATGCCAGACAGGGAATCACAGTAAAAATACCACCAAAATCCAACCTGGGGAGCCAATGAATTTATTGGGGTTATTTACTAGAGTATGGGTGAGTTACTTATAGGAACAGGAATGACTCAAAAGTAGCTGAGTCACGGAGTGCTCAGCCTAGCCTGGGTGATAGCTTATGAAGCTGGAAACCTGAAGCCCTCTGCATGACTCAACAGGTCAGAGGACCTTCTAAGTGGCTCCAGTGCTTCTTCAAGGCTGCCTGTCTGATGTGTCTTAACTGTCTTTACTGCTTATATAATGAATTCCCCTCCCCAAGTGCCTGCCTTGAGGAGATTTCTATCATGGTCCAGAACAGATACAGCTAAGGATACTAATCTGAGCAATATTAAATGAATCAAAGCACACTGAGTTCTCTAGTTGATTCACTTTATGCTTCTAGGTCAATTCTATCTTTGCAGTTTCAGCCCCATCCTGACATTCAGCTCCTCTCTGTGCCCAGTTTTTCTATCCTCATAGTTTTGGTAAGCTGCTATTCTTTTGATCTGATCTATGTCCTCTGCCCCTTTGTCCTCTATCTCACCTTCCTAACTCCTTACTCCTGGATCTCAGAAAACTCTACCCAAGATTTGCTTTACCCTCTACAGAACCTCTGTTTTCCTCTTCTCTCTCTGGCCACTGGGCTTTGTGTCTGCCTCTGGAATTCTGCTCCCATCCTTATAGTACCTGGTTATGCAAAAAGCTCTATTGTCCTCAGTCAATCTCTCTGCCATGCTCCTAGCCTGAGGAAAGGAGATGGTCTGAGCTTCATTTGCACAAGAAACAAAACTATGCATCTAGGAGCCTGCTTGTCTCTTAGCCTGGAGGTGGTGGGGGGAGTTAGTACCTAGTGGAACAGTGTCTGAGAAACTTAGCTGTTTGCCAAATGGTCTATAGTATTTGGGCACACAAGAATTTCATAGTGGAAGACAGCTGAAATATTAAAAACTGGATAACACCAAATATTCCATAATAAATGGCTTGCCTTTTAACAGACCCTTGGCTAGTCAAAGTATAGCTTTAATACACAGCTGAAACTCTATAATATATTCTTGTGGCCCACAAGACTTATATATAAGTTGGTAGGGGTCCAATACATCTGGTCAGTTTCAAAGACTTCTTGAGTCTTCTGAGTTGTTTGCTTCCTGAGTTATTTATTTCTGAGTCTTCTCTCCTCTTCCCTTATTTTTTGTGTCTTAACAAGCCTTTCCTTAGAACTTCCTACATCTTACCGAGCTTCAGAGAAGATTGCTACATTGTGGTTTTGCTCCATGTCCTGCTATAGGTGAAGTTTTCTAACATGAAGACTCAGAGCCTCTCCATGCAGCTGTCTTTTGTTCACACCATCAACTCTTATTTGGCATCAAGGTATGGTTCTGAGCTGAGCTGCTGATCAGGAATTGCTTGACTTAGGGATATGAATATGTTCACTGCCATCTGCTTCAAAGATTTGTGGAAATACCCACAAAGGTAATATGGCTGAATGGAGAGGGGAGGAGAGGATGAAACATGCTTTTGGAGAGATTCTAATTAAGAATGGCCACACCATTGCCTCACCAGCACACAATGCAAAGAGCACACAGGGAAAAAGATTCAGGGAAGGAGGCTCTTTGCAGTGTCTGTTCTTCTGCCTACTGTTGGTGCACCAGATGGTGGACAGCCACAGAGCTGGAGGAAGTGAATATCTGTCACAGCTCACTTAAGCTAGCACCTGGGGTGGTTTTATTATTTATGGAGTCATGGAATCAAGTTCTACTATACCATGGTGTGCTGTTACATAATTCCTGTCTCCTCCCAAACACAGTGTGGGTATACTCCATATGGCTATTGTAGGGAGATTTGTCATTCCTTGGGTCTGTATTTATTTCTGGAGTAACTAGCTTTTGGCAACTCAGCCTGGGAATTCATTTGATACACCAAGGAGAGGTGCGAGGAAGCATTGACTCCATGCCCTGTTTCCTTATAGGTTCTGCTTCTGGAGATGCAAGTTCAGGGGAGGGGCATACCTGTTCACTTCATATAGGCCAGCATTGGTGTGTGGAAGCAGACCAGTGCTGTTTATTATACTGTGTAACTGGAGTGCTCACCTGCATTTTAGAGGGCTTTTGCGTTATGAGAATATCTTCCCCTCTCTCTCTGTATGTGTGCACTTAAGGGTGTGTGTAAGATCACCTTACTTTTTATAATGGGATCTCTTAGTGGACTGGACTTTGCTGATGTGGTTAGGATAGCTGGTCAGTGAGCCCAGGGTTATGTTTGTCTTGTACACTGTAAGCATACACCACAATGTGCAGCTTAATATTTATTTATTTATTTATTTATTTATTTATTTATTTATTTATTTGTGTGTGTGTGTGTGTGTGTGTGTGTGTGTGTGTGTGTGTGTGTATGTTATACCTGTGTGAGTTTTTGTGTATTACACATGTGTCTGAATCCACAGAAGCCTGAATAAGATGTCAGATCTCCTAGAGCTAGATTAACAGGTGGTTGTGAACTGCTGTAAAGGTGTTAGGAACTTGGCTCTGGTCCTCTGACACACCACTTAGTGTTCTACTTGCTGTCCTATCTCAGCAGCCTAATGCCCAGCTTTTTCAGGTTCTGAGAACTGAACTCAAGTCCTCGTTCTTGTACGATAAACAATTTACTAAGCTGTCTCCCAAGTCCCAGAAGCACCCCTTTAAACAGAAACCCCTTTACTGGAAATTCACTGATGATGCTGCGAACAGGCAGAGAGAATGTGGGCCAGATTTCCAAATAAGAATTGCTGAACTTCAAGATAATTGAGAAGGAAAAGTAATTAGAAAAAATGGCGCTCTCTACCACTGTGCTAATGAGCTTATTTTGGGATACATTTTATACAACTGAGTTTTGAAAATAACTAGCTTGTGCTAACAAAAATGTATTGCCCAATCACCTTAAAATCCAAACTTTCAGAAGGTTGCATGGTGAAACATCCACGGCTTCTTCTCCAGCCCTTTGCCCCTGAGCTTTTCACAATTATACACTTACTGTTTATATGTCAAAAAACTTCTCATGCAAATGAGAGAATCTGTGTCAGTTCTTGAAAATAATCACAAGTAAGTGGCTGGAGGGACAGCTCAGGGGTAGAGCCTGTGCTTAGCATGTGACAGATCCTGTAATCGCCGGGCAGTGGTGGCACACGCCTGTAATCCCAGCACTTGGGAGGCAGAGGCAGGCAGATCTCTGTGAGTTCAAGGCCATCCTGGTCTATGAAGTGAGTTCCAGGAAAGACTTCAAAGGTACACAGAGAAACCCTGTCTCGAAAAATCAACAACAACAACAAACCAAAACAACCCCCCCAAAAAAAAACCCCAAAACAAAACAACAAAAACAAAAAGATCCTGGAATTAATCCTATGCCCCTTGCTTCAAATCACTCTGAAGATCCTTCTGTGACTTGCTTTTCCACTAGGCATTCTACTCGGGGGATCTTCCTGAATCTGCTTAAAAACCAGCTATGTTCTCTATGATGACCACTGACCTTCCACTGTGTGGATGAACAATGGTTTTTCTACCTTATTTTCTGATGAGTAAGGTGTGTGCTGCATTTGCCTTTTACTGTTTCAAAGAATGCTACAAACACTATCTTCACTAAACGTATTTGTGATATGTACAGTTACAGCAGTGGATAAATTCATCCTCATTGGTACAATGCAAGCTTGCATCTGTTGTGCAGCTATCACCTCCCAATGGAAACATCCCCTCCTGAAGGGAAGGGAGGAGCTCCTAAGATTCACAAAGCAAACAACTCACAAGTCTCAGGAAGCTCTTGAAGCTTACAAGATTCAAAAGGCCCCTCTGCGGTCATAGCAGTAACAACTTCTGGGAAGAAGAGTCTCTGTGACTGCATGAACTGCTTGAAAGTCATGCAAGGAGATCCAGGGAAATAGCTTTCATGAGTTGCCACCCATGCTATAATAGGCTTTTCAGTCATGCAGCCGCCTTGAATAACCCATAATTCTATGAGTGATCCCTTACTGGGGATGCTTATGGCATTCCAAGTAAACCCATGGGTTTGCTTCGTGAGACTTGGACAGATGTTTTTTTTCTTTTTGGTCAGTTGTTGGTGCCCTGTATAGAGTAAACAGACATTTGTTCATGATTCCCAGGAGAAGTCACACAGTGTTTTTTCTAGCTGTACAGAAATAAGAATAGCAGTTTCTTTCTGCATCTTTCTGATACTTGCAAACTTCACAGAAGAAAAATATTGTTTTCATCTGTACAGTTGCTCAGAGATATTAATTGGGCACCTGTGATGTGCCACACACTGTGTGTTAGGTTCTGGGAACAGAAGGGAGAAGGAAACAAAAGTAAATGACAAATGGGAACACTCTTTCCCAAGGGAGCTTATGGTGCAGATGGGGGAGACAAATGTGAATTAAATATTCGCATAAGGAAATGTAAAATCACAACCTTCGTGAGTTCTGTAATGTGTGATAGTTGGTGAGCAGCTGAGATGGAGCCAATCAAGGATGGGCTGGAACCAGGACACACTCCCTGTGGAGACGGAGACTTGGTTCTGTCCAAAGTGGAAGGTGGATAATCACTAGCCAAGGAGGAAAGGCAAAGAGAAAGGAGGGAGCTGCACAGGGAGAGTGAACCTACTATGTGCAGATCTCCCTACTACATGCAGAGATCCTTTCCAAGAGAGGTCCAGTCAGGACAGTAAGGTTCAGGGCCAGACTATAAGGACATACCAGGGTTTCAAAATTAAAGAGGGATAGGAAACCTTCTCAAAAGTTGTGTGTGTTTGTATGAGTGTGTGTGTGTGTGTGTGTGTGTGTGTGTGTGTGTGTGTGTGTGTGTGTGTACATCAGAGGATAACTTTAAGGTCTCTCATTAATGAATTTCCCCAAGTAAACCAGGCTGGCTGGCTAGTCAGGGAGCTCCAGAGGTCTGTGTCCTCTAAGCATCTCACCAGCACTGGAATTACATGTGTGTGCCACTGCCTGGCTTTTCACAAAGGTTTTGGTGGCCAACTTGTGCCTTTGTGCTTGTGAGGCAAGTGTTTTACCAACTGGTCCATCTGCTCAACACCTTTGCAGAGGTTTATGTAGGAAGGGACACAATCAGGTTTGCTTTGGGGAGGAGACAACAGCAGACCCGGCCTCATCCTAGGACTGCTCAAAGTAGTTCATTGTGGATATTCCTCTGCCATAGCTTTTAGGATGACTCTAGCCATACGCCCTAACAGAAAGAATATGTCTAAGATCTTAGACATTGGAAAGGGTGGATGATCCTTCCTGTTCTCTATTATCTGTCCCCTAAAAACAGGAAAGGGGGATGGGGATGTAGCTTAGTTGGTAGAGTGCTTGCCTGGTATACACCAGGCCCTGGGGTTGATCCCCTGAGTAAACCGGGAGTGTTGGTACACACTTGCAATCTCAGCATTCAGAAGGTAGAGGCAGGAGGATCTGATGTTCAAAGTCATCCTCTACATAGCTACATAGTGAGTTGAAGGCCAACCTGGCGTACATTAGACCTCACATGGAAATAAAATAAACAGAACCACTCCTTCCAACAAAGACAAGAAAAGCTGATATTGTCCACATTGCCAGTGGTAGCAGAATTTCAACCATAGAACAAATGATGAAACGCCACCATGGCCCTCCCTACCTCATAGCTTGTCTTCCTCAGAAGCCTGAGTGTTCACTAGAGTCAGGGACAGACAAGCTCACGTCTGTTCCTCTCTCCCTCTGTGACCCCTGGCTTTCACCTTACAGAACTGGCTTCTCCCTCTGGGCTACATGATACAATGCCTCCTTTGAGACCCATTTTGAGAAGAAAGAACATTCAACAGCACGTGGTACCAGAGGGCTGCTAAGTGGTAACCTTGTTCTTTAGCACATCACACATTTATTTCATAAAACGGATTGTCCTCCTGACACCTAGTCCTCTCTGCAACCTGTGAATGCTGACTTAAATACAGGTGCTGCCAGATCAGGGCTACTGAGACCCCTCCAGCCATTTGCTTGGTATATTGTTAGCTCAGTCAGGGGAAGCACATGCTATTCAAACATTAGGACCTGGGTTCAATCCCCATTACCCATGTAAAAAAGCAGGTCATGGTGGCATGTGCCTGTAATCCTTGTGCTGGACAGGTAGAGATGGGCTCATCCCTGGACCTCCCTGGCCAGCCTGATTGGTGAGCTCCATGTCCCAGTGAGAGAATCTGTCTTAATAAATAAGGTGGGCAACCCCTGAGAAATGATACTTGAGGTTAATATCTGGAGTCTATGTGCTTGCATGTGCATGCTCATCTATACTTTTGTACACCCGCCCCCTTACACACAGTAGAGGGAGATATCTCACACAGGAAAAGCAAGCCATGAGGTATCATGTTCCAATTGACAAGAGTTTTGCCCCCATAAACTTCACCATGAAGCCCCCTCATCTACTGCCCAGGGATATGCTGGGCATGTGCTTTGGTGGTCCCTTAGCCTCCTGGGGGCAGGAGGCTCACTTAGCATGCAGAATCACATCTGCCCACACGTCTGCAATGAACTTTTATATACTTCCTCATTTTGTGAGCTTAATTAGCTAAGCCTGAGCCAGTGGGCTGGAGTAGATGGAAATGCCTGTAGAATAAAAATATCAGTTACCCTGAAAGCTTTTTGAAAATGTCAAGGAATAGCCAACTAACAAAATAAAACCCAAAGCTGAAGGTCCCCTGCTGTCTTCTTTTCCTCAAAAAAGAAAGGGCTGATAAACAAATAAGTACATGAATTAAAAAAGGAAGACAGAAAAAAGAAACCCAGATCTGGGTTTGAAATGGATCCTTTTCCACCAATACCTTCCTAGGTGTTGGCCAAGTCTGTTCTCTGAGAAGCCACCAGTCTTTGCAAATATCAAGCTTTTAGGAGTCTTAACTGTGGTGACATTTCATTATCAGAGGAGGTCAGCAAGTATTCAGGTCAGGGGAAGATAATGTCTGTGGGACAGAAATTTGGAAATAGAGCTGGCCTCTCTCAGACAGGTGCACTTGGCTCTTCTCTGTGTGATTAAATATTGAGTGATGGATGTGCAACAGAGTGGTGATGGACACAGACATCCTGAAATGGAGAGTATTAGTCTCTGTCTTGTTGCTGTGACGAAATGCCTGGCAAGGGCAACTTAAGGAAGGAAGGGTTTATTTGGCTCACACTTTAGGGTGCAGCCTATCATGGCAGAGATGGCTTGGTGGTGGGAGTGTGGGGCAGCACTCCCACTGTCCAGAAGCATGGAGAGATGGATGCTGGTACTAAGCTCACCTCCTTCTTTTACACAGTTTAGGAGAGCAGGGAAGAGATGAGCCTCGAGGATGCAGGCCCACAAGGTAGCTCAGCACCAAGGGAAGTGTTGGGCTGCAATGGACCCTCTGGGGTATCCTGAGGAAGGATGTCAGGTCTCTAGGCCTGGATCAGCTGCTGGATGTGTACCTGCCCAAAAAGTCTGTGGCCTTACATAAGGGGTCTCGACTGCTGAAGGGGGCCCTGAAGGGCTGAGGGCTGGTTGCTCTGGTTACAGTTTCTCACCGCTGGATGCACAAGTGTTCACTGAGGAGGGTGTCTGCACAGTAGTCCTCCATCTACTCAAGACCTACTACGGCTTTAATGTGCTTTCTCTCCTACCAAACTCATCTTCTCACCTTAAAGTTTAATGCACATAATGGGATATTAGGAACTTTAAGAGATAATTAAGGCTTTCCCTCCATGAATGGATTAATCTGTTCATTCAATTAATAGATTAATGGGTTTTTTAGAAAATAGGTCTGCTATAAAAACAAGTATGGGGGCCAGGAAGATGGCCCAGAGGGTAAAGGCACTTGCTGCCAAGGCTGACAGCCTCAGTTTGACCCCTGGCACTCATATGATAGGACAAAAACCAGCGTTGGCCAGTTTCCCATTATCCTCTGGCCTCCATGTGTAACTTTTTTTTTTTTTTTTTGGTTTTTCGAGACAGGGTTTCTCTGTGTAGCTTTGCGCCTCTCCTGGAACTCACTTGGTAGCCCAGGCTGGCCTCGAACTCACAGAGATCCGCCTGGCTCTGCCTCCCGAGTGCTGGGATTAAAGGCGTGCGCCACCACCACCCGGCCTTTTTTTTAAGCCAGTATGGAAGTTGGGGAGATAGGTCAGTTTGTAGAGTGCTTGCCTTATAAGGAGAAAGACCAAAGTTTGATTCTCTGAACCCACGTTATAGAAATAAAATTTCACATGTGATGCACATGTATAATCCCAGCAATGAGGAGGCAGAGACAGGGTTCCTGAGGCTTACTGGTCAGCAAACCTTGCCTACCTGCTGAGTTCCAAGAAGGTGAGAGAGCCTGCCTCAAAAAACAAGGTGGATGGCTCCTGAGGGGAGAGAGAGAGAGAGAGAGAGAGAGAGAGAGAGAGAGAGAGAGAGAGAGAGACAGAGAGACAGAGAGACTTTGATTCTAAGGATGATGGGACATTTTAGGTGTGGCTGAGGCAAGGACTGTGCATGCATTTAACTGGAAGGAAGTAGATGAATGGTAGATGATCAGGATACCCAGTAAGAGGTGACAGGATGGTCCCAGTGGGAGATAGATCTGGAGGATGGGGGGGGGGGGGGGAATAAAGACAAGTTGATGGACCAGCTGTTGCAGTGGGAGGTCCTGCGGAGGAAGCTGGGAGACTTGGGAGGCCTGGGTTAGGCTGAGGCAGTGTGTATGCTGTAGTGCCAGTTCCCCACGTGCCCTGGATCTGTCCGTGTTCCCCCTTTCTCCATTGTGCATTGTGCCTCCTGTCCCCTGCCTGATGCTAAAGCCTGTCACTGAGAAGACAGATAACCAAGTCACACTCACATTGCAGACAAGTGATGGGTGATTTATCCAGAAACTGCACCAACAGACCTCAAAACGGAGAACGAAAATATGGAAGCCAGTGATACCCCCTCAACAGGTCATCAGGTTCTTTTTTGCAAATAAAAACTTCCATTTTCTCTCCGTGTGTTCTTCTGTTCTGTATGGAAATTCAAATCAGATAAGCACCAAAGAAATGAGACTCTAAAGTCAATTTCATGGAAATTTTGTAATGACTGAGCTGTGAAAAGGGAAGATGAGTGTTTTCGGTGTTTCAGAATGTGGTTTTCAGCCTCCGAAGTGACTAGAATAATAGACTCGGAATATGTGTATCCATGTATGTGCATGTGAACACGTGTGTGTAGGACAGAAGATGACATGATTATCTTCTTTAATTGCTTCTCAACAATATTGTTTTTTGCAACAGGGTCTCTCATTGACCTGGAGCTCATCAGTTTGGCTAGACTGGCCAGTGAGTCCTAGGGATTGGCCTGCCTCTGTCTCCTGAATGCTGAGACTTTAGCGTATACTGCCTCTTTCTCCTCAACCTCCTCCCCTCTCCCTTCTTCTCATGGGTGCTGGGGATTTGAACTCAGGCCCTAACATTTGTATGACAAGCACTTTACATACTGAACCTTCTTCCCATCCCATAGTCTCTAACTTTTACTCTCCCAATCTCAGGCAGATCTCAGGTGGTGAGGAGCTAAGAAGTTGCTTTGGGGTAACACAGATTGGTTATCTCAGGGACTGGTCACTTTCATTTTCCAGGGACAGTGACACGTTTGCTATTGTTCCTCCAGCGTTACCATGGGCCTCCTGAGAGTGTGGGTGATGCACAAGATGGGAGTCTCAGGAAATGCTCTCAGTGAGGGCCAAGGACTGTTCTGTCTGAGGCTGGACTCAGGGTCTTAATTATGACGAAGGAGGAGCCAAGGTCACATACACTGATGTTGAGACTTGTCATGTGAGGTTGAGATCAGGTGACCATGAGGGGCATCATGGTGGGCTCAGTAAGGCTGGTGCTAGACAGGGGGACCCCATCCCTGAAACACTGGGGAGCTGTGGGTACTGAGGAGAGGATGGGGCTTCTGGCCTTTCTTACTATGCTGGGAGGAACTGGGGATAGACAGGGAGTGAAATGGGACCACAGGTAGGACAAGGAGAGGTTATGAGTCTTTCAAAACGAGTAGGGTCAATGTAATGGAAGAGACAGAGCGAGGCTAGGGCATGTGGCTCGATTTGTAGAGTTCTCGGGCAGAGAGCACAAAGCCCTGGATTCCATCCTAGCACCACTAAATCAGGCATGGTCCTGTAATCTTAGAGCTCAGGAGGTGGAGGCAGGAGGATCCTCAGCTACACAGAAAGTCCAAGGCCAGCCTGGGACGTTTGAGACCCTGTCTTTAATAAAAAGAAAATGGCAGGGTCAGGTGGGTTATCCAGCTATGTGGTCTTTAGGAGTTTAGGGCTGTTCTGCAGGGTGCAAGTGACCTTTGATATGCTGTGGTTTGGATTTTAAATGTCCCCAAAAGGCTTGTGTGTTGAAGGCTTGGTCTCCAGTGATATTCAGAGGCTGGGCTTTGGGAAATGAGTGGATCATGAGATCTCTGATGTCATCAATGGATCAATCCGTTTATAGTTTTGTAATTCTTACAGCGTTTGTGTTGTGTTGAAAACAGCTAATGTACCCTGGCTGGAAATCACAGTCACTGGAGTTGTGCCCTGGAAGGGTGCAACCTGCCTTTTTCTCTGTGTCTCTGTCTGTCTGTCTATCTGTCTTTCTCCTCCTGCTTCATGAGATGAACAGCTTTCCACTGTCACATTCCCTGCTAGGATGATTTACCTGGCCACAGGGTCACAGCAAGGAGCCAGGAGACAGTGAACTGAAGCTTTTGAAATCAGATCCCAAATAAACCTTCCCTCCCTGAAAATTATTTGCTCAGGAGTGTAAGGTCATGGTGACAGGAAGCGACTAGTGTGAGACTGGAGACTGTCCACACCTCCTGGGAGCTCTGATATGACTGAGCTTTGGAGACACAACATGGCAGCCAAGGTTGAGCTGGACACTGGGTCCCCAGTGTGCAGAAGGCGGCACCAAGCCCTCTGGTCTCAGTGTACAGTTGCTGTCCCACGTCTGGATGTGTGCTGAGATGCTGTGATGATGTTCCTGCAGTGATAATGGTAAGGAAGGAAGGGATGAAGGCCCACTGCAGCTCACCTGCATGCAACTCACCTGCATGCAGCTATGTGAGTTCCAGCAGGACACAGGATCCCACCCAGCCTCCACTTTCTCACTGCCAACATGGAGGGTAAGAGTGACTCCAGGGAAGGCCCCACACCCAGGAGGACATGGACAGCACAAATGAACTTGATTGGTGGAAAAGAAGAGGACACAAAATTGTGGGTGGGGTGGGAAGGGAAAAGAGTGAATATAATAAAAATACATTATATGAAATTCTCAAAGAAATAATGAAAAAATGAAATAAATAAAAGGAAAAGAGAATTGAGCTTTCTTTGTAGGATTGTTGTTGGAGCACAGCTCAACATGCTGTGTGACTAATCTCTGCTCTCGGGGTGGTATTGTCCCCATGTCACAGATGAAGAGATTGAGTTGAGATTTCATGCTTTAAGGGCTGTGTAGGACCCAGCTCCTGTGCCTGAGAAATTATAAAGAGAACGATTGTATAGCTCAGATCGAGGTTCAGAAAGTGACACCAGGTCTTGGTCATTAAAGCGCTTGTTGCAGACATGAAGACCCGAGTTTCATCTGCAACACTTGTGTAAAAAAGCCAGCAAGGTGCTCACATCTGTCATCCCAGCATTGGGGAGGTGGAGACAGTGACCCAGGGCTCTCTGGCCAGCTGAGTTAGTTCATGGATGTCAGGTTCAGGAGGAGACTCTGACTCCAAACGTAAGGTGGAGAGTGACAGAGGAAGATGTTAATCCCTGGCTGCTACGTGCTCAGACATGTACTCCCCTATACATACACACGCCAAAAGTGCCCCTGGTGCTTCCTGCCAGAGCACATGCCAGCCTTAGTGGTGACCTATCTAGGTCCCCAGGTGCGGGCAGGAGGCCAGGTGCTGCTGGCAGAGAGAGATCCTAAAGAATTATACGAAGATCTCAACATTAGTAGAGGACATGTAGGCCCAAGCTAACTTCAGAACATGTGGCAATCCTTCTCCATCAAAGACATTTTAATTATAAGCTCTGCAGTAGTACAGAGGGTTGGAAATATGCTGGATTTTCTTGTGAAAGATAAACGGCAGAGCTTGGCCAGCTGCCAGGGTCAGCCATGTGCTTAATCCCAGGTCTTGGCACACCCGCAAGTGCGCGTGGCTCCGTGTGGCTTGGTATGGCCCTTGGCTGTGCCTCACAGCCAACCAGGCTGAGCAGCTGCAGCACAGAAACCTTTAGTGAAAGAGCAGCTGGCAGGAACGAGGAGGACTCAGCCCATAAACTTTTATTTAAGAGAGATGGAGACTGCTCAGCGGAGTGCTTTGTAGCCCAGAAACCTGCATGTACCTGCGTGAGTGGGGATGGAAGGCCAGTTCCCACCAGCACATCCTTTTCAGAGTGTCCACTGTTCTCTGAACTGCACTGGGTGCAGGCTTTGGAGGTACTGTCCATAAAAAGTCCGCATTGAATCAGCAAGAGTCGTTGACATGGGAGGACACTGAATCTCAGAGGTCATGGGACTTTATCCACGTGAGCTGAGGGTGCCATCCTCTGACTTGCGTCTGTGTAGAGTCTCAGTCTCTTTCTCATTACTGATTTTTTTTTTTTAGACAGGATCTCTTGCAGCCCAGGCTGGCCCTAAACTTGCTACATCACTGAGGATAACCTTGAACTACTTACCCTTCTGCCTCCATCTCTAAAAGTACTGGAATCATAGGTGTGTATCCTTGAACCTTGTTTTTTATAGTCTGGGGTTTCAACCTGGGGCTGCTTGCATGGTAGACTAGCACTCTACAAACCGAGCCGCATCTCCAGCCCCATCTGCCTCATTTTGATCAAACCCAGTTCAAGTGGACTGAAGCGGTCCTCTGTAGAAAGTTTTAAGTACAAAGAGGGTTAGTTGTCAGAGTGGCACTGATGGGCTTTCTCAAAGAAATGACATTATGAAAACAGCAGGTGACATTCAGAAACCAAAAAGAGCAGCTTGCCTTCCCAAAGCTCCAGGAGCCTTCTCTAGGAAGACATGAGTGATGGATATAGCTCCTTGTTGGAGACAAGCTTGCACAGTTGACTCGGCCTACCACATTCTCCTGGAAGCAAGCGTCAGGAAAGAGGGCTGTTTAGTCTTATTTCTCCTCACCATTCACCTGGAGGTTACAAAGGGAAGATGGGGAGGGGTGGGCGTCTTCTTTCATCTGATGTTGTCCTGGTTGGGCGACACTGTGTTGAACAAGGAGGTTTGATGGATCATTTGGGGCGTAGGTCCAGGTAGTAAAAAAGACTGTCATCCACAGTGTGCGTTCTGCTTGAGTGACCACATCGGGCAAATGTGAGGCAGCAGTCGGGAAGGGGATTCTTCCTTTGAACAACACAGAATGGAGGAGTTAGGAATTGGAGGAAGAGCCAGAGAAGCTAGGTTTCCCAAGGAAGCATACTAGAACCCCTTGCAGGAAGGACTGGCCAAGAGGCACTTTGTATGTAGGGCATGTATACATATGTGTGCACATGCATGTGGAGGCAGAGGACATTCATAGATGATGTTACTCAGGTGATGGTCTTTTTTTTTTAAGGTGAGGTCTTTCACTAGCCTGGGACACACTGAGAAGGCTAGACTGATTGGCTGGTGAACACTTGGGTTCTGTCTATTTCTGTCATCACAGCTGTGTACCTGGCTTTTTAACATGTGCATTCTGGGAGTGAACTTTACTTTGTGAATAGGTCCTTTACTGAATGAGCTGTCTCCTCAGCCCAAGAGGGACTTTGAGAAGCAAGAGCACCTCTGTTCAGGCTTGGTCCAACATAAAATACTGAGAAGCATCCATTTTTGAACTTTCTGTGTCTCCAGTGGCCCTCCTTCCCTAACCAAGAAGGGAGGGTCAGAAAATGCACTGATTGCAAAAGGCTGTATTCCTCACTTTCCCCCAGAGAGCCAGCACCCACTCTCAAGGCAGCCAGCTGCAGGCTTGGTGTGTTTCCCAACTGCTTCTCCCCATGTCCTCTTTGAAGCTGCCCTGCCTGGTATGGTACCTAGGCCTTGGTTCTTCTGAAGTCATCTATGTGCATGGATGCAGATTCCTTAAACAGAAGCCTGCCATACACTCTGTATTTATAGAAACTACAGAGCAAATGCTTTAAAGACAAGCCATCCTGGAGAAACTTGCATTTTAATTAATACTTAAAGACATTTATACTTTAAAAAGCTTCTTGTTTGTGGTCTTGGAGAAAACCAGTTATCAAGCCGCTGGTTTGGCAGGGCTCTTGCTGGATTTGGTCTCTGTTTGGGCTGGCTCAGCCTTTGCGATGCTGGGAGATTTGGTTGCCTGTGATTGTTCTTTTGTGAAGGGGTGAAACATTCTTGCTTAATGCTTTTCTTAGAAGAATAATGTGTTAGAGTTGCTATCTAACTGATGGCTGAAAAAAGAGAGCTGTCAAAAGTTTTCGAGCTGTTCGAAGGTGGTCAAATGATTCCATTTTAGTCTTTCAAGACCTTTGAAATGCATGTTATGAATATTTATAGTTATTACAATAGGGTCATCTTCTTTAATAAAAAAGAAGAAAACACTTGCATATTTACACCTCAAAACCTGTTGGTGTTTAAATCAAGCTTTACTAGAACACAACCATGCTTTTCTATGGATATGTTGCTTGTAGCATTTATTCACTCGTTATTTTTTAAGAGAAGGGTTCTTAGTCTATTATCTAGGCTGCCTTTGACTTTCTGGATTCCAGCCCTCTACTTGCCGAAGCCTCCCCCATAGTTGGGACTATAGGCATTTGCTGATGCACCAGGCTGTGTCTGGCCATTTATAATAAATGTTTCCGGACTCTTGATTCAACTTAATTTTCTCTAAGATCTTTCTAACAGTGTCTGGACTGACACCATTTTCTTCACCTTCAGCATAGCATGGATGAGTTATATGATTACTTTGCAAGTATTTTTTGCTGGCTGTCACCTTGTTACTGCTGTACACGGTGTTGGAATGGAGGATTCTAAATATGACCTTTGTGCACATATGCAAGGAGTTCACAAGGAAGACATTTAGAAGGGGAGTTGTTGGGTAAAAGTGTCATCTGCCTTAGATTTAGATAAAATTCACTCTCCAACAGTGCTGTACCTATTTAGCCGTTTGACATCCAGGGATGAATGTACCAATTTGCCTGAAATAAACAACAGTGTTGTGCCCAGATCACGTCACCAAAGAGGCCATCGGAGACTACAGGTACAGAATGCAAAAGCAAGGTTTATTCTGTTTAAGTTTACAAGCTACGGGCAGGGAAGCTTGCTCCAATGCACTCACTCATAGCAGTGAGGCCAGGCAGAGCTTGCCCTTTCTTTGTGAGGCTAGTTCTTAAAGGCACAGACCACATAATTCATTTCCCACAACCCGCCTCCCTCTCCTTGGTTCGTATCAGCTTCCTTTTTTCAGTCTTTCATGTTATCTATATTTCCTGTTTGTTCAGCAACTGTGTTAGAAGTTTTACAAGCTGTCTCCGGGGGTTGGGAAGTTTGGGATGTTTTATGACCAATTAGCCCCTACCAGATGGCCGAATATCCTGACTCTGTATTTTTAAGTCCCTGTAGCTGATATCACTGCCTGGGAACTTGAAAGGGGTCTAAGTTCTTATCTACACTTAGGAATCCTGGTTTAAGCTTCTCTTTGTCTGTAGGGGATAGAGTGGGGGGGGTGTTTACTGAGGTTTCACAAACAGTAGTAACAACAGCAACACAGAACTCTCAGGAGTGGAGAGATGGTTCAGGGGTAAAGAATGCTTACTGCTCCTTCAGAGGACCTGGGATTTGTTCCCAGCTTCCATATTGGTTGGTTCACAACTGCCTGTGACTCCAGTTCCCGGGGATCTGATGCTTCTTTATGGCCAGATACAAACCTTTGATCTAGCATGATGATGTGGCTGAATAATATGCTCGCACAATAATGGCACAAATGTTTTGGGAGCAACCAATAACTACATGATTGGATTTAAGGTCCACTCCATGAGATGAAACCCATGCCTGACACTTCTCAGGTGTCCAAGAACCTGAGACTAGATACACCATAGACCTAGGGGAAAACCAAACATTATTCTTCTGCTAAACGAACTCAGAAATAAAAAGACTCCTAAAGATTTTCTGTATATCTGTAGACCAGTGTCTTACTCATCCATCATCAGAGAAGCTCCCTCCTACAGTAGATGAGAGCTAATACAGAGATCCACAACTGGGCAATGTGTTCAGAGTGAGAGACTAAATGGAATGTTCTAAGTGGATGTCTTCATCAAACCCCTCCCTTTATAGCTCAGGGAACCATGTGGAAGAGGAAGTGGAAAGATTGCACAATTTGGAGTGGATGGGAACTGTGTCTTCTGGATATAAAGTGCATGAGGCACACGAACTCACAGAGACTGTGGCAGCCTGCAGAAGACCTGCACAGGTCCAAACCAGACAAGGTTCTTGCATCAAGTTGGGGAATTAGACACGAGTTCCCATTCTTAACCAAGAAACTTTCTCCAATTGATAGCCACACACAAAGGAAAATTTGGTTTCTCTGAAGGAATCTCACTGGGTATTCAAACCATGCTGAAGGGCAGGTCCCATGCCCAGCAGCAGATGGCCAACACAAAATGAATTCAAAGGAATTTTTGGAGATTTTTTTTTTTGTCTCATATTACATTATTTGGGAATTATTTTTTTAAACTTTACTGATCTTTTGTGTGTATATTATTGATTCTGGTTTTGTGTTTTTATGGTTTCTTTTCTTGTGTGTGTTTGTGTGTGTCCTTTATTTCTTTTCCTTTTTGTTTGTTGGTTTGATCATTTTGTTTTATTCTTTTTTATTTGCCTGTTTGTTTTATTAAGAGATATAGAGAAAGCATGGAGTTGGAAGGGAAGGGAGTTGGGAGAATCTGAGAGGAGATGAGGGAAAGGAAACTGTGCTCAGAATATATTACATGAAAAAATTGTTTTCCTCAAAGAAAATAAAAAAAGAATGTAGTTGCCACCAGTGGAAAGACACCTGAGTATTTCTCTGGCCTCTACATGTATGCATATACATCTGCATATGCACACACACACACACACACACACACACACACACACAGAGAGAGAGAGAGAGAGAGAGAGAGAGAGAGAGAGAGAGAGAGAGAGAGAGAGAGAGAGACCTTTATCTACTGATTACTGCTGCAGTAGAGGAAGAGCCTGGGCTCAGCTGTAAGTACAGAGAACAAAAGGAGTAAGTAAGTTCCAGGTAAGAAGTAAGATTTGAGCAAGTGGACGCCGAATGGCTGTGACAATAGAGTGGACAGAATGCATTCTGGGTAACTGGATTCTTGCCATGGATAGGTCAGGTGACCAGCCATCTCTGGGAGGCTTCAGAAGGACAGAGGACCAAATCACATATGCAGTGTCAATGGTTGCTGGCTGGGAATCTCTGAGCTTCCAGACTGGTGAATGGGCCTGAGCACACATGAGCAAGCATGCTCCCCCTTGGGGTATATTATTTACAGAGCACCAGAGGGGAGAGGGGAAGGTTACTTTCCAGTGGCGTTGGCTGAGGTGAGATCTAAGCAGAAGAAGAAGCTGCCAACCTCCATGGGAGGGAGTGGTAGGGGCTGCAGTGGAGCAGAAGCATCCAGGCTAGATGAACACTAGGATTTAGCTACCTGGGCTGCAGGTGTTTAGTGTTCTCTGCAGAGGAGGAATCCTTAGGCTGTCCAGGGGCCTAAATGATAGTCATTCAGTATCATCTATCCTCGTGGTGAAATTACCGACTAGGATAGAATTAGTCATCAGCCTATTCCCCATCCTATATGGTATGTTCAGTCATTTCTGACAAATTGTGTGTGAGTGTGTGTACAAGTGTGTATATACACATGCTTATGTGTGTAATGGAGGCCAGAAGTTGATGTCAGCTGTCTTCCTCAGTCAGTCTTCACTTGCTATTTTCGAGATAGGGTCCTTGTCTGTGCAGGGAGCTCACTGATTTGGCTAGGTTGGATGGCCAGAAAGCCCCTGAGACCTTCCTGTCTCTGCCTCCCACATTCTAGCATTACAAGTTTGTGCAACCATGCCTGGATTTTTGAAACATGGGTCCTGAGGGAGGCAACTCAGGTGCTCCTGTTTGTATAGCAAGTGTTTTCACTACCGAGCCTGCCTCCAGCAAATCTGTGTTGCTCTTGTAAACTTCTGGTCTAACACTCCCTCTAAGTATGGCTAGAGAGAGCTGGCTGGAGAGGAGAGTCTGCTTCACTGTTGGAAACAGCCCTGCCTTGTGTCAGAACCAGCTAAGCTGCTGTCCATGGTGTCACATGTGTTCTGATCGTTGCATTATTACACCCTTGTCTGAGAAACACTGGTAGCCAGGGTCAGATACACCTCAGTAAAGTTGGATTGTGCCCTGTGGGCATCTGCAGATGCAGCCACTGAGAGCCTTCTCCCTTAAAGTTGTACCAGCTCTACGGTATACATGTCTTCAGTGGCTGCCACGCATCTCCAGAGACAGATGAGTTATGGGTAGTTTCTGGCTGGTTTGACACCTAGGCTTGAAAAGCTGAATGTTCAGATGTAAATATTTGTCTTCTATTGTTCTCCAACAGATGAATGCTCACTGCCAAAGATTCTCCCCTTGTCAAACCTCCAGCATGTCATTCAAAAGGAAGGTAGTCAGGTTTCCTTTGCTCATTCTTGGGAATTCTCCAGGGGTGAACATGGGGTGTAGGGTGTGGGGGAGGGATGGATTAAGTTAGATATGTTACAGGCTAGACACTAGAGGAATGTGGGACATAGTTTTGACATTTTAAGCACTGATAACATTTGAAATCAAGGCAGGAGAGTGACTTTTATTAATTATCCGTGTCTCCTCCTGCCCTTCTGTCCTCCACCCCCTACCAGCTGTTAAACAGTTGAGAAAATGGTAAATGAACACGATTACAAGCAATTATGAGTTTTTCCTTCTTAAGAGACAGATGGAACCAAGGCTTCTATTTTAAGAGGCTTTTGAATTTAGGTTATGTCTACACAATGTCACATTATTACAGAGGAGCCATATGTTTCATTTAGTGCCACTGAGATTTCATTGTAGAGTGATCTGGAATCACTGGTCAGTGGTCTATGTCAGGACAAGTTCATAGATAGGTCACTAGTCAGCACAGCTTCAAACTCTTAGTCTCATTGTTTCGAAACTTTTTTTTTTTTACATGTGTATGTGTGTGGTGTGCATGTGTGCATGCATGTAGTCACATCAGCATGTACATGTGTGGAGGACAGAGGTTGTTGCCAGGGTCTTTTCCAGCCTCCTTCCCCCTTGTATACTGAACTCAGAGCATGACAGTTTCACTAGATTCTCTAGTCAACTTGCTTGTGGGATTCTCTGTCTCCTCTACCTCCAGTGTGGCTAAGACTAGGGATAAGCTACCATAGCTATCTAGTATTTACCTGTGTTCTGGGAATCTTAACCTTACTCTAATCCTTATGACTGGGTCAGGTTTTGTGCTGTGCTGTTAAAATCCAGAGATGAAAATGGCCTGGTTTTTGCCCTTATTGAGTGAACTCTGAATGCAGTTGGGGCAGGAGGTAGACTGGGTGGGTTTGCCTTAATTCAATGGTACTTTTCAGTCTCTTATGCTTTCTCTGACCTGAGAAAACTTGCAGAGGGATTATTAACCACAAGAAATAAATCACTGTGATCTGTCTTCAGTGTGAGGCACATTAGTTAGACTTAGAGCTCATCAAAGAATCACAGCCAGGCAGGAAGTACGGGGCCCTGTCTTCCTCAGTGGGCAGCTGGGGCTGCTTGCCCTGGCACTTCAGCTTATCTTGGGGTTAAAGATTACTGTCTGTGTGAATGAGCAAACATCAGTAGGGGAGAGGAATCTCAAACCCCAGGGTACCTATTAGATAAGGCTCTGCATCCTGAACCAATAGGATCAGGAATTTGGGGGAGGGGCTATACTAGATCCTGGGGAGATTGAAGTACTTGGCCAATGGGGAGTAAAGGAGATAGAGAATTTTAACCAGGAATATAAAAAAAATTTTTTTTCTTTTTTGCCCAATAGGCATGTTAATTCATTTTCCCAATTCTGGAGAATTGCAAAATAAAGTTGCCTTACTTTCCCTACTCACTAGAATTTATTACAGAGTGAGGATATTGCTTGTCACATTAACTAGCCCCTGGCAAAAATTAAGCTGAAAGTACTGGACAATCCACAGCTTTGAGATACTACTTAATCCAGTAACTAAGTAAGACATTTGGAGCTGGTAACCTAGTGTCATTTGGCGTGAGCTTCAAGTGAACTGGAACTCCTGTGATTCCCTAAGGGAACTTGGATGTAGTGTTGGCTGCTGAGTCCTTAGAATTGAGGGTCATAGATTATGAGTGACCTTCCCTGGAAGACCTGATAGAACATGGACTTCTGCCTCAGCAGGAATTGAAGTCCCCAAAGCCTGAGTTTCTAACATGGTCTCAGAGCTTGATGTTGCCAGCCCAGAGCCACACTTTAGGATCCATTGCCTTGGGAGTTTTAATCTGTGTGTAAATTCTCTACTGAGAGACATGAAAATATTTAGTAGAGGAAAACATCTGATTGTGCATGTGGTGTGTGTGTATGTGTGTGTGTGTGTGTGTGTGTGTGTGTGTGTGTGTGTGTGTGTGTGTGTGTGTGTAGACCAGAAGACAGCCTTAGGTATCATCACTCAGATGTCATCTACTTTTTTTAAACAGGGTCTCTCACTGGCCTGGAACTCACCCAGGAATCTAGGCTGATTGACCAGTGAGCCCCAGGGAGACTTGTCTCTTAATCCCCAGAACTAGGATTATAAGCATTCTCCACAATGCCCAGTTCTCTCTCTCTCTCTGTTGTAGATGGAGTTTTCCTGCCTGGCCCACAGTCAGGGCAAATCTCTCTCACCTGCTAGTCCCACAGCTGCTCAGACCTGACCAAGTAAACACAGAGACTTATATTGGTTTCAAACTGTATGGCCATGGCAGGCTTCTTGCTAACTGTTCTTACAGCTTAAACTAATCCATTTCCATTAATCTATACCTTGCCACATGGCTCGTGGCTTACCGGCATCTTCACATGCTGTTTCTCATCATGGCGGATGGCAGTGTCTCTCTGACTCAGCCTTCCACTTCCCAGCTTTATTCTCCTCCTTGTCCAGCCTACACTTCCTGCCTAGCCAATGGCCAATCAGTGTTTTATTTATTGACTAATTAGCAACACATTTGCCATACAGAACATCCCACAGCACTTCCCCCCCTTTTTTTTTCAAAAAGGAAGGTTTTAACCTTAGCAAAGTAAAATTACATATAATTTGGGAATTTGGGCGTAGCTTCTCTTACTACTTCCTGCTGGAGGGGGGCGCTGTATCTTATGGGGACACAAAGAAAATTTTAGGATCATGGAGTAGTCCGTGAGACTGTATCGTCTGAGTCAGTTGCCTTGAAACCATTCTGGATGTTGGATCATCTGGGCCTTGGTGTCACTGGAGACCTTTCAAGGGGTCTTGACTGGTCAAACCTGATGTATCTTAATCTGGAATAAATCCATAGCCTCTGGCTTTCTGTGGAAACAAAAGCAGAGACTCTTTTCCAAAGCAACATATCCTTATATCCAAATTTTGAAGTCAAGATATCTTTAAAATATATATTTTGGTTTAACTCAGCTTCCTTTTCAATCAAATATTTTTCTGCAGTTAAAAATCCCAAAGACAACACAATCCAGATTCTCTGTGTAATATTCATCTCTACGTGGCTTTTTTTTATATTAATTTTACTGTCTCTTTAAAGACTTTATTTTTTAAAACTATGTATTTGTTTCTATAACTGTATATATCACCTTTTTTGTCTCTTTCAAGCCTACGTATATTTTACACACATTGTAAACTATTACATCTGAATCTGTCTTATTGTGAATCTATTGCTTTAAGCTGCAGCAGCTGTGGTTGCTGGCTCTGCCCACCTCAGCTTCCCAACATGGCTACATTTACCACCAGCTCTGGGAGCTATGGTGGGTCTATGCTTTTATCCAAGCAGTGTGTAGTCCAGAAACCTCTTTTTTTGTTTTATACTAGCAAAGGCTAAATCTACCATGCAGCTTAATGTGCCACTTGCAGAGGCCTCATTCCTGCCATACTGCAGGTTGAGCGTGCATGCTAGAAACCCGCCAGTAGCTCAAACTGGCAGCTGCCGCTCATTTGAGAGAGATAATTAGGAAGCTGTTTTTAGCTCTGTTTTAGAATCTTTTTTCTCAGTTTTTAGGTGGAAACTCTTGCCACCACGTTGGACGCCATTTGTAGATGTAACCAACCTTCTTATTAAATAAGAAACACAGAACCAAAGCAAAGAAGAAAGCCAAGAGGTCAGAGCTAAGAGCTAAAACCTTACCCTTCCTCCTGCGGTGGTCCTACCTTTCCGAACCAGAGCTACCCCTGTGTTAAAGTCTTTATATAGAGTTCCTGTTCTGCCTTCTCATTGGTTGTAAACCCAACCACATGACCACCTCCTCATGGCCTGTCTGTATAGGCCTCCAGGTTTTCCATGATTGGTATTGATTAAAGGCATGTGTATCCAATAATGGCTGTATCCCTGAACACACAGAGACTTACCCAGCTCTGCCTACCAAGTGCTGGAATTACAAGAGTACACCACCACTGCCCTGCTTTCCTATAGCTTGCTAATAGCTCTGACCCCCAGGCAACTTTATTTATTAACATACAAATAACATTTTAATACAAATAAAATATCACCATACTCTGTGTGTGTGTGTGTGTGTGTGTGTGTGTGTGTGTGTGTGTGTGTGTGTGTTTGTGTGTGTGTGAAGACATGTGAATGCCATGTTGCACTTGTAGGGCCAGGGGATAACCTCAGTTAACCTTCTACTTTGTTTGAGACAGGGTTTCTCTTGCTGCATATACCATTACACATACCATGATAATTGACTTACGAGTTTCTGGGGATTCTCCAGTGTCCACCTCCCATCTCATAGTGGGGGTGCTGGGATTATAGACTCTTTCTATTATGTACAGCTTTTAAATGAGTTGTAGCAACCCAAACTCACGCTCTCATGCTTGATCAGTAAGTGTTTTACCCACTGAGCAACACCCTAAACCAGCAGAGTTTTTTTTTGTTTTGTTTTTTTTAATGGGTTCTGAGAATTGAAGTCAGGTTTTCATGCTTGTAAGGAGGTTGTTTAATGGATTGAACCACCTCCCTACCCCAACATCCTATTACTTAAGCAGTTTGTAGGAACTAGCAAACTTCTGAGCACTTTGGAGTAGAAAAAGATACAAGGAGATGAGGTAGAAAAATAGCAGCTATGTTCCTAAGTGAGTCATGTGGCAGCCCATGGCCAGTTCCCTGGGCTGGGGCCAGGCAGCATCTTTGCACAGGACCACTTGCCTCATGTTATAACTCTGGTGCTAATGGTGTTCCCACGTGGCTCTTGGGAAATTACACTGTTTTTCACTTAACAGCTCTTTCCCCAGTGCAAGGATTTTTCACCCCAAACACACTACATAAATAACACAAAATGGTATTTTGGCATCAAAGTTGCAGGCAGAAATGCAGCAGTTGACACAGAGAATACCATGTGGAGACATTTAAATTTGTGCTGTTATGAATGAACCTACTGCTGTGTGTGCATGTTCATGCCATGTGAGATGATAAAGAGGTAGATTTTCTACATCTCTGTGGAGTCCACGTGTTACTTCCTTATGTTTTAAAGCTCCCTCCTCCATTCAACCTGAGATTCTTCTTATAGATGTACCTTCCACATCAAGAGCTTCTAGTTTCTGAAACTCAAGGAAAAGAAAGGATTGTATGATACTTTTGTATATGTATACATGCATGTTTATATGTGCATTTGTATATGTGAAGGGGTGTGTGTGTGTGTGTGTGTGTGTGTGTGTGTGTGTGTGGTGAAAAGGCCAGAGGACAACCTTGAGTGTTGTTCCTCAGGAGCCATCTACCATATTTTATGACATAGACTATTTTATTGGTCAGAAAATCAACAAGTAGGCTAGCTGACCAGTGAACCTGGGGAACCCACTTGTCTTTGCTTCCCCAGAGCTAGGATTACCAGCACGTGCCACCATGCCCAGCACTCTTTTTTTTTTTTTTTAACAGGAATTCTCAGGGATTGAACTCAGGTCCTTATGCTTGCAAGGTGAAACACTTTAACAACCAAGCTATCACTTAGTTATACAGCTAAGCTATCACAAAGTTATCACTTTGGAAAGCCCTAGACTTTTCCAAAACCTTTTTTGTGTGTCAGGGAAACAGTGTGTTGCACATGCATGTCACAGAGCGTGTGGGGGTCAGAGAACAACTTACGTGAGCTGTTTTTCTCCTTTTGCCATGTGGTTCTGGGATTGAACTCAGATTATCAGTCTTGTTGGCAAGCATTGTGCTAGCCCTGCTTTCCTCCTTTTTATCTTGAATATCTTCCTAGAAGTTGCTCACCTGACTCTGCTGTCTTCCGAAGGCTGGTGACCCACAGCATCCCCGACTGCTCATACCACGCATAACCTCACTTCCTCTTGTCACTGCTGTAATCACAGTCCTGTATTTATTGATTTATTTTCAAGTTCTTTATCACTTAAAATTATTTCTAGGGTTCAATGGAGATAATTTTTCTACTTGTAAATATTGAAAAATATTCCATTAAAACAATGGAAATATTTTTACTTTTGATGACTTTTCATTTATGAGGGGTTTCAAGAATGAATGAGATAGTTATGTCTCACACATACACACAACCACATGAGAGAGAGGAGAGAGGAGAGGAGAGGAAAGAGAGAGAGAGAGAGAGAGAGAGAGAGAGAGAGAGAGAGAGAGAGAGAGACAGAGAGAGAGAGAGACAGAGAGAGACAGAGAGAGAAAGAGAGAGAGAGAGTATGGTGATATTCTATTTATACTGAAATGTGATTTTATTTGTATGTTAATAAATAAAGTTGCCTGGGCATCAGAGCTAATAGCAAGCCATAGCAGAAGATGGGCAGTGGTGGTGCTCACCTTTAATCCAGACCACATGACAGACAGATCTCTGTGTGTTCAAGGATAGAGCCAGCATGGAGACACACGCCTTTAATCTCAATACCAACCGTAGAAGACCTGGAGATCTGTACAGACAGGCAGTGATGAGGAGGTCATGTGGTTGGGTTTACAACCAATGAAAAGGCAGAACAGAAAGTCAATAAAAAGACAGATATACAGGAAGTAGGTCTCTTTCTGAGGGGAAGGACAATAGCAGCAGTGAAGGGTAAGAAAGGCGATTTTAAGTCTCAGCTCTCAGCTACTGCTCTGACATCTTGGGCTTTTAACTCTGTATTTGGCACTGTGTTTCTTCTTTAATAAGACTGTTCATCTATGAGAGAGAGAAAGCGAGAGAGATGATATAAAGAGAGGCAAAACTTGGCTTAATTTAAATTTCTTATGAATTCTCCAATCAGAGTAGATGAAAAGGAGGACCTACAAATCGTCCATGAGCGAGGAAGCATCAGTGGATGCTGCATTGGCGGATGCTGTTTTGGCAGATGCTGAGCCACAAGTAGACATCTGCATCACACCCTGTCGTCCAAGGCCCAGGGACCGGCATGAAAGGGGGCAGAAAAATGGCAAAACTAAATGGCAGGGGGACAGAGGGAGGCAGTGTGTTCTGGTGATTGATGCTTGTGAGCTCATAGCAGCTGGGAAGCCCGTCTACACTCCATCAGGGAGGGGACACGAATCCCAACCCTTATAAGGCTCTATTGGCAGTTAGCAGCTTCTAGGGGTGAAAACATTTCCTGTTAGGGGTGAGACTCTTAGGCTAACCGTGCTCCAGTGAGATGTCCCCACACCCACGAGTGCTAGCATGCAGGTAGTACAAATTAGAATCAGCAAAGATGGAAGAGATCTATCTTTGGGTGGACTGGGGGAGAATGGAGATGGGAACACGAGGGATCAGGTTTGGGGGTGAATGGAGGGAGAGAGTACTTAAAGAGATGACTGGAAATGGGGGGTATTTTGAGGTCACATAGAAACCTGGTGCAAGGGAAACTTCCAGGAATCTACAGGGATGACCCCAGTGAAGACTCCTAACAATGGTGGATACACAGCCTGAACTGTCCATTTCCTGTGACTGGGCAGGATTTCCATTGAAGGGCTTGGGACTCCAGCCCAGCCACACAACCTATGACCCACAATCTGTCCTGCTTATGAGAAGTGTGTGTGTGGCGGGGTAAGGGTGTCATGGAAATTGTGGGAGTGGCCAACCAATGACTGGTTCAGCCTTAGATCCACACCACAAGAGTGAGCCTACCCCTGATACTGCCTGGAGTGCAAGGACCCAGAGGCTTGATGGCACAGAGAATCAAACACAATTGGAAAAAAATGTCAATGTAATGATGCCTAACAATATTCTACTACACTCATAGACTGATGACTACCCCAATTGGGATTAGAGAGCCTTCATCCAGTCACTGATGGAAACAGATGGAGAGAACCACAGTCAAACGTTAGGCGGAGCTTTGGGAATCCTGCAGAAGAGGGAGGAAAGATTGTAGAAACCCGTGAGGTCAAGGACATCATAAGAAAGCCCACAGAAACAACTATCCAGGGCTCATAGGAGCTCAAAGACTCTGGACTGACAGCCAGGGAATCTGCATGGAACTGACCCAGGCCCTCTACATATGTGTGACAGTTGTGTAGCTGGGTCTACTTGAGGGACTAGCAGTGGGAGCAGAACCTGTCCCTAATGCTTGGGCTGGCATTTGGGAACGTATTCCACATGCTGGGTTGCCTTGTCCAGTCTTAATCCAAGGGGAGGAGCTTAGTTCTACCTCAACTTGACACTCCATGCTTTGTTATCACCCATGGGAGGCATGAGACTTTCAGAAGAGAAATGGAGGAGGAGTGGATTGAGATAGAGGGATAGGAGGTAGGAGGAAGGAATGGGCAGATAGGAGGGAAGGGAAACTGAGGTCAGGATGGAAAATAAGTGGAAAAAATTTAATTAAAAAATGGAAAAAAGAGGACACAAAGTTGGGAGGAGGTGGAGCGTCGGGAGAGTGGATCTGAGAGGGGTCAGAGGAGGAGTGGGATGAAGACTTTGAAAGTATGTATAAAATTCTCAAGAATTAATAAAAATATGTTTAAATAATGTAAGAAATTTATAAATAAATACATAAAATAGGGAAATGAAGCATGCAGTCTCTGTGTTAGTTTTTCATGGCTGTAATGCAATATTTGAGATAGTAATTTAAAGGAGGAAAGGGTTATTTTGTCTCACGATTTCATTTTAGTCTATGTTCACATGGTCTATGCCTTTGGGTTTATGGTATTACTTTGGTGGGAGTCTGTGGAAGAGGCAGTAAATTCACTTATGGTGACCAGGAAGCAGAGAAAGAGAGAGAGGAAGAGGCTGGGGCTCTCCCTTTCAAAGGTACCACTGCAGTGACTTCACGTCCTCCACAAGCCCTGGCCATCTGCTTCTGTAACCTCAGTGTTGACACAGTGGGTCAGCTGCCCAGGTGTCTGGTTCTCCCAGAGATGAACAGTGGATGTGCAATGACAGAGAAGTAAAGACTAGAGGAAGCGGGAACAAGCATCTAATGAGGGAGAAAGGACCCTGTTGGGAAGCCTGGGGTCTCCAGTGCTGGCTGACTCTCTAATGGACTCTGGGATGGTCTTTTCTTGGTCCTCTAGACTCTCACCTCTTTTATACACTTTCTTCATTCTCACTCCCCACCTTCCCTGTCCCATTACTTCTTCTCTTTAGTTGGGATGGTGTTGGCCCAGGGGGAGAAACAAGCTCATGAAGTGACAACCTGCTGAAAAGTGGGAATATTGTTTCTCTTTACAGTCCAGCTGTTGGGTAGGGTGTTATCTCTTTCCTGCCTGCCTCTTCCCTGAATGCCTGTTCTCTGCTAACTCATCACAGTTCCACCTCCTCTCAATAGTGCTACAGTCTGGTGACCTTAAGGACACTCATCACAGCCATAGGAGAGAGTTTTTTGGAGCACTCCTTTGCAGAGTGTGGGTAGGGACTTATGAGATTGGAGTTGGTATTGTGTTTCCTGCTAGAAAAAAGTCACCCTCAGCTCCATCCAGTGTCATTTTTATCTTCATTTAATAAAGGATCATCAAGAACAGATCTACCAGGGGAATTGGTTCATTGGATAAAAATAAAGATGAGGTGTTCACTATTTATCGTAGTTTTATTTCCTGTTGTGATAAAATACTCTGACAAGAGCAATCAAGAGAGAAAAGCTTTATTTGGTTTCTAATTCCAGCTCACCGTCCATCATTGTGGGGAAGTCAAGGCACTGGGACCTTGAAGGAACTGGTCACATCACATCCACAGTTGAGGTGGCAGTATGTTAATGTTGGCAGCTTGTCCTCTCTTCTTACATTCAGCCCATGAAATGATGTGGCTTAAAGTTTCTGTTGCTGTGAAGAGACACCATGACCACAGCAACTCCTATGAAGGAAAACATTTCATTGAGATGGTGGCTTACAGTTTCAGAGGTTTAGTCCATTACCGTCATGGCAGGGAAAATGGTGGCATTCAGGCAGACATGGTGCTGGCTACATCTTGATCAGAAGGCAACAGGAAGTGGAATGAGACACTGGGCAGTATCTTGAGCACATATGAGACCTCAAAGCCCGCCTCCACAATGATACACTTCCTCCAACAAGACCACAGCTACTTCACAAAGTTCACACCTCCTAATAGTGCCACTTCCAATGAGATTATGGGGTCCAATTACATTCAAACTACCACATGGTGCCACCAACACCTAGAGTAGGTATTGTCACCTCAATTCACCCAGGTAAGAAAATCTCTCATAGGCATGTGAATAGGTCAACCTCATCTAGACAATTCCTCACTGAGACTTTCTTCCCACGTGATTCTAGATGGTCAGATTGACAAAGAAAACTCACACCACACTACTCAACTTTGAACCATAACCTCAGCCCCTGGTTGGTGGGTCCAACAACAGCAACATGGAGCACGCTGACCCTTCACAGCTGGCACCAGGTTACTGTCCTTTTTACGCAGACAGCTTTGCTTCCAATTTAGCAGGTGTCTAATGGCTTCAAATCAGCCTTAATGAAGTGTCCAGCAGGTACCACTAATGGTTTTGACCCAAGAAAGACAAATACTAGATGGACATTAGGGATTCAAAAGCAATAATCACAGGCAGATATTTCTAGGCATTTCTTCTGAAGCTAGTTTGACTGAGGCCCCTGAGTCTTATAGGCCAGTGAGATGGGTTGGCAGGGACTGGAGGGGGGCAACAACAGATTAGTAGCAGATCCGGGGGCCTTTGCTCCTAGCTGCTGCCATTTGCTCCATCCCCATCTGCTTGGGGCCTGGGAAGGTAACTGCATTTTTACAGAAAGTGTGGGCATATGTGGTGGTAACATTATGGTGGTGTTTAGTATGCACATAGGAAGCTGCCTGGATGTTGTTTGAATTTTCTTAAGACACTTGGATTTTTAAAAACTCCTTTTTGTGCAAAGGTAGCATGGCATTTTAAGCTAATGAGCTGGTTGCCGGTATCTTGTCCTGTTCCAAGTTAAATAGGATCTGCTTTTAAAATCTAGGTGCTTAATTGCAGTTCTTTAAAGGCCAGCTTGCTAGAATGGAGCTGGCTAAGTAATGGCTTTACTTTTAATTAATAGTAAGCAGGGCAACTACTTGACTTCCTCCACTGAGTCAAAGGAGCCAGAACACACACTCTCTCTCTGTCTCTGTCTCTCTCTCTCTGTCTCTGTCTCTGTCTCTCTTTCTCTGTCTCTCTCTCTCTTTCTCTCTCTCTCTCTCTCTCTCTCTCTCTCTCTCTCTCTCTCTCTCTCTCTCTCTCTCTCTGTGTGTGTGTGTGTGTGTACATACACTGTTGGGCCACAGGCTGATGTCAGATGTTCACCTTAATTAATCTTTGCTACATTATTGTTTTTAATAATACTTTTATTTTCAAGATTATAATTACATTATTTTCCCATTTCCTTTCCTTCCTCCAAACTCTCCCATGTAACAATCCCCACCACACACTGTCTTTCAAATTCATGGCCTCTTTTTCTTTAATTATTATTGCTTATACATACATTTCTGGGATTTGATCGACTTCATTATGGAGACGGACTTTTTTTGGCTCAGCAGATGCATCACGGGCTGGCTCCTGCTTCAGCAGCCACTTCACCTCATTCTAGCCCGTTCTCAGAACTGTTGCTCCCTCTATATTGTACACGTGGCTCTTCGAGTGTGTTGTGCTGTGGTGTGACTTTACCTAGGGATTAATGAACAAGCATCCAGTTATCCACACCAAAGAAGCAATTCCACTGAGTTCTAGCTCAGCAAACCAGTGAGTTTACTGGGGAATAGGCGATGGGTTAACTAAAAGGAGTGTGGATGTCTCAAAGGTGGGTGTGAGAGTGATGACTGGCAGATCTTCATCCCTACAGCCCTCTGTTAACCTGTAGGCAGCTTTCCAAAGACAGTCTCTCACTACAGTGATTGCTTCCCATGTTCATGACCTTGGATAGAGATTCTTTGAAATGGTAAGTTCCAGGAGTTTGAGAGTCTTGTAAGTTGTGTTTACTTCTGGGGCCTTATGTGTTTAGTTTACTTCCTGATTGTTGTGAGTTTCCTGCTTCCCTCCAGGAGAGATAACTTCAATGTGCAGGGATTAACTGTGGACCTGCATGAACAGTTTTGACAGTTCAGGCTGTTTGTCCACAGTCTGGGGTACACAGCTTGTGCTTTGTGCTTCTCATGTGTGCCTAACCTCTGCTTCCTGCACAGTTCTCTCACTGGTGAGTTCTCGGAAGACAGTGGTCATTCTGCTTTCCATGGACTTCATACCCAGGTATCAAGGGACAGTTGTTTCTGGGAATGGCCTGGTGAGAGGCTGGCTGTGCAGTGATGTAGACAGGGGAAGGGAAGGAATTAGAGACTTGCTTAGAAAGCCAGAGAGAGCTCTAAACTGGATCTAAAGGAGAGAGTAAGATACCTTCATTTCCCACATTTAAAGATGTTGAAATAGGGGCTGGAGACGTCTTAGTCAGTAGAGCTTTGCAAACATGAGGACCTGAGTTCAATCCCCAGAACCCACATTAAGAACTTCCAGGTGTGGTGGTGCACACCTATAATCCCAGTACTGGGAAGGCCGAGATAGACAGATTCCCAGGGCCCATCTGTTAGTTCTGAGTTCCCAGTTAGTGAGAGACTCTGCATAAAAAATAAAACAAAACCCTCAGGATGAATGATGCCTGAAGTTGTCTTTGGATCTCACATGCACACATATATATGTGCACTTGCATACACAAGTGTACCTGTATGAACATGAACATAGACAGACACACAGATACACATGCATGCATGCATAGAACACACACACACACACACACACACACACACACACACACACACACACACACACACACACACACGGGGGGTGGGGGGGTGGGGGGAGGCCCAGAGAGCTGCACTGTCTTCTCTTCAGTTTGGGTTAGTTCTGTTGATATGGCTTTAGCTCAGACCTTGACAGTGAAGATGGCCTTTGCCTTCTGTTGCTCACCTCCAGCTTTGTCTGTCTTTATATGGTCTGCTGTGTTGCGTGCAGTGTGGCTATTTGATGGAGCTGCAGCTTCTGGCTCTGTGAGCAGGCAGATCTTCCTGGGGACCCTAGGAAGTGCTCTACGGAGAGCTCAGACTGGATTAATTAGCAGAAAGCTGCTCTACACATAGCATCCCATCTTGGATCCAGATCTGAAGGGGAGCAACATCTTGCATGGACTTCTCCATGGTGATGCCAACAGAGTGCCCGGCATGAATATCTCAGGTAGGTTCCGAAAAGGCGTCCATGCAGGGAGAGGAAACTGAGGTAATTTTGCTTTGTGGTCTGGATTATTCATTTTATTTTTCTTTTAACCTTTGAACTTGAATGCCACCTGACTCTTCAAGCTTTGCTTCAGGACTTGCAATCCTCCTTTCCCTTACCCCCAAACCCAAGGGGAGTTGTAACCATAGATACAGATCTGTCCATGGCTTCAAGTTTCTCTACGTAAGAAGAGTCCATCCATGTTGTTACATGTAGTTTATTTTAGTAAACACTGTGGCTGAAAGTAACCCAGAAAGGGAAGAGTTTATTGGCTTACAGGTTACAGCCTATCATTGAGGGAAACCGATTTAAGGCAGGAAACTGGAGGCAGGAACTGAAGTAGGTACCATGGAGAACACCACTTACTGGCTTGCTCCCTCTAGCTAGTAGCCCAGGCCCATCTGCCCACGGATGGTACTGTCCACAGTGGGTTGGACCATCTCACATCAACTATCAGTCAAAAAGTATAACCCACAGACTTGCCTTTGGGCCAGTCTAGTGGAGGCAATTCCTCAGTTGAGGGTCTATCTTTCCAGGTACTCTGGTTGGTATCAAGATGACAAAAAACTAACCAGCATAGCCTCTTTTCACAGAACTCTTTGGGTTCCTGGTTTTCTCTCATTGAAGTGGGCTGCTGGTGTGTGCGACATCTTCAAAATGTAGAGGTGTGCCTCAACTTTTTTTGGGTGTTCATCTGTACACTGTTGAATCTGTCCTTTGTGTTACTATGATATAACATCTGAGGTTGGGTACTTCATTTAGTTTACAGTTTTAAAAAGGGAAAGTCCATTAGGAGGTGATCTTCTAATGACGCTGCTTTGGCTGGGTCACATCATGGCAGAGGGCATCGTGGGGGAGTGTATGCAAAGAGCGGGACGACATAATGAGATGAGGGGAAGGAAGTGAGGAGACCAGGGTCACTGTTTATCTCTCTCTCTGTATACACACATTCCTGTGTGAGGGCACATGTACCTGTGCACCCAAATACAGAGACAATAGGCATTGGGAGTCCTCTTCTATGATTCCCTTTCCTTGTTCCCTGGATACAGGATATCTTTTTGAAATCATGGCTCACTCCTTTTGGCTAAGCTGCCAGCCAGAAAGCACCAGTGGTACTTCCATATGTGGCTCCTGTCCTCCTCAGTGCTGAGTTACAGATGCACATAACCCCAGGCTCGGGTTCTCAGGCTTGTGCAGCAAGCAAGCGCTCTTATCCACTGAGCCATCTCCTCAGCCCAAGGCTCACTCTGTGTACTAGTGACTTTTCTGTTCCTGTAATAAAACACCATGACCAAAAGCAACCTAAGGGAGAAAGCTTATTTTGGCTTATGTTTCCGGAAGGTTAGAGTTCATAATGGCAGGGCAGCATGGCAACAAGGTGTCATGATGGCAGAGTCAGGAAACTGAGAGCTCACATCTTCATTGCACACAGGAAGTAGACAGAACAAGTCAGAAGTGGGGAGAGTCTGTAAGTCCTCAAAGCCTGTCCCCAGTGACATATTTCCTCTAGCAAGGCTCCACCTCCTGAAGGTCCCATAACCTCCTCAAATGGCACTACCAACTGGGCACCAAGGGTTCAAATGCATGACTTGACCAGAGACATTTCTCATTCAAACCGCACAGCACTATTCATACAAACTCTGTTTGATGAAAATGGATTCATCTAAAGACCAGCATTAGTTCCTTCAGAAGGCATTGCCACAGTGATTTAACCATCACCCCCTGAGTTTAGTGCATTGACTTCTCCTGAAGAGATTCAGCAAGCATTCATTCACTCCACAGAGGCACCAACGACAGTCCAAAGTATAATTTCATTAGAGTTAAACTTAGTGAGACCAATGAGTGTATTAACTCTTCTTTACATCATGGGAGACCCCAACAGCTGCATCACCACAAAATCCCAGCTCCTCATGGGTGACATCCTCATGGAAACTGCACCATAGAGGCCATCATTCCATTAATCTTCCTCTTTCTATATATCTAGTATTTCCCAAGATCACCTGCAGCTGAGCCAGGGGGAAGAGGAATAGCTGGACTCTCAGGTGAGGGTCTCCCGACCCTGCAGCTCTCCACCTATCAGGGAGTGACATTAGCTCCAGTACTGTCACCACAGACTTGGCTAGTATTATTGTAGTGTGCTCCATTTGCCACGTCTTCTGGGGCAAAATGCAAGACAGCGTCATGTAATGAAGAAAAAAACTGTCCCCCTTTTTAAAGGTCCATCACATCTTAACACTACCTCATTTGAGCCATATGCCTCTAGCACATGAACCTGTTGGGGACAGACTGCATCAGAATCACAACCACCGCTTGTGGAAATCCATTCTTTCCTCCTGTTAAGGTGTGGCCTGCCCCTTTAAGACATTGGTCACTCTAAGGGCCAGATCCCAAAGCTTGAATAAATCAGGCTATCCCTACTCCTTGTAGGATAGAGAGTTCAGAAGCCATGCTATGCTGTGGCTTCGCGGCTCCTAACATATGTTTTAACCCAGTCCCTGGATCCTCCATGCATCTTGTCGTATAGGCTACCCAAGACTAAAGTTGAGCTGTGGAACCCCCAGCAGCTGCTTTCCTTTCCTGTTCAGAGGATTTCTCTGAAGGCTCCTCTGGCCCCCTATCATCCTGCCCACAGCAGCGCTCTCTCTCTCTCTCTCTCTCTCTCTCTCTCTCTCTCTCTCTCTCTCTCTCTCTCTCTCTCACTGTCTTTCCTAATAAGGTTCCTTTTCATTGCGAGGCTTTGCAGAGAATCCCCATTTCCCTTTAAGGCTCTGTTCATGTGTGTCTAGTATAATATATTGTAATGTTCTTCCACCTCAAGGCCCCAATCATGGCTTCCATGGTCCTGCTCCCAATAAGGTTCATTTCTGAAGGGTAATTTTGTCAGCTCCTTTCCTAAAGCTACCTACCTTCTTGCTGCTCCTCTGATTTGTTTTTAAACCTGAATACCTACATACAAGTCTGGCTCTTTGGTACACTGTGAACTCATCAAGGAGAGGGAGCTTATTCATATCTTTATAATCCAAGAAAAGTGAATAGACATGAAAAGGATTGCTGGGTAGCCTCAGGAGGCCCAGTTTCCCTAGACCACCCCACTCTCCCTTATCTATGCAGGGCCCCATGTTGAAATATTTTACCTGTGTCTTGATGACAACCAATTGGAACTTTCTGTCAATGGAATGAGATTGCCCACACTGATTTACTCAACACAACATTCAGGACAGGTTTAAACTTTGTATGCTTTACCATATTTTTTTCTCCCCCCAAACTGGTTTATTGTGGCTTTGGCCAAAAGTCTCATACCTTGACAACAGAGAGAAACTTAATGGGTGAAATATAGGTGCAGCAGAAATAGCTTCAGGTAAAGTCCAAGACAGGGTATGGGAGGATAGTGTGGGGAAATCTCTTCATCTACTTAAGGACCAGATATAAGTGTCATGCAAGCTTATTGCTCTTCACCTGAAATACATTTGCTGGGCACTTAATATGAAATAAAGCCTCAAAAAGTCTCAGATCTCTCTCTCTCTGCCTCTGCCTCTGTCTCTCTTTTGTGATGTATACGTGTGTGTGTGTGTGTGTGTGTGTGTGTGTGTGTGTGTGTGATATATGTGTGTGATGTATGTGTGTGATGAATATATGTGATGTGGTGTGTGTGTGTGTGTGTGTGTGTGTGTGTGTGTGTGTGTGTAGGTTTTTCTGTGCTATGGGGTATATGTGATGGTCAGAGGCATCTGCGGCTGTTAATCTCCTCCTTCCCTTTGTTTGGGACCGTATCTTTTGTTTGTCACTCAGTATGCCAGGCTAGCTGCCCAGGGAATTTTGGGGGAGTCTCTTGTCCCTGCCACCCATCTTGCCACAGGAATGCTGGAATTACAGACATGCTTCCACATCTGGCTTTATGTGGGTCTTGGGGATCTGAAAGTCAGGGCCTAACACTTGCTTGGCAAGCCCTTTGCCCACTGAGCCACCTCTCCAGCCTGAAATAAACACCTCTAAAAGTCTCTGCCAATTTACAACCCAATCATCTATTAGTTATCCAATGAACGCTCTGTATCTTGGAGGAGTTTGGGAGCACTAAGGATGGGTTGAAGTCTTGCTCATCTCCCCCTTTGCTAAGATTCCCCTCCACGTATTAGGAGCTCAACAAATACTGTTGAGTGACAGGTCTTGTCTACTTGGGATCTCTTATGTCTGATGGTGTTAGGACCATAGTGACAGCCAGTGAAAACTTTAGTGATCACTCTGAGTAATAGAGATAGAGAATGCAATTGTGAAACCCAGGCCTCAGAGGAAGAGTGTGTCTGTCTTGAGCCTGAACACTAGAAGGATCAGGCAAGAGAGTTATTATGGGGCTGGTGAAAGGGCTTAGTTGGCAAAAATGCTTGCTACACAGAGTGAGGATTTGAGTTCAACTCCCTGAAGCCCACATGAAAAGCTGGACACAAAAAGCAAGTCTATTAATTCTAGTGTTCCTACAAGGAGATGGGAGGTGGAGACAGAGAAGACCCGGAAGCCTGGGGGACAACTGGCCTTGTACATGAAGTGTAAAAAACAAGACAGAGATTGTGTCAAAATGAGGTGGCATGTGAAGACTGACATCTGATGCTGTTGTCTGTCCTTAGTGGGTGTGCTTGTGCTCTCGTGTACACACACACACACACACACACACACACACACACACACACACACACACACACAAAGGGGGAGAGAGCGGGAGAGGGAGAGTTTTAAGAGTTATTATGGAAGGCAAAATTAATAGGGTGCTCAAGTCTCTAAAATTCCCCACAGTTAACAGTCCACTGCCATTATCTTTGTGAATCAAGAATTAGGACTGTCTGGGATATAGGCACCTCCCCAGTGGTTCACACCAGCAGGCAAACCCACATAGCTTCTAAAAAAATGGGGGAGATCTTTAGAGTCACTCAATCCTTTCTTACCAGCATTTCATGGGAGCTGAGTGGTTTGATCTCCAGACTATGGTGGGCTCCCTCTGTTTGAAGTTGGGACTTAAACACAAGAAGAGGAACACAGAGCAGGCAGTGGCCTTGCAGCTGTGGTCTACAGAGCATGCAACCTCTGACAACTGTTTCTCTCCCCAGAGTGCCCTTTGGGGTAACTCGGGACTGTGGATGCTCATATTGATCTTGGAGTTGAAAGAGTTAGTTAGCAATCACTGCCATTGACAAAGGTTCTTCCAGCTCATTAACCACTAGATTATGTGGCACAGTTCATTAAAATTCTGTCTCATCTCCTGCATTTGTAAACAGGCTCAGGGGCGTTTATCACTTTGTGGCTCTTACAGAGATTTTCCTCCAAAGTGAGCATTTTTCTTCTCCCCTTTTCCTGGTATGAAAAAGCATGAAGTAATTTGCCCTAAGATGCATAATCATTTAAATGCAAACGAAAATGAAATACCAACTAAGAATTGCAGTTTTGGAGGCCTCCCCCCACCCATGGTTTCCTATTTGTGACTGTTTGTCTATGTAGCTGCTTTCATAAATACATTTGCTCAGAGTTCTTGTTACATTAATTTTGTATAAATTGTCATGCTTCTTAGCAGGCTTCTGCCCTATAATTACTTACATTTGAATACAGACAGAAAGGGAGAGATTACGTCCAAATTTAAAAACTGTATCTTTTCCCTTTGTTTATTTTTTTTATTTTGTGATTTATTTATTTTTCCTTATGTTTATGTGTGTGTGCCAGAGTGGGGTTATGTATACTGTATATGTATAGATGCTTGTGGAGGCCAGAGGGCATTGGAGCCCTGGGACTGGAGTGACAGACAGTAAGTTGCCTGCTGTGGGTTCTGGGAACCGAACCTGTGTCCTCTGCAAAAAGAGTTAGTGCTTTTAACCTCTGAGTCATCTCTCTAGCTCCTCTTTCCCTTAGTTAATAACTAAACATTGGGGCTGTAATTCTGTGCAAAACACCCATCTAAAGATGGACCCAGAGCACAGTTCTAAGGGTGTAGACTCTGGGTGACTGTTTTCCTTTCCTCTTCAGGGACCCATGAAGCTCTTACCTTAGAAAAGGCTTTTTCTAGAAAGACCCACATGACAAGTATTTGTGGGCTGTATGGCTTTTGAACATGCACATTCTTACCACAGTGGTCCCAAAGAAGTGACAGGCTACGTTTCAGCCAAAGAGCAAGATCTAAATCAGTAAACCTTTATGGATTTTGTATACCGAGTCTGTATGTGTGAGTGTGTGTGTATGTGTGTGAATGCACGTGTCTGTGTGTCTGTATGTGTATATATGTGTGTCTATATGTGTGTATGTGTGTGCATACATGTGTCCGTGTGTATGAATGTGTGTATGTATATGAGTGCATGTGTGTCTGTGTGCATATATGTGCATGTGTGTGTGTCTGTGTGTATGTGTGCATATGTCTCTGTGTGTCTGTGTGCCTATGTGTGTGTGTGCGTGTGTGTGTGTGTGTGTGTGTGTGTGTGTGTGTGTGTGTGTAGGTGTGTGTATGTGCACAGACCAGAGGACAACTCTAGCCATTCCAGGTATCATCCTTCAGACACTATCTGCCTTATATTTTGAGACAGGATCTCTCACTGGCCTGGAGTTCATCAAGTAGACCAGACTGGCCAGTTCGAGGAATTCTCCTGCCTCTTCCTTCACTTCATTATGTGGCTGGCTGCTTTTATAAATACATTTGTTCTGAGCTCTTGTTATGTTAATTTTATATAAATTGTCAGATTTCTCCGGAGGCTTCTGCCCTATAATTGCCTTCATTTGAATATAAACAGTAAGGGGGAGATTATAGCCAATTTAAAAAGAAAATCTTTCCCCTTTATTAATTATCTCTGGGATTGCAAGCATGTGCCACCATGCCTCCATTTCTGTTTGGATTCTGAGGATCAAACTCAGGTCTTCTTGTAGGGCCAATGCTGTACTGACAGTCACCGTTCCGGCCCTCAGACACTTTTTTTTTTTTTTTTTTTTTTTTTGGTTTTTTCGAGACAGGGTTTCTCTGTGTAGTTTTGGTGGCTGTCCTGGAACTCACTCTGTAGACCAGGCTGGCCTCTAATTCACAGAGATCCACCTGCCTCTGCCTCCCGAGTGCGGTGGTGGTGCACGCCTTTAATCCTCAGACACTTTTTAAGTGCCATGGAACACTTCCCTACTTCCCCGTCCCTGCTGTTTAAAGCTTGTTCTTATGTCCAGGGCCGTCTGGACACAGCTTCCCAGGGAAACTGTAGTTTGTTGACCACCACACATCCTGTTCTACTTTTGTTGGAAGTGTCAGCACTGGGTCAGGGGTTCTTAGATGTGGTTTCTAAGCTAGTGGCGGCATCACTGCGGGATATTTTGGACCTGCTGAAGGCCAGAGACTTGAGGAGAGGGTGTAACGGATACAAGGACCCATGACTACAATAAATACTCTTCTGGATACATGTTTGTGTGCCTTCATTACTCCTGAGAAAGTCATTTCCTCAGCAATGCCTCATGTCATCATGGCCACACCAAGACAGGGGTGAGTGAGGAGACCACAGTTCAATACATAAGACTGAGAGAAATCGAAAGATACCAGACAGTCTTACAATGTTGACCTTTTGCCTTACATACACACATATTCCCCCCTCTCTCCTCAAAGCTTGCCATGATGGTACTTACCTGGAGTCCCAGTGCTCAAAGAGGTAGAGACAGACAGACCCCTGGGTCTTGCTAGCCAAGCAGCCTGGTCTAATAGGTGAGATCCAGTTCCTGTCTCAAAAAACAAGGCATACTGAATCTGAGAGAGATAACCAAGGTTTAACACACACACACACACACACACACACACACACACACACACACACACACACACGCACAAACCTGAACCCAAAAGGAATTGATCACATCACATAGTACTTTGCTGGGGGCTGAGCCATCAGACCACTTTTGTAGGACTCTAGCACACGACAGACCCATGTGACCGTCTGCTGCTTGACCACCCAATTTAGCCTTGGGTACCCAGAGTCTAGCACTGCACAGAGCAGGGGCATGGGTTGAAGTTGCCTTGCGCTGTAAGCAGGTCTAGCCTCTGCCCTCGAGAGGTGTGGAATGAGAACGCCCTCTGCAGCTGAGGGTGTTCTTGTGTCTTCTTGCGGTTTTGGTGCTCTTTCTAAGCCCGACTGGCACGGCCCCTCTTCTGTACCGAACTGGTTTTCACTCTGTCTCTGTTACTCAACCTTCACTTCTGAGCTTCTGTGACTTTGCTCATCTGTTTCCCACCTGGAATACTCTGCCTCACTCACCAACAAGAGTATGCTTTCAGAGCCTTTCAAAGGCTTATTGCAGAGAAGTCAGAAAATGCAGACAGGTGCAAAGAACTTTAAACTATTCATATCACACTCACCTAGAGACAGTTCTATCCACACAATGACACACTGCTTTCCAGATTGTGTTACACAAACACACTGATACACACACACACACACACACACACACACACACACACACACACACACACACAAAACATCTCCCATACTTATAAAATCAGACCGTAATATGTATATATTTGTGTGTGTGTGTGAGGTGTATGTGCACATGCACAGGTTCGTGCGCAAGTGTGTACATGTGCATGAGGAGACCAGAGAATGTTAGATCGCATTCCCCAGAAACTGCCAATCTTGTTTTTTGAGACTGATTCTCTCTCTGGCCCAGAGCTCAGCAGGCAGGCCAGACTGGCTGGCCAGTGAGCCCTGAGAGTCTTTGCCTTCCCAGCTCTGGAATTACAGATGTGCACCTCCATCCTAGCTCTGTGTGGGTCCTTGAACTCATGTTTGTGTGTCAGACACTTTACTGACAGAGCTCTTTATCCAGCCCCCACACAGTCTAGTTTTAAAAAAGATTTATTTATTTATTTTTTTACTTTTATGTGTATGCATGTTTGCTGACATTTATGTATGTATGAGCACCATGTACCTGTGAGAGCCAGAGGAGGGGATCATATCCCCTGCAACTGCAGGTTCAGATGGTTATGACTGTGATGTGGGTCCTGGGGACAGAACTCAGGTCTTCTGCAAGAGCAGTAAGTGATCTTATTGTTGATCATCTCCCCGGCCCCTATATTCATTTCTTTCATTTTTTTTTGTACTTAACATATTGTGACTATCTTCCTATGTTAATAAATGTATTTTACAGTGCATTTAGTGTTTGCATAAGTGTATGTTGTATACATAATTTATTAACCACTTTCAGAGATTTAGGTTATTTCCAACTTTTATTATAAACCTACAGCTACAACACAGTACTGTAGCAACCATTCATGAGGCTAAATGCTGCATCACTAAATATCTCCGTAGGACACATTTCCAGTAGAATTACAGGTGCCTTCTGCATCCGGGGCTTCTGGATTTTCATCTTAAACCAACAGTGGATGGAAAACACTTGGAAAAATTGTACCTGAACTGAACATGTATAGGTATGTTTCCTCATCATTATTCTCTAAGCAATGTGTTATAATACACATTCACACTGTATCAAGTATTGTAAGTTATCTAGAAGGGATTTAAAGTATAAGGAAGATATATGTAGATTATATGCAAATCTTACCCTATTATGCTAAGGACTTGAACAGCCATAGAGGTGAGTCTTAGACCCAATCTCCCATGAATACTGTGGACCATTTTTGGTGTCCAGAGTTACCTCCTTCAATACACATTGCAGAGGTATGCTCCATGGGTACTGTTGCATGGTTGCTCAACAGCATATCTAAGCACCCATTTCCCTGTGTCCTTGGTACACAGGATGTCATCATGGCAAAACAAATGTCTAATTTTCCTTTTGAGTTAAAATATCCCATCTTAATGTTTTATGTTGCCTTTTTTAGGTGATTAGTAATGTCATCTTGGTTCCTTGTGTATTTGTATATTTGTATTTCTTTGTTTGGATTTTTTTGTCCTGCTTATTTATTTATTTTAATTATTCTTTGTGCCTTATCCATGGATATGCTATACATTGAACACATTCTTCTCTTGCTTTACAAACCCCCTTTCCTGTCCTTTCTCCCTCCCCATAGTCTCCTTTATTTCCCTGGACAGTTTATTTCTAATTGTTTGTCATGCAGACATATATGATTTTATGTATCTATATAATCTAGAGACCACAAATGGGAAAACATGCAATATTTATCTTTCTGAGACTGGCTTAATTTGCTTAATGTGATTATCTCCAGTTGTATTCATTTTTAAAAATAAATAACTTTGTTCTTTATGGCTGAAGACATTCCATTTTGTGTGCACCACATTTAACTTATCCTATCTTTTGACTATGAACAGTGCTGCAAGAAACACTGATGGGCAAGCATCTCTGTGATGTGTTGACTTGGAGTCCCAGAACAGGAACAGCTGTGTCATAGTGAATATCTAGTTTTATTTTTTTGAGAAATCTCCACATTAACGTCTGTAGTGACTGGACTAGGTCACATCCCCACTGTCAGGGTGTAAGGGTTAGAGTTCTGTCCATATTCTCTCCAGCATTTGTTGTTACATGTTTTCGTATTGCCTGTCACTTTGTGGTGAGATGGAACTTCAGTGTAGTATTAATTTATATTTTTCTGATGGCAATGGTAAGTGCTAATTGTTAACTTGACAAAACCTAGACTCACTTGGGAGAAGGACTTTTGAGCACATCTGTGGGAGATTGTCTGGATTGTATTAGTTAAAACAGGAAGACTCATCCACTGTTGGTGGCACCATTCCCTATATAGGGGATCTTGAGCTGTATAAGAATGGACAAGGCATGTGATCACAGGCGTACACGAACAAATGAATGAATGAATTCATTGCCTTCTGCGTCTTGACTGTGGCTATGATGTGACTAGCTGTGTCAAGCTCTTCTTTTGTGACTCTCCTATCATGAGGGACTACAACCTGGAATTGTAAGCTAAAATAAAGCTTTTATAGATAATTTGTTTCTTTTAGTGTGTTTCATCATAGCAATAGAAATGAAACTCAGACCCTGTGAAGTTGAACTCTTCTCATTTCCATCCCCTGCCCGTTGGAGCCCTTGTGGGCTTTCTTTCCCTCTCACTGACATGAATCATATTCATTTTGTCTTGGGCTGGATTATGTCCTCTGTGATATCTTGGCTCACAGCAACCTGTATTTCACTTCTTGGACTCCCTGACTCCTTCATCTTTGATGTTGTTTGGCCTGTGCTTCTCTTCTTGCTTGAGCCCTAACAGCTTTTCTTTCAGAACTTGATTGTTGCAGAATATTTATACACTGTGTGAAGATGTGTTGCTGGGATTGGTGTAGTAAAAACCTTAATGGCCAATAGCTAGGCAGGAGAGATAGGTGGGACCTCCTGGCAGAGAGAGGAAGAGGAGAGATGCCATTGAGAGATGGAATGAATTGGACACACATGGGACACGGACCACACTAGCAGAGAAGTCATGCCAGCTGATGCCACCACAGTTGCCACTGGGGCCTCTTCACTTGGCGGGGAGGGGACTTGGGAAAGTGGGCTCAGCAACCTCTCAGAGGGCGGTAACCGTGGCTCCCACTCTCAGGGAACCTAGAGGGGCGGGGCCAGTTGCCAGAGCCCTGTGGCAGCAGTCAAGCTGTGCAAAAAGCCAGATCCAGACAGAGAAAACCTCTAAACTGATATAGTATGTTTGAATATGCTTAGGTGGCCCAAAGAAAAACCCAACTACACTTGATAGAAAACTGCTGTGGTCATGTTAAACTGAGTAAGTCAACAGCACCCAGAAGCATGCCAACCAGGGTGGCTGTATTTGACCTTTTAAACATGAGCTCTCATGGGCTCCTGAAATCCTAGTTTTCTTAGTTTCCCACATCTAGGAGCATCCATGCACAGGACTGACTGTCTAAGGTTTGCTGAATCATTCAAGGTCTTATTAGCCTCTGTTGGGGTGTATATATGGTTTGCAGGTGTTGCTCAAAGGTTTGTGCCTTGAAATCTTGCTCCTGTGAGACAAAAGCCCATGTTCACACACATTCTAAAGAGCTGGCTTTAAAAAATGAATTCATCTGCTAAGAGTTTGGAGTAGTATACAGCTCAAGGGGTAGTGATTATCTGGTAATTAACTTTGTTGATGAACGGTAAGAAGGCATTTGGTGATGACACGAAGACTGTAAGCTACTCAGAGAAGCAGCAGCCTCCTTTCAGGGAGGCTTCCTCACTTATAGTCAGTTTTGATTATACATTCTGTTCTGGAGAGCAGAGTTGGGGGGACACCCCCCTTCCTGGGAGTGGTGTGACTCATGCATGATGCGCTAAGGAGTGACAGCCACGAAGGTCCTGTCTAGCCGTCCTCCCTTTCTTCTTTCTCCTCTGCTCCCAATGTGGTTTGAGTGATCCTGTTTATTTGTGTGAAAGAAATACTAAGGAAAATGATTGAAAATCTGCAAACAAGTGAGGATATAACTATGGATATTTTCAGCATTGTCTGGCACAATGGTTTTCAAAGGAAAGGTTGAAGACATTAGGGAATCCTAAAACCCTTTTGGGAGGACTGTGAGCATAAACCCACTTTCATAATAACAGAAAGATGTTGCTTTCATTTTTATGCTGTTGACATTTTCACGTGGAAGCAAAATTATAAGTAAAACTGCTTATATTTCAGCACAAATTGAGGCAAGACACCAAAGCAGTTGACACCACAGATTACGTGCAAAGGAAGATAAACTGTTTTACTGACAAAATGGTGATGCCAATAATTTAAAGATCAAGTAGAGAGGTAGTGGGATGGCTCAGTGGTCAAGAGGTTTTTCTGTCTGAGCATGGGAAGTTTGAAGCCCAGCCTAGCTGGGTGTAAGGAAACCACAATGCTGCGAGGGGCAGGTGCAGGAGGCTGCCCGGCTTGCTGGCTCCAGCCAAGTTTAAGGTTCAGCGAGTCTGCCTCAAGGGAATAAGGCAGAGAGTGGTAGAGTAGGACATACCATGTCTTCGCTTGGCCTCAGCACAGGTACTCATGGGTACACGCATATTCACTCCCCATGTTCATATTATCCCCCCTTTCACACACCCACACATGCACATACACAGACACATACACACACATCCACCCCACACATGCACATATATACACATACATATACACACGGTAGCATGGAATGTATCTATACTTGGAAGATATTTTCTAAATATCACACACAAGAAAATTATGCAAGGGCAAAAGATCAATTGAAGTGGAAGGAAGACTAGTGAGTTCTCATTTTAACAGAGTGCAAAAATTCACCCACATGGTTTTCAACTGCCTATTGCAACCCACCTGGAAAAATTACCACTCACCTACTCCTGTTTTAGTTATTTATTTGTGTGTGTGTGTGGTAATGAATGTGCACACATGTATGTGCAGGTGTGCTTTCTCATGCCTGCGAGTGTGAAGGTTGTTAATGAGCTAAATGTTGGAACAAGCGGTTGCTGTGTTTGAAGAGTGGTTATGTGCGTAGTATGAAGTAGGTCGGGGGTTGGTGATGAGGAAATCCCAGTATCTAAGTTATCCATGAAAACTGCCTGCCTTAGTCAGGTTGGGTTTGGGCCCACCCTAATGTCCTCATTTGAATGTAATCACCTCTGTGAAGGCCCTGTCTCCCGTTAATATCACATCATAAAGTTCTGGGGATTAGGGCATCTACAGTAAGTTTGGAGGGCACAGGGCAGGCCATGGCAATGGATCACCTCCCATTCCCCAGTACTGGTGTGTAACAATAGTCAAGAATGTCTAAGTGACATTCAACAACAACCAAATAACCTTTCCTTCACCTGGTGCTTGTTCTGGTGTCGGGGCTCAGGGTTTGGGTCCCCCACATGGTAGGCACTGGCTGAGTATAGACTCTTGTGGCCTGGCTCTGGTTAGAACAATTGGGAAAACATGTCCCTGAGCCTGTGTGTGTCTCCCACAGGTGAGCCTGACTACATCCTTTTCAAGGTGATGGCAGAGCTTAAACAGGCCAGGGGCAGTCCATAGACCCTTTCACACCATCTTTACCTTCATCCTTTATGTTAGAGCTAATCATGTGGTCGTTTGTGGAATCCGAGGAGGTGAGCACTGACGTCATACAGCGTGGATGGATATGTGGGAAGTGGGTAGGGGAATGACCTGGGCCATTCATAATTACCACACTTGGTTATTTAACGTATTCATGTGTGTTTGTATGTGTGCACATGTGTGCATATAGGCCTTATGTCTGTATGTGTAGATCAGATATCAACCTTGGGTGTCAGTCCTAAGGCACTGTCCATCTTACTTTTTGAGACAGAGTCACTGAACCCGGAGCTCACTAGTTCAGTTAGGCTGCCTAGCCAGTGAACATGGATCTGCCTGTCTCTACCTCCCCAGCACTGGGATTGTGAGTCTGGGCTGACACACCTGGCTTTGCTTGCATGGGTTGTGGGCATCAAACTTAGGTCCTCATGCTTGCACACCAAGCACTTTACTGATTGAGCTATCTCCCTGACTCCTAGCTACCATCTTTGTCAATAGTTCACATCTCTCATGGTTCTTCTTAAGCCCCTTTCTGAACTTGTCTGTGTCCTCATTTGTGACTGTCTTATATGAATGGGGATGGAGGCAACTGCTCCTTATATATCAATTCCACACTACACATTCTGTGATACTAGCCCAGTTAACTCTCCCAATAATCCAACTATGAATCAGGCATAGTTAAATACTGTCATGGCTTGAATGTCTCCCAATGGCTCGTATGTTACAGTTATGGTCTCCATCTGGGTGCTGTCTTAGTTAGGGTTTCTAACTGTGATAGCTGTGATAAAATACCATGACAGGAAAGGGTTTATTTCACCTTACAACCCTCAGGTCACAGTCTATTTCTGAGGGAAGTCAGGGCAGGAGTTCAAGGCAAGAACAGAAGCAGAAGCCATGGAGGAACACTGCTCACTGGCTTGCCCCTCCTGGCTTTCTCAGCTTGCTCTCCTACAGTACCCAGTACCACTGGCCAGGGATGGCACTGCTCACCATGAGCTACTCCCTCCCACATCATTCACCAATCAAGAAAATGCACACAGGCTTGCTCATAGGGCACTGTGGTGGGGACATTTTTTCATTTGTGGTTCCCTCTTCCCAAACGACTCTAGCTTGGGTCAAGTTAACACAAGCAGAGGTGCTGACCTCATCAATGGGTTAATCTCCTGAAGAGGTCTTACTGAATGGGTTACTAAGAACTGGGGCCTGGATTCAAGAAGTGCATCACTGAAAGTATTTCTCTGGGGTTGGGTTCTCATGATGCTGCCTGCTTCCTGCTTTATGAGGAGAGCAGTCTGTCAAACACTCCCACTTCCAAGATGTGCTGCCTTGATTCAGGCCCAACACAATGAGTCATATGACCATGGACTGAAACCGTGAGCCAAAAGAAATCTGCCTTCTGTTTGTTTTCTCATGTATCTGTTCCAGTGAATGACAGACAACATGTGTGAGGTCACGCATCTACCTTCAAACCAACTAACTAGGAAACTGAGGCTCAGAAATAGAACCCATTCACAGCAACTCTACTGGGGAGACTGGTCTGAGACCAGGTCCATCTGACTGCAAAGAACTCTTCTATCACTGACACATTTAAACCCTTTCCCTCAAAATGACCCTCCGGGTATAAGAGAGTGAATGGATTCATAGCCCTGGGAGGTCCAGTGGCTACTACCTGAATTGTCCATCCCAGTATGGAAAGCCCTCAAAGTTATAGCTTTTATCTTAAAAAATTAATATCAACTTGGCATTCTTTTCTACTTCTTTTCACACAGATCCCCCTGATACCTTACTGCAGAATGGATGCTCCTGGAATAGATGCATATTTATGGAGTGATTTTTCAGTATGTCTGGTACCCAACTGCATGCCTTAGGAGGCTGCCCATCTCCATCTGAGAAGCATGACATTGCGCAGGCAGCCTGCCTAGAACAGTGAAATTGATCGCCAGGGTCCCCTGGGTTATTAATATACCTGCTTGCAAAAGACAATGACACATTTTGGCTATCACCTGCCACTTTTTTGACATTCCCAGACAGTTCAGTGGTCCTGGGCCTAATTTGCCAATGGAGCCTCCTGTAGGAATGTGGAAACAGCCTGGCAGGAAGGTGATAGCATTGATTCTGGACCCTTGAGGTCTGCTCCTTAAATGTTCCTTTAAAGTTGACTCATTTTCTTTCAGATCTTTATTACATATTGACATTAAAGGCAGCTTAAGGGTGCTTTAGCTGTAAAAGATTTCCATCTCAACTTATTGCTAGGACATGGTATTGTCTGCTATGTCAAGGAGCTCAGCTTTCTGTTAGCATCAGCACTTAAAATTCCCCTCTGGACTCTAGGAAGATAGCTCAATCAGTCACATGCTTGCCGTTTGAGCATGAGAACCAGAGATAAAAGCCACCAGAACACAAGCTGGGTGTACATGTGCTTGTAACCCCAGTACTGGGGAGGCAGGGACAGAAGAATCCCTGGGACTCGGCTGCAACCAGCCTAGTCTACTTGGCAAGTTCCAGACCAGTGAGAGACCATGTCTCAAAAAAGCAAGGTGGAGGGCAGGGTAGAGGATGGGGATGGGGATAACTCAAACTAAGGATGTATGGAAGAAACATTGGAAACCATCTGCTTTATAAGCTCATTAAAGCATAATTAATACAAGAGGTTGAATGGAGATATCCTGCACAGGTGACACTGCTCCTCTCAGAAACCATAGGCTATTAACTGATACCTCCAGTGCTAAAAGTTGTTCATCAGGGAGCCCTCAGAGTCCCCCAAACAATGCAGGCTATTGACTTTGCTCTTGGCTTCCCATCAGACATTGAAGGGAAGACCCTGTTTCTGAAGATACCATCATGCCCTTTGGGTACAGAATACAGAGGAATCAATCTAGAACTGAGCTGGAAGCTCCCTCCCTACTGGTGAGCTTTCATGGTTCTGGAATGTGTTCTTCAGTCTTTAGTAGAGAAAAGCCATGAAGCCTTGTCCCACTGTCACAGGAGCACACCACTCTCACAGGGAGACCACTCAGACATAGTTTATAGTCAATTGAAAGGCTTTACTCCAGCTGGCTGGGACCACACTCAGGCATTTGGACCTAAGTGTAGGCCCGATATGTCCAAAGCACAGGGATTTTGAAGGCAAAACCATGTCCTGGTGTCTCCCTCAGTGGCTACAGGGAGGCTTCACAGGAGCAAGCAGTTTAACAGAAGCTGAGATAAGTTATTAGATGGAGGGGGTTGTGCATAAGCAGACAGTTTATTAGGAATTAGGGTAAGTCAGCTGGGGCATCTTGACCTTGGGTTCCTAGTTTACAGTTGGGTAATTTTTCCATGGGATCTCCATCAAGGTGATCAAATTCTAGTTAAACCTGAAATGGCCTCAGGAAGACTACAAGATGGAGTCATGGCTGCACTGTCTTGCCCTGTCATACCAGTAGCTACAATACTGACTTGCTAGACAAGATGTGTTCTCTGATGCAGTAGTGGTGAGATTATTATGATCTTTCTGATTTGATTTGGGGCCTGCTTCATAGGAGGGAACATGGGCCTAATAGTATAAATTTAGTCAAGATCCCATGGCTACACAGGTCTTAGACCTCAGAGAGGTTCAAAATACTGCTGTTTTGCTAAGTGGACATATTGTCAAATTGCTTTCTCATGTTTCACTTGTGTGTGTACCATAGATTAGTATTGCTCTTAGCCTTGACCAGAGATGCTTCTTTTTGCTGTGTGCAGTTGAAGAACCAAAGCACCCTCATTTCAAGTAAGCCCCTCACCTCAGCTTGAAACAGGCCTGAGTTTCAAAATTCTGAGAGCTGATGACATAGGTCCCAGGACAAAGTCAGGATGTTTGAAGAGCCATCTGGTAACAATTGATTAACCATAGAATGCCCTAATTCCAGAGGTAGTCTATAAAGTTTGACAAACAACCGGTTAAAACTACAAAGTAAGATAACACAGAAATTCTGGATAGTCCCTAAAACTTGAGCCAATCAGAATTGTACTCATACTAGCACCCCTAAATGATGTAACATTATGTTTTTTGCCTTTAAAAACAGAGCTTGCAGAGGGGCAAGCACCTCCTCTAGCTTCCACTGTGTTGGCATGCTCGACCGAGGTCCCTGCCATGGCTTGAACTCCTTTGATAAACCTTGCTTTTTCATTTAGGTGAGATTTTGTCTCTGGTGGTCTCTTTGGGGGTCTCGTGCCCAGGGCACAACACAATGATTAGTGCAGAGACTCAGAACTTGTCAAAATGACAGGAGTAAGCGATGGTGGAGTTCTTGGCCCTAAATGGTATATCTGTATTATCCCTATCAAGGCTCAGGGAATGTTGCAGAGGACAGGGCATGAAGAACTTTAGAGCTGGAAGATGGTGAGGAGTTTTGCTGTCAAAAAAGGTCTTCTGGACATGATGTGACATTGCATTCAAGAACTTGATACAGCTGTGCTTACTCATGCCACATCAGCACCTGACTAGGCCCATCATCATTTCATCATGGATTGGGGAGGGACTTGTGAGGCCCCATTCCATCCCTTCCCTGAGTAACTGCGGACAGTTAATGACTGCTGGGTGAGGGAGAGTCAATTTCTTCTGTGGTGTAACCACTGGTAAGTTAACCAGAACCCAGGAAATAACTTCTTACTCAAGTATACGAAGTCAAGCAAACTCAGTGGGTCACACATGTAACAACTATAAAAATAGGAGTAGGAAGGGACTTTTCAGGAAGAAAAGGGGTTTCAGTGGAAGAGGGAAGGGGGATGAGAGAGAATAATAGGGGTAAAAATAACTAAAATTCATGATACACATACACGAAACTGTCAAAGAATGAATAAAATACGAAAATACACCCCTCCAAAAATCCCAGTACACACACACACACACACACACACACACACACACACACACACACATACACACACACACACTCCCCTCTTCCTTCAAAGATCTCTTGCAACCTGGGGTAGAGTTGAAGCCCTGCATTTTTGGCCTTCAAGACAATAAATAGGTAAATGAGATGCTGGTCTTAAGCCTGTGGTTAGATAAATCTTTCAGAAACTGGGCATTGTTTTACCCTGTGCCCCTCAAATTATACTTCAGCATAGAGGATCCGACTGAACGTCTTTCATCTGTAAAACGCATTTCAATGCCCAAATTTTGATGCTAGTACCAGGTTCGGCCAAGGCTGAGCAGACAATATCTTTGATTCCTTTCTGTGGACAGCGGCCATGTTCAAATGTGCATCTCCAACTTGACTTTTAGGACTTGAGGATCAGTAGTGGAGCCTCAGAAACATGCTCAGCCAATGTGCATATAAGTGTCTAGACAAAAATACAGCTCTCACCTCAATGAGAATAAGAGATAGTTTACTCTGGAGCCAAATACGAGTGACCGTGGCCCTCAAACACAGATTCAGATTATCCCAAATACCATATTGCATCAGATGTGCCTCTTGTAATTACTGGCTACATAAATCACCTGCACACTGAAAACACACACTCTCTTCTCTCTCTCTTTCTCTCTCTCTGTCTCCCTCCCTCCTCCTCCCCCCACATTTGCACTACACTTTTGCCTGTTTTCTGGGAAACACAAGCTAATGCATTGTCTTCTGTGTTGGATTTCTCTGGTTAAATTACTTTACATCCCTGGCCTTTCTCTGCTGCTCAGTTATTGGCACATGATTGATTGCCAATGTCCCTTCCTGCTTTGTAAGTCTATAGTTCTGTTTGAATGTTTCTTCCCTCCTGGGGACACCTTTCTTTTCCTCATTCATTTATAAGCCAAACTTTTGACATTCCAAGTGGCTGGCTCTTATATTTCAGATGAACCACTTTATACTCCTGAGTGTCCTAAAATGCCAAGAAGTACCATCCCTCCCTTGGCAACCTTTTCTTCTGTGTGTAGGACATTCATCACTTGTCCTTTCTGAGACAAAAGTCAGGTGTTCCTTTTAATCTGGGCTTTTATACCAAGACAATAATGCTCACTGTGGGGCTCTCATGCCTGGCTATTTCCTACAAACAATTCTTTTTTCTTTTTTGTGTATATGTTTATGTGCATGTGTATGCATGTTCCTGTGTATGTGTCTGTGGGTATACATGCACGTGTGTCCATGTACATGTGCAGGCCAGAAGACATCCTTGAGTGTCATTCCTCAGATTCTATTCACCTTGTTTTTTGAGATAGTCTTCAGTAGCCTAGACCTTCTGGGTAGACCACACTTACTGGCCAGCCAGCAGTAGGGATTTGTCTGTCTCTGTCTCCTCACCGTTGGGATTATAAGCAAGCATCACTGACTGGGCTGTCTCCCTAGCTCTCCTGATATTCTTTCCTTTATTACTCTTTAAAAATTCTGATTGCTCTTCCCACATTATTGACAAGTTGAGAGCTCTTTATCCAGGTAAGGGCAGTGGCTGTATTCCAAGAGGTTTCTGCTCTCCTAGACAGCACCAGATGGTTTCCAATGGGGATGGCTCTGAGTAACAAACAGCTTTGTGATTCTGCCTGCCATGTACAGGGCTCCCATAGCGAGCAAAGATCACACTATGTGATGTGAAGACCCTTGCTGTAGGCATTGTGATCTGGGTAAATGGAGAGCTTGTGAAGGCAGAGTGGTGGGGAGTGCCTTGCCTTGATTCTCTTTGTTACAGAATAGCTTCTGAGTTGTAGGAATCTATCTCTACCTGAGCATTGATTCTCATATGTACTCTGTTGAGATTTGAGTGTGAAATGTCCCTAGTAGGCTCACGTATTTGTATACTTGATGTGCTGTTTGGGAATATTGTGGGAACTTCAAGAGATGGTGCCTTGCTTAGTAGTGGATTATGGTGGTGGGCCTTGAGGGTTTGTAGTCTGATCCCATTCCTGTTAACTCTTCTCTTCTTGAATGAAGATGCAGAATGACTGGCTCCCTCCTGCTCCTGTTCCTTGCCTTCTCCACCATCATGGAATGGTTCACTTGAACTGTAATCAGCATAAATTCTTCCTCCTTTACACTGATTCTTGTCAGGTATTTGGTTACAGCAATGAGAACATCAGCTATACATGCACTGACCTGTAGCTGAACTTCTAAAATCTGCTGTTATTTATCAAGCATGTGTGATGGGTTATAGACTTTACATTTTACTTAAATTCTCACAGCCTAAAAAGTAGGTGCTATTGTCCTTATTTTGATTAATGGATAAACTGAGGCATATTTTAATTCAGTACACTATTAACCACACATTTCATTATTTACTTTATACTTGTTCCTTGATAATTTCATACATCTATACAGTGTATATTTAGATCATATCAACTCCTTACTCTTCCAACTACTCTCAGAACTCTTTTCCAACATCCATACCCCTTTCTAAGAAAACACACTGAGATGGCAAAGGAGTGAGAGTAACTAGAATGCGTTTTATCTAGAGATATAAAATTATCACGGATGCATTTAATAATAAAAAACACCCACTGAGTTGTTAGTGTTGCCTATGTGTGTACAGGTATAGTGTCATTCACTGGAGAATGAACATTGTATCAGGGGCCACATCACTGAAAGATGTTGACTCTCCCTCCCCCAGAAGCCTTCACTGTCAATAACTCCTTAGTTAAGGATGGGGACTCATGAGTCTACCTCCATCCATCCTGGAGTGTTAGCTGGCCTGATCTTCTGAAGGCAACCATAGCTGCTCTGAGTTCTTTCTGTACCCTCCTCTACAATGTTCTTTGAGCCTTGTGGGGTAGGAGTGGTGTATAGACGTCTCATTTAGGGCTGGGCACTACAAAATTGCTTATTTTCACATCTTTGATCAGTTGTGAGTCTCTGTGTTAACTCTAGGAGTTACTTTCATTCAGCAGATGCTTAGTACACATTTGCTAAAGAAATGAATTGGTAAATTAAGGCTGGAAATTAAGCCCATGAATGGTAGAGTCCTATCCCCTCTTTCTCTCAAGGCATTGTATTGCTGTACAGGTCTCTGTACCATATGGTCATTTCCACACTGTCTTGTGTATCAGTGCTTTGTGCCTTTTCCCTAGGGGTATGGAACAAACATCTATTCACCTCACTCAGGGCACTGAAGACAGATCAAAGAAATGAATACACTCAGGTCTAGCTTGGTGTACCAATGAGCTATTGGGGTTACTTAAAGGAGCAAGGGTGACTCAAAGGCAAGGGAGTCAGAGAAAGGCCGATCCTAGCATGGGTGACAACTCACAAAAGCTGCATATAATGAGTTCCCTGTAGGGACTTACAGGTAGATTCACCAAACAGAGTCTCCTTTCTCCAGTAATTTTTAAAAACTACTTTTATAATCTTAAGCCCAGGCCTTGTGAAGCCTGTGAATTTCAGGAGTTTTCTAAGTCTTGTAAGTTTTGTTTACTTCCTGTGCCTTGTATGTTCGGCTTACTTCTTGAATTTTATGAGTCTCTTTCCTGCCTCCAGGAGAGAGAGTATTTGGAGGAAACAGGTACACAAAAGTCAAGATAAATTCTGCACTGATGCTTTGTTTCATTCATCTCTTACTAGTCTTCACTGTCTTCTGCTTATCCACTTTCTTGTGTTGACTCAAAGCACGTGTACATAGACTTAGATCAAACTATATGACTCTGATTCTTAAGCCTTTCCCCTGTGATGCTAATAAACATATAAATGATCTAGAATCCAGAGAGCTGACATTAGTTTAGTTTCTGCTTTGAAGATTAGGAGAGCGTTCCTTCCACCGTATTTTCTCTTTCATACCGGGAGTTTAGGCCCTCATAACATCCATTATTTTGAGCTCTAAACTATTTGATTGTGCCACACCTAGAGGAGCAAAACATGACAACAATGCCCACCTACAGGACCAGCTTTGCACTGTTGGTGATTTCTCAGGCGTGCCATGATCTTCATAGCTTCACTCTGAGGCAGATGGGGCCACACTCACTTCCAGGGATGTGCCTAGCATCCTGGTTTTCCCGTCTAAAGTCAATGCCTCTTCTTTATGCTGTCTGATCCTCCACCATGTTCACCAAGGTATTTGGATAAAAATGTTCCTGCAGCTTCTGCTCTGGGCAGGGCTCCTCTGCGGTAGGTGACCCTTTTCATTTGGTGCGGTTTGCTCTGACCCCACCTGCTTCTCTTAGAGGACAAATGAGGCAGGGGCCCTCGGGGGGCACAGACTCCCGTGTTAATGCCCCTTCAAAGTACCCCTTCCTTTCCTTTCAGGTAAAACTTTCTGGTGCAAGCTGAACATGCCCAGAGGCATTTTTGCCCATCACTTTCTTTCTCTCTTTCTCTCTCTTTTTTTTTTTTTTTTTTTTTTTTTTTACACATATGATGTGAAACTTGGGCTACTAAGCACACCAAAAAAAATGTGTTTACTCTCTTTTCAGTTACGACTTTCGATTCAGCATGCTTATGCCTAGTGCATGGTCTTATATTTTCAGGACACTGATGCAAATTGCCCTTTGGAGCAAAAGATTTTTCAGAAGTGTTACCAATGCCACCGATAGGCAGCAGCATGGCTAGGGTCCTGGGGAGGGTTCAGTCCCACCAGTCACTGTGGGGCCCCCTCTTAAAGGTTTCATGTGTATTTGATGAGTAGCCCATACAGTGTTGTCGCTGATTCCCAGGTGGAAAGAGAACAAGCAAAGGTTAGTGTGGGTCCACCCTATGGGAGGTGGCACCTGCAGCCACTGACTGCCTGAGTGTTTAGCAAACTTCAGTGAAGGGAGAATTAAGGACTGACCGAATCTCTTAGTAGAGTACCTGCCATTTCCCCTGCTGCAGTGGGATTAATTAGCTGTGTGGGTGGAGAGAGGTGGCTGGAGGTGACTGTGGCCCGAGCGGCCCCCAACCCAGCTTCATAGGATCTCTTCCTATTTGTGTCTTGCTCTAGCATTCTCTCCATTGCAGAAATGTTACCAGCTTTCTAGAAAACATGGGGTCTGCATTGCTGTGCTGCTGCCTCCGACAATAGCTCCCTGGTGCTTCAGTTACTGGTGTGTGGAGGTTTAGCATACATTTTCAATTCCAAGAATTACAGCCTCCAACAGGGACATTCTTCCAATATCCATCAGTGGTCACCTGGCTGGCCCCTCCTGGGGTGTTAATGAGCAGGGTTTAGCTCTCCCAGATGAAACACTCCTGTACCACAGTGGCCTTTTAATTAAGCCATCATTGTCTCTGGGATTTAATGACTCTAATCTCCGGTGAAGGAGGAAAAGAAGACAAGGGTTTCATCAGGTGCTGTTCCCAGGTTGACACAGGGCTGTTAATGGAAATGAGCATAATTGCTTTGGGTAAGAAAGGGTGGGTGGTCAATTAATGTAGATTTTTTGTTAGCAATCCGCCTGTGTTTTAGGAGTCTTCTTTTCTTTCTTTCTTGTTTTTTATTATCTCGGGAGTAGTTGTAAGTGGTGGTTTATGCACAGCATTGCAACCACATTGCCTGGGCCTGATTATTACTTTTACCACTTGATTTCTGTGTGACCTGGGCAAGGTAGTTAGTGCCTCTGGGCATCAGTTTCCCCATCAATTTTATTTCCCTGTTTTTATCTTCTCTGCTTAGAATGTCCTGGTGGTCTCCTGAATAAACTTTCAGCTGTTTAGACATGGCACAGAAGGCATTTCACATCTTGGTTCTTTTTTTTTTTTTGTCTCACTTCGGTTGTTTGTTTGTTTGTTTTCGAGACAGGGTTTCTCTGTGTAGTTTTGGTGCCTGTCCTGGGTCTCGCTCTTTAGACCAGACTGGCTTTGAACTCACAGAGTTCCGCCCGGCTTTGATTCTCGAGTGCTGGGGTTAAAGGCATGTACCACCACCACCACCACCACCCGGACTCACTTCGTTTTTAAAGATTCATTTATTTATTTATTCATTTATTCATTTATTTATTTATTTATTTATTTATTTATTCATTCATTCATTCATTTATTCAATATTTAGAGAAGCATGTGGGTGCCCACAGAGACCAGAGGAGGGCTTCAGAATTCCTGGAGCTGGAGTTACAGGAGGCTGATGAGTCTTTCTATGTGGGGGCTGGGAACAAAACTCAGGTCCTCCGGAAGAGCAGCAAGCACTCTTAACCATTGAATTGTCTCTCTGGCCCATTTCTGTCTTGTCTAATCATGGCATGAATAATAGGACTGTGAATAGTGGGAATATATATTCTCACTAGTGATTTGGCTTAGTAGTTAAAAATTTTGTTTTGAGTTCATCCCCTATTCTGGAGCAAAAAAAGAATAATATGAGATTCTTACAAGCAACTTTGTAGCAAAATGTATGAATTTTAGAAGATGGTGGTTGGAGAAAGCCTGGACCTTTAAATCCCTAAATTCAAGTGTTTGTACCACTTCTGAAATTCTAAACCAAAGCACTTCACACTGGAATGAACTATCTCAAATAGACACAGCACTAAACAGATTCCTAAGGACTTATCATTAGAAATCATTAGTGCACCTTTCAGCTTTCCCCGAGAAGCTTCTCTTTACAGTAGATGGTGATTAACACGCAACTGGCCAAGGAGCAGAGAATGAGAGATTGTGAAAGGTTCAGCCCTAAAGGGGGTGTCTATGTCATCCCTCTTGCCAAAGCTCAGGGATAATGGAGGAAGACAGTACAGAAACACAAGGAAACAGCGTCCTCCAGACATAGCGAACTCATAGTGGCCATGATCTGTGCAAGTGCAAGCTAGACCAAATCCCAGTATGGAGAGGTGAGATGCACATGAGGTCCTACCCCCAGCCTAGGATTGGTTGGCCTCTGATAGCTGCTGGGAGAGGGTGAGTCAGTTTTCTTTAGGAGTGTAAGCCTGGTAAGTCAACTCCTCTGGTAGAAGGCCACATACCCAAGAATATATGGGCATCGCAAATTGGACTTCATGGGTTTAAAACAATTAAAAAAAAAAAGGACACAGATGGATGGGTAGGGAGCAGAGTGGATCTGGGAAGAGTTGCATAAGTGTAAGGATTTGAGTGTGGCTCTTCAGCACCCATGGACACCCGGTCATGGCGGTAAGAGCCTGCAGCCCAGTGCTGGAGGTGGAGACAGGTGGATCCCAGGGTCTGGCCAACCAGCCAGCCTAGTAGAAATGGTGAGCTACAGGACCAGTGAGAGACCTTGTCTCAAAAAATAGCTAAAGAGGATTGGCATGATGGCACACATCTTTAATCCCAGCACTCAGGTGGCAGAGGCAGGTGGATCTCTGTGAGTTTGAGGTCAGCCTGGGCTACAGAGTGAGTTTCAGGACTGCTAGGTCTAGTAGAAAGATCTTGTTTCACAAAAACAAAAAATAAAATAAAGTGCAATAGTAGACACCCAGTGCCAACTTTTGACCTTCACATCCATGAGCAACAACACATCCATGCACACACACACACACACACACACACACACACACACACACACTCCCACATACAGACTCATACTGCACACATGTATACACACACTCATACACTCACACATGTACTAGTACACACACATGCATACTTAAGCATGCACACACACACAGAAGTGGAGCTCATGGAACTTGATCCCAGAACTTGGAAGGCAGAGGCAGGAGGATCACCAGCATTTTGAAGGCAACCTAGTCTACATTAAATTCCATCCTAGCCAGAACTGTACCATGAGATGCTGCCTAAAAATAAAATCCAAACCAACCCCCAGGAAGCTGAAGAACTTATTGCCAGGAATGCTGTTGGCCATCAGTCATACTTTCGTCTGGTGTGTGTTGGTGCGGTAGGTGCTACTGTGGAACGCTGTCACAGAAACCATCTTGCCACCTCATACACTTGCACACATGCTTTGCTTTCAATTTATGTTTTATATGCAGCTGTTTTATTTACAATTTAATGATTTATTTTTATTCATTCTATTACTGTATTGATGTTCACTGATAGGTTTCAACGTTCAATAGTTTATGACCTGTGATTATTAACATTTTAAATTAATTTTCAAGTTAGATGCAAAGTGATGGGTTTCATTATAACATTGTCGTAATATGTGTCATTATACTTTGCTCTAACTTTATTACCTGTTAGGTAACATATAATAGACTAGTATACTTTTAAAATACTTACAACAGTGATTTTTGTTTTTTAACATATAATAGACTAGTATACTTTTAAAATACTTACAACAGTGATTTTTGTTTTTTAACTGATGTATTCGTCTCATTGACTTTTGCTGAAACTCCTGCTATAGTTATTTTCAAATAACTTTCAAATAAAGACAGATTTATACTTTCTGTCTTTAACTGAGAGAGAATCTCTTTTATTCTTTCTCTCTTAAGATTTATTTTTACTTTTATGTGCATGGGTGTCTTGACTGTATGTATATGTATGTATGTGCACAATGTGCATGCAGTGTCCCCAGAGACCAGAAAAGGGCATCGGATCTCTTGAAAATGGAGTTACAAGACAGTTGTGAGCCGCCATGTGGGTTCTGGGAATCCAAACCAGGTCCTCTGGAACAGCAGTCTGTGCTCTAAACCTCTGAGCCATCGCCCCAGTTCCTAAATCTACCTTCTTATATGCCATTTATTTGACTACTTGATGCTTTATGTCTTTATTTTTCCTTAAAATAATTTGACTTTGAAAAGTGTTTTTTCTCCTGTCCTTCCTCCTTTCCTTCCTTCTTCCTCCCCCTCTTCTTCTCCTTCTCCCTCCTCCTTATCTTTCTTCCTTTGGCAATCCTCTACTCCATTCTTGATGATCTCAACCTTGTGTCTGATCTGTTGTAAACTGAACCCTTGGTGTCTCAATTTAAGTTGTTATCTATTTCTAAAGCTGTAACTTGAATATTGAAAACTGGTTTTATCTGGTTGGGGAGGTGGCTCCATCAGTAACATGCTCATCATGTGGGCATGAGGACCTGAGTGTGATCCTCAGCACCACATACAAAGCCAGGTATGGTGGTACATGCATGACCCCAGTCCCAGGGAGGTAGAAATAGGAGCATCCCTGCAATTCACTGATCAGCCAGCCTACCTGAATTGGTAGGTTCTATGTCTGGGAACAAGTTTTGTCTCAGAAATCAAGGTGGATGGCAATTGATGATGACACCCAAGGTTGTCTTCTTGCCTCCAAGCTTATACACATGCATGTACACATGCCCAGCCACACATAGATTTGCACTCCCCCACATGGACAGCCCCCCCCCACACACACACAGATCGGTAATGGCACTTTTTAGATTTTGTGACTGTGAAACTTTAAAGCTTGACTTTGATATTCCTGAACCGAAGTGTTTGTTCTACACTCTGCACCTAGTCATCTCACTATCTGGAATCTCTGGGTCTGTATCTGTTGTCTGACTTTTTGGCCCAATCATGATGTCTTGTCTTTTCATCCAACCATGTTATAATATTTAATATTAAAAGTATGCATATATGAGTGTGTCTGTGTATGTATATATAGGTACCCACAGAGGCCAGAGGCACTGAATCCTTTGGAGATGGAGTTACAGATGCTTGTGAGCCACATGATATGGTTCTGGGAACCAAACTATGGGCCTCTGGAAGAACAGTAAATGTTCCTAATTAACAAGCCATCTCTACACCCTCTGTGTTATCTTTTTAAAAATTAAAAACATCTATTTGTTTATTTACTGTATGTGCATGTGTGTGTGCACACATATGCATTCACACCATGCCATGCATATAGATGTTAAAGAAGAGGAGGACAGGTTAAAGGAGTTGGTTCTCTTCTTTTAGCTTTTGGTTCTTGGGGAGGGAACACAGGTTCTCAGGCTTGGGGGCAAGTATGTTTATTCTCTGATCCATCTCAATAACTCCATTATCTATAACTGGAACAAAACTGTATTTGTTGAAATGACTCGAGCCTAGCATGATATTGTACACATAGAAGATTTATTCTGTTATGCTCTGAACATAGTTATGCTAAGTTATTTGAACATAGATGTGCTTTGATCTAAGCTGAAGTTTTGTGAGATGTTAGGCAATGGGAGGCCCAGACCAAGGTCCATCACAGTGTTGGCTCACTTCCCACACTGTCTTCCCAGCTGCAGCCATGGCCACACTGCCGAGCCTAGACCGAGAGGCACCTTGCCTGGCCTTTTCCCTTGGAAGATGTGATGGTCAGTATTGATCGGTTAAGTTGGTGGGATCTAGAATCATCCAGAAGACGTGCTTCTTGGCATGTCTGTGGGGAAGCTTCTAGGTTAACTGAGGTGGGAAGACTCACCCTAAGTGTGGTTGGCACTGTTCCCCAGGCTAGGTTCTTGCAATGAATGAAAAGGAAGGAGGCAGCTGTGCACTAAGACCCATCTCTCTCTGTTCCTGACTGAAGATTCAGTGTGAGCAGCTGTGCACTAAGACCCATCTCTCTCTCTGTTCCTGACTGCAGATGCAGTGTGAGCATCTGTGCACTAAGACCCCGTCTCTCTGTTCCTGACTGCAGATGCAGTGTGAGCAGCTGTGCACTAAGACCCATCTCTCCCTGTTCCTGACTGCAGATGCAGTGTGAGCAGTCCCCACCAGCTGCTTTCATCAGATATTTTGTCCCATCAACATGTATTCAGTACGGAAGGTACCTGGTAAAAGTTCTCCCCATTGTCTACACATTTCCAAAGCACTGCACAGTCGTTTGGCTAACCTCTCTTGACTAGCATGTATCTTATTATGTTGTTAGTGAGGATACTTGGAAGATAGTTTTTTTTCCCCCTCTGTCTTTTGTCCAGCTCTACAAAAGCCCACCCCCCAGTCCCTAGACTTGATTTTCCCACGTAGCCTAGGCTAGATTTGAAATTACATATTTTGCCTAAGCATCCTAAGTTTGGGGATGCATCACAACACTGTTTATCTATCTGTCTGTCTGTTTATGTGTCTATCTATTTTGTGTGTGTATGTGGTGTTTATGTGTGAGTGCATAGGAACCTGTGGAGGCCTGAGGTTGACACCAGGCATCTTCCTCAAACACTCTGCATTTTTATTTACTGAGGCAGGGCCTCCTGTCGAACCCAGCAGATTACATTCCGTTAGTCTAGCAGGCCAGCTTGTCTGGGGATGCCCTGTCTCTGCCTCCTGAGAGCGCTGGATTACACCAAGCCCAGCTAGCATCTATCTGGATGCGGGGCATCCACACTCCTGTCCTCACACTTGCATGGTAAGTGCTTACCCACCAAACCATCTCCTGAGTCCCACGTGCAGCTCTTTAAGATGCTTTTAATGGGCAAATTAATCTTATCTGGCCCCATTTCTGAAGACAGAAACTCACTGTGAGCCCTTAGGCAAATAATCAAATCTTTCTGAGTCCAGTTTTCTCCCAGCCTTAGTTTTCTACTGTTACTGTTATTTAAAGTAGTGTTTCAAGTGACAATTCTCATTAATACAGCTCTTTGACACCTTGTTCTTAGATACCTATTATGATATATTCTCAGAAATAAACTGTAGCTAGAGTTTTCCTGCCTGGCCCACAGTCAGGACAAATCTCTCTCACCTGTCAGTCCCACAGCTGCTCAGACCCAGCCAAGTAAACACAGAGACTTATTATATTGGTTACAAACTGTATGGCCCTGGCAGGCTTCTTGCTAACTGTTCTTAGAGCTTAAATTAATCCATTTCTATAAATCTATACCTTGCCACGTGGCTTGTGGCTTACAGGCATCGTCACATACTGTTTGTCATCGTGGCGGCTGGCAGTGTCTCTCTGACTCAGCCTTCCACTTCCCAGCTTTATTCTCCTCCTTGTCCCACCCACAATTCCTCCTGCCTGACTACTGGCCAATCAGTGTTTTATTTACCAACCAATCAGGGCACCACATTTGCCACACAGAACATCCCACAGCACTAAACTAATGTTTTGTTACTTAAAACAGTTTTGTTACATTTGTGGTGTGTGTGTGTGTGTGTGTGTGTGTGTGTGTGTGTGTGTGTGTGTGTAAGTCAGATGACAATTTGCAGGAGTCAGATCGCTCCTTCCACCATGTGGGTCCGGAAGATCAAACTCAGGTCATATAGCTTAAATGACAAGCACCTTCACCTGCTGAGCCATTTCTCTGCCCCTAATGTTCTGTTCTTGAGCGACTGAGCAGTAGGTCATGGCTGGTGCTGTTTGGATGCTCTTCTGAACATTCTATTGAATATTCTTTTTTGTGGAATCAAGGATTTGTGGGGGGATTGCTTGTACTTTTCTTCCTCTCCAATATGATGTCAAAGACATGCATGGAATTTTGTAGGACAAGTGTGTGAGCAAGATGAAGTTATTTTTCAGTCACTATTGTTAGTAAACTGTATCTGGTTGTTTCCCACAGATGAGGAGGGAAGAACACTTGGAGTTGCTGTCTGTTTGCCTATTGTGTCTTGGAATTACTTCATGTTACACTTGTGCAAATTAAACATTCAGATGGGAAACAGCCTCAAAATGTAACAAATCAGGTCAAGTTGGTTTCAAATAAGTTTCTTTAAGTTTGGTAAGGAAAAGTTGCGACCATCTTCTAACTTTCTGTGCATAGGAAAACTATAGTAAGGTGGTTCCGAGGCTGGGGAGAAGGCTTGATGGCTGTGGTCATTGAATGAGAATGGCCCCACAGGCTCATGCATTTGAATGCTTGGTCCCCATCCGGTGACACTATTTGAAAGGATCAGGAGGTGTGGCCTTGTTGAAGGCAGTGTGTCACTGGAGGTGAGGATTCAAATTTTCTAGCCAAGCCAGGCCCAGTGGCTCTCTCTTCCTGCTGCCTGTGGATTTGGATGCAGAACTCTCAGCTGCTTCTCCAGCACCATGTCTGCCTGCATGACACTGTGCTTCCCACCATTGATAATGGACTAAACCTCTGAAACCGTAAGCCAGGCTTAATTAAATGTTTTCTTTTGTAATAGTTGCTGTGGTTATGGTGTTTCTTCACAGCAATAGGACACTAAGATGGCAGCTAACATGCTTGCCAGGCAAGCATGAAGACCAGAAGTTGGGTCTTCAGAGCCCTCATAAAGCTGGCAAGTATGGTGGCTATGGGTAATCCTAGAACTTGGAGAGCAAAGACAAGGGATCCCTTGTCTAGATGAGGAAGTGACTAGATAGATTAGCTAAATCAGCGAGTGCTGAGTTCATGTGAGAGGTCTTGCCTGAATTTATAGTGGAGAGTAATCAAATGAAGACACCCAACTTCAATCTCTGCTCTCCACATGTGTACACACAGGTTCACATACTCTTACATTCACACCTGTGCCTGCATGTATGCGAAGTCATGCACATATGCATGCATCACACACACACACACACACACACACACACACACACACACACACACACACACACACACACATGCAAAAATACCCCCTGCTACCCTAAACACTGAAAAATGACATGGTGGTTTAGCCATGCATGATGGTTAGGTTCTGAAACCTTAGCCACTTCTAAGTTCAAGGAGAATCATAAGTTCAAGGCCTTCCTGGGCTGGAGTGAGTTCACTCTCGGACTGGGCAGTGTAGTGTGATTCTGTCTCAATGTCAAAAGTATAAAAAAGCCTGGAGCTACAGTTCCACAGCAGGATGTTACAGCTCCATGGGAGGGCGTTTGCTTAGGACACACAAGCAAGTGTTCTGAAGGGCATTCTGTGTTAGGAGGACTTTGATTTTAAAGGTGGGAAACATAGTGACTGTTTTGTTCTGCTCTGTTGTTTCTGGCATAGAAATTTTAAAATGTGGCTGAGAGATGAAGGTGGTGGTTGAGAGATGAAGGTGGTGGTTGAGAGGTGAAGGTGGTAGTTGAGAGAGGAAGGTGGTGGTTGAGAAGTGAAGGTGGTGGTTGAGAGGTGAAGGTGGTGGTTGAGAGAGGAAGGTGGTGGTTGGGAGGTGAAGGTGGTGGTTGGGAGGTGAAGGTGGTGGTTGGGAGGTGAAGGTGGTGGTTGAGAGGTGAAGGGGGTGGTTGGGAGGTGAAGGTGGTGGTTGGGAGGTGAAGGTGGTGGTTGAGAGGTGAAGGGGGTGGTTGGGAGGTGAAGGTGGTGGTTGGGAGGTGAAGGGGGTGGTTGGGAGGTGAAGGTGGTGGTTGGGAGGTGAAGGTGGTGGTTGGGAGGTGAAGGTGGTGGTTGGGAGGTAAAGGTGGTGGTTGAGAGAGGAAGGTGGTGGTTGGGAGGTGAAGGTGGTGGTTGGGAGGTGAAGGTGGTGGTTGGGAGGTGAAGGTGGTGGTTGGGAGGTGAAGGTGGTGGTTGGGAGGTGAAGGTGGTGATTGAGAGAGGAAGGTGGTGGTTGGGAGGTGAAGGTGGTGGTTGGGAGGTGAAGGTGGTGGTTGGGAGGTGAAGGTGGTGGTTGAGAGAGGAAGGTGGTGGTTGGGAGGTGAAGGTGTTCCTGGAAGGATTGTCTGAACGGTCTATGGACTAGGCAGGCTAGGGCAGCATCAGCTCCTGCATTCTGTACTCTACAGCAGCTAATCAAGTGTACAGATGTGGTCAACAATGCAACAGTACCTACTCTGCTTGCCTGACCCCAAGAACACCATTCCTGATCCCCTCTTCCTCTATTCAGGTCTTCCACTCCCTGTTTAAATACAAATATTTGAATAAGAACTAGCCCAGACCTAACAATGTTCATTGAAGATGTGTTTTCAGAGAAATCTCTATTTCCTACTTGAATTTCTTGCTCAAAATTCTCTGAAGAATAATTAAATGGTCTCCAACAGTTTCCATTTTTACTTCCCTGAATTTTTTTTAATCTAAATCAATTCTTTTCATAGAATTTTTCCCTTAGAGGCTTAATTTGCTGGTCAGTTTTATTATTGTAAGAAACCTTTACTGATCATGGTCTGTGTGTGCCACAGTGAGCTTTCTTCTTTGCTCAGTAATTCCCAAGAGTTCAATTTCTGAGGTCACACATAATAGGCACAAGTTTTGACATGTGTGACATTAGCCGTTGTCTCTTTAATTATGAAAAGATCATTTCCATTGGTACGAACTGGGAAGAAGAATGGTTACTGTCATTTCTTCATTAACCTGTGAGAAGATAGGAGCAACTCTTTGCTCATAATTCCACATGTGCTCTACTGTGGTTCCTTGCTGGGGTAGCCCACATTTTCTAGCTATTCCTATCATTTCATGTGCTAGGAATGAGCATTCTATGATTTAGATCAATAAGTAGAAAGCAGGGAAACACAGTTATGCCAGTGTTTTAGTCAGGGTTATCATTCCTCTGATGAAACACCATGACCAAAAGCAAACCTAAGAAGGAAAGGGCTTATTTGACTTACACTTCCACATCACTATTTGTCATTTGAGGAAGTCAGGACAGGAACTCAAGCAGATCAGGAGCCTGGAGGCAAGAGCTGATGGAGGCCATGGAGGAATGCTGCTTACTCATTTGCTCCTAGTGGCTTACTCAGCCTGCTTTCTTCTAGAACCCAGGAACATAATGGGCTGGGCCCTCCTCCCTCAGCCACTGATTAAGAAAATGCCCTATAGGCTTGCCCACAGTGGATCTTATGGAGGCATTTTCACATTTGAGGCTCCCTCCTCTCTGATGACTATACCTTATGTTAAGTTGACATAAAACTAGCCAGCATAGTCAGCAATCATTCATTGCCCATTGTTGAATAGCTTGATCTTGGTCACATGAGTTGATCTTGATGGAGAGAGTCCTGTGTGTCTAGCCCTCACTCTGCTCAGCCGCTGTGGATGTCTGCAGACTCACAGTCTAGGCGAGGCTACATTGAGAACTCAATGATGATGCAGCTAGATGTGTGTACTGAAGTGTGTGCCAATACACCCTCCTTTTTCCCTTGAGTTCTGGGCATCAAACTCAGATCCTTGTGCTTGCAAGACAGCACTTTACAAACTGAGCTATGTCCCTAGCCTACCCTGATGTCTGTAAGCCATAGAATCCAACTTAGTTAGTTTTCAGAAAATTATTCCATTTACCTCCAGATTATGGGGTATATAGACATGCATGCATACATATAAATCTTTCACTTCTCTATAGCTACCTTCACGAAAAATTTGAAGAAGTTTACAAAAAGTATGAAAAGTAATTAGGTGAGCAATCTGGTAAGTGGGAAGACCTGAGGAGAAAGTGAGGAAAATCTCTAAGGTCAGCCTGTAGAAATTTGAGAGGAATAGAGACCTTTAAATAGTGTAGATGGTGTGTTGGTGCTAAGCCTCTTGTAACTACAGCAAAGGGCATACACTATGCAGAAAACAGCAGCATCCATTCCTCTGAGATGTTGTGAGATCCTGTGTGATGTGTGCATGGTGCTGTCAGTGGAGTGTACAGTGAGAAGACAGGGTTCAGTGAGGACTGGCATTAGGTGTGGTCCCAGGGAACTGACAAGCAAAGATAAGGAACAAGGCGTGGTGAGGGAGTGGCAAGACAGAGGAATGGTGGAGCCCACAAGTAGTGGCTCTCCTCACTCTGTAGCTGATGTGGCATGCATTAGGCATCCTGGGTTCTGTGAGCAGCTCAGGCACTTTAATTCTCCAAACACACATTATACTCTAGCACTTTGCCCTTCCCAAGTCACTGCTCTGTTCAGTCCCTCCCTCATAGCACTTATTTACCTATGATCTACAAGATCCTAATTGTTCACTCTCTTATCATCTGTCAAGAGATGGAACTTTTTCTTTATGCTGACTGTCCCACAGAGTAACTAGAGTGATTGATGTCTAAGATACTATGACTTCTATACATACATGACAAAGGATGAATGAATAGAGCCTTCAGCATCCCGCACCTCCCAGTGCAGATCTGAGCACACCTTGGGCCCCACAAAGACTTACTGGTCTGTTACCTGGATGACTGGGTTTTACATGGGCCCTGCCTTTTCCACAGATGGCAGGAGTACAATTAGAAGGTCCTCAAGTATCTGGCATTAAGATACAATGGTTGTGTCTGATTTTTAGGGGCTCACCAGTGATTGCTGATGGTATTGGTGTCAACAGAAATGGCTTCTGAGACAAAGGTCACCACCATCTATCACCAACATCTCTCTTGTCAATCTGCTCTGAAAATTGATTTTTATGAAAGAGACTTTTAATAGAAATACCAGGGTTGTGGAAAGGGAGGCACAGACAAGTGCAGAGTGGTGGTGGGGTCTTGCCTGTAGAGGCTTGTGATTAATTTCTTTCTTTTTTAATTTATGGAGCAAATTCTAAAGGGGGACTTGACAGGTCTTATCTCCCTTCAACTTTTAAAATACAATGGGTCTTGCTTCTGGAATGTATTGTAGGCTAAACCATCAATTTCCTTTCAAACAGAAATCCATTTAGTGGGGATGACCTTTGCCCCAGTCTATGTATTAAGAGGAGTGAGTATGTTGCTATAAGTCACTGGGCTCAACATGATCAGTGTGGAATTCTTCTTGTGTCTCTCTTGTTCCATCTGCTGAGGGTGGAATGTTCCAGAATCAGTGAGCTTGACTCAAGGGTGTCTTTCTCTTGTGGTGTGTATGATTCCTCCTGTCTCACACTAATTGACTCTGGGGTGTTGTCTTAGTTAGGGTTTCTATTGCTGTGAAGAGACGCCATAATCACAGCAACTCTTATAAAGGAAAACACTTAATTGGGGCTGGCTTACAGTTCAGAGGTTTAGTCCATTTTATCATGGCAGGAAGCATGGTGGCAAGCAGGCAGACATGGTGGTGAAGGAGCTGAGAGTTCTACATCTGGATCTGAGGCAGCAGGAAGAGACCAAGACACACTTCCTCCCACAAGCCTGAACCTACTCCAGAAAGGCCACATCATCTAATAGTGCTACTCCCTATGAGCTTATGGGGGCCATTTCCATTCAAACCTCTACAGGTGTCCTCCTCTTGTGGTGTGTATGACTCCTCCTGTCTCACATTAATTTTGTGTCTGTTCCAAGGCTTGAAACTGGATGGAAACTTCCTGTGTTACTCATCTTTCTGTCACTGTAACAAATACATGAGATAAGTCAACTTATAAAGAGAAAAGGTTCATTTTCTGACTCTCAGTTTTGGAGCTTAGTATATGGTCAGTTGGTTCTATGGCTTCAGATCTATGTTGAGGTAGAAATGCGTGGCAAAACTATGCATGTCATGACTAGAAAGCAAACAATGGAGAGGGTCTGGGTATGGGTCTGTGGGTGGGTGGGTGGGGGTGGACCTACAGATCAGTGGGTAGAATGTTATCCTAGTGTATATAAAGCCTTGAGTCCCAGCACCCAATTAACCAATCACCATGGCACATTCCTGGAACCCTAGCTGGTAGTTCAGGAAGGGTAGGCAGGAGGATCAAAAGTTCAAGGTTATCCTCACCTCAGCTACATAGTGAGTAGGAGGCCAGCCTTGGCCACATGGGACTTGTTTCAAAAACCTAAACAAATAAGCTAATCAGAAAGAAGAAGGGACTGAGTGCTAGCATTTAGACATTACCTGGCCTGCCCCTTGGGATCTGACAAGTTGCGTCATCCCTGCGAGCAGGCTCTCGCCAGTGTGCAGGCAGTACTTGGCCTGCTCAGGGTCCTGACAACATCATGTGCTCATTGCTTCATGGTCTCTGTGCACATGCACTGACCTCCCTTTAAAAGGTGGCCCGCACGCCTTCTCTCTTCCTCTCTCTTCTCACGAGGCTGTATCTGTACTCTCTTCTCTTCCCCCTTTCCATCTGTTCTTCTCTTCCTCTCTCATTCCTCCCCTCTCCTCAGCCTTGATCTCCAGAGTGCACTCTGTGTCCCTTCTCCCCTTCTCCCAATAAAATCCTCTACGTGAATGCTGTCTGCATGGCGTGTCTCTCTCCCATCTGCCGTGGGGCCCCTTGGTTCCAACCTGCCAAGACCAGGGTCTGCCATTCTTAAATTATAACACTGCGGTACTACAACCCCCTTCAAGGGCCCCCAATGACCCACGGAGCTCCAATCAGGCTCCATCTATTAAAGTTCCTACTGCTGTTCGTTAGTGCTCACCTAGGGAGTGGTCTTTAACACATAGGCTTTCAGAAGACATTTTAACTCCATCTGAGGCTGTGCCCGCACTCAGAACCCCAGGTAAGCCCTGCAGACTGCCAGTACTTCCTCAGTGCCCACAAAACTTACCCCCAACAGTCTCCCCTCTCCTTGTCACCATATCTCAGCCCACAACAATGATGGTCTCTTCTTACCCCTCCTTTTCTGGCACTTTACAGTGTGTTTTTAAATGCTTTTGCTCATGGAGGTTTTTCTCTATTACTAAGGGGCTTAGATGGCAAATTTTTTTTAATTAATTAATTAATTAATTAATTATCCTGGAAAACTGCTTGATCTGGGGTTTCAAAAATGCCACGCTTAGCTATTCATTCACTGGAATTCCTGTGATCTGGGGCCCTAGTAATCTCTGTAATTTACCCTAGGTAAACATGTTAGGAGCTGTCTTTAAGGGAGATGTTAGTGCTCTGTCTTTGCTGTGGGATAGTCTGTATGTCAAATGTGTTGCTGATTGGTCAATGAATAAATCACTGATTGGTCAGTGGCCAGGCAGGAAGTATAGGCAGGACTAACAGAGAGGAGAATTGAGAGAACAGGAAGCTGGGTGAGGGAGACACTGCCAGCCGCCATCAGCACAAGGAAGATGTAAAGTACCGTTAAGCCACAAGCCACGTGGCAAGGTATAGATTAATAGAAATGGATTAATTTAAGCTGTAAGAACAGTTAGCAAGAAGCCTGCCACGGCCATACAGTTTGTAACCAATATAAGTCTCTGTGTTTATTTGGTCGGGTCTGAGTGACTGTGGGACTGGCAGGTCAGAGAGTTTGTCCTGACTGTGGGCCAGGCAGGAAAACTCTAGCTACAAATGGCACCCAACGTGGGGCAAGAGTTTCCACCTAAAACCTGAGTAAAAAGATTCTAAAACGGAGCTAAAAACAGCTCCTAGTTGTCTCTTTTAAGCTAGCGGCAGCCTGCGTGTTTGAGCTACTATGGCGGGTTCCTAGCGTGCACGCTCGACCTGCAGTATGGCGGGAATGAGGCCTCTGCAAGTGACACATTAAGCTGTGTGGTGGATTTAACCTTTGCTAGTACAAAACAAAACAAAACAAAACAAAACAAAACAAAAGAGTTTTCTGGGCTACACGCTGCTTTGATAGAAGCATCGACCCACTATTTCTGAGAGTTGATGGCTCCTAGAGCTGGTGGAAAACGTACCACCGCCATGTTGGGAAGCTGAAGTGGGCGGAGCCAGCAGCCATAGCGCCAGTGCCGTTTCAGGCTTAAAAGGCTGCAGTTCAAAGCAATAGGCTCAAGCTAATATAAAAAAATAAGCCACGTAAAGATGGCTACCACACAGAGAATCTGGATTATATTCTCTTTGATATTCGTAACTACAGAAAAATTTGATTACAAAAGCTGTTGAGTTATGCCAAAATGTATATTTTAAAGGTACCTTGACTTCAAAATTTGGATGTAAGGATATGTTGCTTTGGAAAGGAGGCTCTGCTTTTGTTTCCACAGAAAGCCAGAGGCTACAGATTTGTTCCAGATTAAGATATATCAGGTTTGACCAGCCAAGACCACCTGAAAGGTCTCTGATGACACCATGGCCCAGATGATCCAACATCCAGAACCGTTTCATGGCAACTGGCTCAGACGATACACCCTCATGGACTACTCCATAACCCTAAAATATTCTTTGTGTCCCCATAAGATACAGCGCCCCCCTCCAGCAGGAAGTAGTAAGAGAAGCTACGCCCAAATTCCCAAATATACCAAGCTGACTTTGGAGATGTGTAAAGGTTAAAACCTTCCTTTTTAAGAAAAGAAAAGGGGAAGTACTGTGGGATGGTCTGTATGTCAAATGTGTTGCTGATTGGTCAATGAATAAATCACTGATTGGTCAGTGGCCAGGCAGGAAGTATAGGCGGGACTAACAGAGAGGAGAATTGAGAGAACAGGAAGCCGGGTGAGGGAGACACTGCCAGCCGCCATCAGGACAAGGAAGATGTAAAGTACCGTTAAGCCACAAGCCACGTGGCAAGGTATAGATTAATAGAAATGGATTAATTTAAGCTGTAAGAACAGTTAGCAAGAAGCCTGCCACGGCCACATAGTTTGTAACCAATATAAGTCTCTGTGTTTACTTGGTCGGGTCTGAGTGGCTGTGGGACTGGCAGGTCAGAGAGTTTGTCTTGACTGTGGGCCAGGCAGGAAAACTCTAGCTACATGTCTTTTCTTAGTGTCACTGATCATCATAATATAAAAATGCTAACATGAAGAGTGGGCTCAGTTGGCGCCCTGGCAGAAGACCTGAGTTCATTTTCCATCACCCATGTCCCGCGGCTCACAACCACTTGCAACTTCAGCTCTAGAGGATCCATTGCCTTGTTTAGGGCACTGACACAAATGTGTGTTTATGCTCATGCGTGTGCACACACATATATTTCTAAAAAGAATTACAAATAAAATACTTAAAATCTCCCAGTAATATGATAGGCATTGTGTAAACCTGTTTAATCCCCATGAAAGCTGTGGATCGACAAAAATCACCGAGGTGCAGAGATATCCAGTAAAACAGTCAAGGTTATTCAGATGGGAAATGCCAGCTGAGGTTCTATCCTAGTTTACCTGGTTCCCAAGGCTGTGGGTCTTTGCCATGATGCTAGCTCCCATCTTCAAGTGGAATGATCAGTGCATCTTTCCTTGTGTGTGTGTGTGTGTGTGTGTGTGTGTGTGTGTGTGTGTGTGTGTGTGTGTGTGTGTTGTGTGTGTGTGTGTAGTGCAAGCATGTGTGTATGCATGTTCACATGTATATATGAATACTTGTGGGTAAAAGTGTATGCTTGCCTGTGTGTGTAGAGGTCAGAGGTTAACACTGTTTGAGTGTCTTCTTCAATCTCTCTCTACCTTATATGTTGAGGCAGGGTCTCTCGCTGAACCCACATCTTGCTCATTCAGCTACTCAGCTAGGGCACTTGCTCCAGGAATCAGAATTTATTTGGGTGCTAAGGATATGAATTCTGGTCCTCATGCTTGTGTGGCAAGGGCTTTACCCTGCGGAGCCATCTCCCCAGCTCCAAGGCCAGTGCTTTTAACAAAGAGTACACACTACTCCAGCAGAGTCCCCAGTGCTCTTCACTGTAGAGATGTCTAAAGAACATGGTGTCAATACCATTAACTAATAAAACCTGCAATCTCTTCCAGAAAATCTACCCATTAAGATTATGAGCTTGTAAGTGACACATTTTTATTTAATTACAAAGGCTCCAGAGAAGGAATGTAATTTCATGCTACGTCTCCTTGGCTCACTTATTACTTTAAAGTAACTTTGTCGCTGAAAGTATTTAAAAGAGAAATTGCTGTGGGGATCTAAAAAAATTCTTGGATGGTTTGCATCTAAATAAAGGGTGACACCACAAGGGGCAGATAAAGGCACATTATTAAAACATCTATAATTAAAGTATTGAGTCTTTCTGCATGAATATGTAAAAGTGAAACATATTAGTTTCTGATGAGTATAATCTAAGATTAGGTTGGGAAGATGGGCAAGTGAGGCTTTCAGTCAAATAGTGAACTGTGTATTATTTCCTAATTACAAAGTTTATATTTGATGGAGGATTATGAAAAATGAAGTTCATGTTTCTGCTCAATTTAAAAGTTGAGATTACTGTTTCTTAATCATTTTTACTATGTATTTGTGTGAGTGGGAGGAGGGTGGTACTTACGTGGTCAGAGGACAACTATGGGGTATCAGTTCTCTCCTTCCACCATGTGGGTCCCAGGTGATCAGGCTTGGGGTTAAGTGCTTTACCCACTGAGCCATCTTGCTGGCCCTGGGATTATCTTCGTATAAGAATTTGTCTCTTTTTCTTTTTCTTATCCTCCCTCCATCCCTCCATCCCTCCCTCCATCCCATCTTTCCTTCTTTCCTTCCTTTCTTCCCTCCTTCCTTGTCCTATTTCATGACTCTCTGGAGCTTCCTGGAGGACTAGGGAAGCATACTGCTTTAGATGGTAGTATCCACGCAAGTCAGCAGGTCACTGGAACAAAGCACTGGGCTCATCACTTCAGTTAGCAAACCCTCAGCTGATGGACTAATGCATACTTTCATGCTCTGTCTTCTCTAGTGAAGAATTCACCCTTTAAGGACATTTTAAAAGACTTGTTTTGTTTGTGTGTATGTGTGTAAGCCACATGACAGCCATGAGTGTTATTCCCAGGTACTGTCTACCTTGTCTTTCAGACAGGGTCTCTCACGGGCCCACACTTACCAAGTTGCCTAAGTTAGCTGGCCGGTGAACCCCAGGAATCCATTTCTCTTCCTTCCCAGAGCTGGGATTACACATATACACAATAAAATATTTTATTTCCTAATAAGAATAAGGGTCTATAAGGTCTTGCTGTGTAGCAGACATCTGCAGAGGAACATGAAGGAATAAGTGGGTGAAAACATCCCAGAATCCTTCTCATTGACCACACTGGTCACAAGAACATGTATTCAGACACTGCTGTGAGTCACCATTATGTTCAGGGCCCCATTGTTACCTCCAGCTGAATCCTGCTGTCAAGGGACTTGTCAACCCATCAACCAAGATCTGCTGGCATCTGTTAAATATGAGACCTAGTCCTCTACCACCTTTTCATGCCATGCTTTTTCCAACCAGTAAAGGCACCTATACTTCCCTTGCATGTCTCTCATCCCCCACCCCTCATGGAAGGAGCAACTTCTCTGAAAGGCTTTGCAGTTCCAACATTCTTCTGGTTGTCTCTTTGGTTGAGGCTGGGGAGGAGACAAGGCCATTAGGATACACAGCTCATTATTGCCAGGCGGCTCAGCTGGGTTTGGGGTACTGGAGCAATCCATTTGCATGGCAGGGGCCACACTTCTGCCTCTTCCTATTACGTCTGGCCTTAATTGGCAGGGCCAAGTGGATGGAGCATCTCTGCCATGGCAGGCAGCTTGCCATCCCAGCAGGTGGACACCATGCACATGTGCCAGAGAGGGAGAGAGCTGAGGATTTAGTCCAAACACCTGTCATTGGACATCAGCATAGCCCCTGGGACTGAGTCTTGTCCATACATAATAGACTGGGCAGGGAAGTCTGCTGGCCCAAAGCTGCTCCAGCCCCTATCACCTCCTCCAGGCAGCTGTTACTGCTGGCACCTGGTAACATTTTTTGGTCATATTTGACATTTACTTCTTTGCTTCCTAAAACAAGGCTGGCCACAAGCATCTCCTCTTGAGGGGGTTGCCAGGACCAAACATTTGCAAACCACTTGCCATTATCTCTGTAGATGAGGAATCCTGGATCTTACTAAATTTCCCAGCAAGCCATATCTTGAATAATCCCCCCTTTTAAACACTGCTGCCTGTTCCTTCTTAGACACTCACGTTGAGGAAAGTTGTAGCATGATTAGAGGATGAGGTGGGCTCAGCAAGGCCAAAACAGATGGTCCTCCAGTGCTCCTACCTGTTTGGTGTATATATGCAAGTGATTGAATGCTGTTCTCTTTTCAAAACTTATATGTTGGGGCTGGGGAGACAGCTTAATTGATGAGCACTTGTCTTATTACAAGCATGAGAACCTGAATTCTACCCATAGAACCCATGTAAAGCTAACAAACAAACAAACAAACAAACAAAACCCTCACAGTGGGAGCATATGTTTATAATACCACAGTTGGGGAAGCAGATCCAGGTGAATCTTTGAGGCTTGTTGGCCAGCCAGCCCAGCCTTCTTGATGAGCTCCATGCATTGAGAGACCCCACCTCAGAAATATAAGATGGACAGCACCGGGGGGTTAACAGCTGAGGTTGTCATCTGTCCTCTACTTATACACACATACACATTTGCACCTGCATACACACGAACACAAACATACACACACACACATACACATGCACATGAGAGAGAGAGAGAGAGAGAGAGAGAGAGAGAGAGAGAGAGAGAGAGAGAGAGAGAGAGAGGAGGGGAGAATTCGTTTGTTGATAGCTAGTCCTCAAGGTGATGGTTTTATAAGGTGGGGACTTTGGTAAGAGAGTAGTCAAGTGACCGAGTCCTTGTGCATGTGAGATCCCAGGGAGCTACCTTGCTTTATCTACCATACAGGGACCCAGGGAGGAAGTGGCCATCTTTGAATTATTACCCAGCCCTCACCAGACACTAAAACTTCTGGTGCCTTATCTTGGCCATTTCAGCCCCCAGCACCATGAGAATTAGGTTTTTGTTGCTGTGAGTTATCTTGTTCACATATCTGAAAACACTAAAATAATATTCACAGGACCTAGCCTTAGCATCAATCTCTACTTGTGTGTCATCTTAGGAATGGCTTCCACTGAGATCGAGGTTGTGTTTACTGTAAGGACTTTCTCATAGTTGTCTCTATTCTTCAGTAAGTGTCCAGTGTAAGAAGATCTGTGAGGGCGTCTTTCTGAATCTTGGCACTAAATCTTTGCTTTATTTTATCCTCAAACAATTGTTAAAATATTCTGTTACAGAATAGGTAAGTTGAATAATTCATAAACAATCCCTTCTCATTTTGACTGCCAAGAAATACAATGCCAAATTGGCAGGCTGATTATTACAACATTAAGCAATAGCCAATTGTTTCCCTGGTATTGTTATATCATTCTTCTAACTGGTTTTCAAAAAAATTACATTTATATAATAAATCACTAAGTTTGCATGTCTAGTAAGTTATCACAAATTCTCAGTGTTTGTGTGTTTTATGGAACTGATGATTGGCCACAAATTTTTTCTCTATTTGTAGAATACATAAATATTAACATATGAAAGGTTTTTGTGTGTGTGTGTGAATGTGTTGGTGTTATGTGCAAAAGGCTATGTATGCATGTGGAGGCCAGATGTCAACTTCCAATGCCTGAGTCTTTATCCACCTTGATTTCAAAGACAAGGTTTCTCACTGGCCTTTGACTTGAAGATTTGGCTGGCCAGAGAGCCTTCTGTCTTCACCTCCCCGGTGCTAGGATTATAAGTGCAGGCCATCCTGTCAAACATTTTACATGGATTACAGCAGAATGAACTAAAGTCTTCATGCTCATGTGGGAAAGCACCTTATTAACTGAGCCATTTCCTCAGCCCACCAGTTTCTTTTTAAGACTTGAGGGCAATAAAAGACCACTGTTCTTTTTTGCTTATTGTTGAATGGTCAAATAAGACTATGGCCAAAAGTAACTTGTGGAGGAGAGGGTTTATTTGACTGACATTCCTGGTCACAGTCTGTCATAGTTTGAGTTTCTATTGCTGTGATGAAACACCATGACCAGAAGCAGTTTGGCGAGGACAGAGTTTATTTCACTTACTCTTCTAGATAACAGTCCTTCACTGAGGGACCTTGAGACAGGAACTTAAGTAGGACAGGAACTTAGAGGCAGGTCTTAAGCAGAATCCATGGAAGAATGATGCTTACTGAGTTTCTCTCCATAGTTTACTCAGCCTGCTTTCTTATACAACTCAGTACCACCAGCCCAAGGGTTGACACTGTTCATGGCAAGCTGGGCCTTCCCATATCAATCACTAATCAGGGAAATGTCCTCAGAGGTTTTCCTACAGGCCAATCTGATGGAAGCATTTTCCCAGCTGAGGTTTCCTCTTCCTAGATGATCCTAGTGTGTGTCAAGTTGACAAAAATCTAATTAGCCCAACTACCATGCAAAAAACTAAAAATAGGCAGCAAATATTTGACTACCTCATTCTTAAAATTTGTCCCAGGGATTAAGGATACAAAAGAGTAAACCTTGGAAGATGTCCCTATGGACAGATCTGACTTCTAAAGGATTTGCTGTATGACAAGAAAGTATATTGCTTAGTTCCCTTTTCAAGTGTGCCCTGAAAAAAGTGTCAACTCCTAAATGGGATATTTATATCAACCCATTTCCTGAGGTCATAAAACACTGCAGAAGATTGTGTGTTGTTGTAGGGTGTTGTGAGGTTCCTTTGGCGGGGAGGGGGCGAGTGGGTGCAGAGTCAACAACAGAGACTCTGGGAGGTTGTTGAAACAACAAGCTCAGTTTATTCAGGAAGAGGCAAGTCTTTTATACCCCCCACCCTGCCCTGGGGGAAGGTCTGATGAACATGCATTTGCTGCCCCTCATTGGTCCAGGTCATCTCAGATCATGGCTCAGCTGCTGTTGCTAAGGCCCTTAGGCAGACCCGGGTTGGGTCTCAAGAAGTATCTTATTACAGTGCTCTCATTACCAGTTTGGGCCTGCTGGCCCTCAGGCTTGTTAAGGTTGAGTTATCCCACAGTGTATGTAGAAAAACTACAAGAAACAGAGAATGAGGAGAAATGCTATGAAATGCTGTCTTCTAGACAGGATGTAGACATTGTGCTCATGAACTTCCTGCAGCTGTGGCGATCTGCACAAGATCAAGCCAATAAGAGCAGTTAGTAGTTCCTCAGGCAGCAATTAGTACATGCAGTAAGTTAAAAAAAAAAGGAGACATGAAATGAAAAGAAGGACGTGTTGAGGGTTCCTAGGGGGAGTGGTCCAAGACAGTTTGGGTAGATATGATCAAGATACATTAAATCAGACAAAATAATCTCAATGCTTTAAGTAAATTTATTATTTTGTGTTGGGTAGCATTCATGGCTATTTTGGGGTATATTTATCCCACAGTTTAAACAAACCCATGAGATGGAAAAGGTTGTATGACAGGACACAGCATGTGCTTTTTCTGTGTTCATGGTATCAGGAGTGCTATGACCCCCTCCTTTGCCTCTGCAGAGTTGACTTATGCGGCCTTCAGCCACTATTTGCAACCCCACTGAAGGAGATAGGTCACCACGTTTTCAGATTATTCCCCTCAAAAGACAAATTTGTGTCTCATGGTCTAGGAGATGAGCATCTGTAGACAGCATTGTCTCAGAGCTATTTCGTGTTTTGCCTGGAAGAAGAGTATTGAGAAATAATTGATCTAACCAGAGAGAAGCAATATGGCAGTGCCATGTGCATTTCCTGATTGATCAAGGGAGAACCAGGCACCAAGAATGTACCAGGGCCTGTTTCTTGGAAGTAGAGTGGGGCTAGAAAGAACATAGCCTTTAGAGGACTATACAGGCAAAGAAAACCATCCTGTCTTACCTGGCTTGAAGGGCACACAGGGACTCTGAGCCTGGGATCCAAGAAGAGCAGGTGGGTGAGACAGTCTCTCCATACCCACTCCTGATTTTACATCCTCTTATTCCTGATTTTGCCCAGGACTACTCACTTTTGCTTTCTTTGCACATGGGACCTCACTACATTAGAACATTTAAATTCCTAAGAGAGATAGGAAAGTCTGTACAGACATGAAAATCTTTGTGCTTGCAGACACGCACTAGGGGAACCTGAAATGTTAAGTACACAGTGTTGTTCCTTCAAAAGAAGGAATGCAAAATTTGTTTTCTTCCCAGAAGGCTGGAGTGGATGTGCTTTCTACCTTCATAACCTTTGCACAGCCTGTGTGGCTGAAGGTTTTCCCATACTGGACCCTTCTCCAGACCCTTCTCATGAACTTGTTTTTCTCAGTCAATCTATAGAACCCATCTTTATGGAAGATATCACATGTACTTTACCAAGTTTCGATGTAGTCACGTTCTGTTCCACATTTAGCTTACTTTGTTCCTCAAAGAAATTTAGGCATGCTCTGTTGTGCACTTGGGACTGAGTTAGTTATCACAAGAATAATTTTCACCAGATTGTGCTACATTTAAATATGTCTAAAATAAACAACTTGAGACTCCTCAAGTTTGAACTAACACAGGCTAATGAGTTGTGTTGTGCTGAATAACCTTTTTTTTTCTCCCAAAGATCATTTCTCTGCTGCCCATGAAGGTCATAGAGATCCCTGAGAAACTCCATCAACACCTAAACTCCCTCTGTAGCAGCGGATGAACCCCTACACTGGAACATTTGAAAGAAGGCAACATGAAGCTATACTAACATTTGGCTTCTGATGATTTCTCACAGGCCTTGCATACTCTGTGTGTGTGTTCTCTGTGGAGGATGGGACTTCCTGGACTTGCATCATCAGGAAGGTTGCCTTCAACAGCATAGCATCAAGGGTCAATCTTAGGCAAATATGTTCTTGATTTCTTCATACCTGGCCTGCCCTGGGCCACTCATGCCTGCTCTCCACTCTTGTGTCAGCCATCTCTGTCTGTTTCTGTCACTAGTGTACACTGGTGTGGATTTGTGCAAACTAGTTGTCTTAGTAACTTTTCTATTGCCATGACAAAACACCATGACCAAGACAACTTACGAAATAAAACATTTAATTTGTGCTCATGGTTGCATAGGATCAGAGTCCATGACCATCATGCAGGTGAGTGTGGCAGCAGGCAGGTGGCCATGGTGCTGGGGCAATAGCCATGAGCTTACATCTTGACCCACAAGCATGAGACAGAGAGAAAAAACTGGGAAAGGTATAGACGAATTTCTAAACAGTCTTATTAAATCAGAAACACAGAGCCAAATACAGAGTTAAAAGCCCAAGAGATCAGAGCTCTAGCGAAGAGCCAAGACTACCTTTAGCTTACCACTCACTGCCGTTACTTCCCCTAAGAGAGAATTTCTTCCTGTCTTACTTGTCTTTTTATTGCCTTTCTGTTCTGCCTTCTCATTGGCTCTGAACCCAACCACATGACTTCCTCATCACTGCCTGTCTATACAGACCTCCAGGTCTCTATGGTTGATATTGGGATTAGAGGTTTGTATCATCACGCTTGGCTGTGTCCTTGACCACACAGAGACTCTGCCTGCCATGTGATAGGATTAAGGGCATGGGCTACCACCACCTGACTTCTGTTCCTGGCTCACTGATGACCTCTGATCTCCAGACAAACTTTATTAACATACAAATAAAATATCACATTTCAGCACAATTAAAATATCACCACAGAATGGTGTAGTGGGTAGCTGTTTCCATCCTTGACCTTGAAACACTGCCTCTAGTGTGGCAGCAAGTAACTGCCACACATGCCTATGACCTGCCCCTGGGGTGTGGCCAGGAGGAGACCCCTTAAGACCCAAGATGCATATATGTTTGCTCTCTTAGCTCCTCGTGGTCCTGGAGATTGGATTTGCAGACCAAGTCAGAGTTCCCCAGAGAACTACACTGGACTGTACCTCATCTCTCCTGGATCCTGTAATCAACCCCTTATTGGTTGTAAGTTATCCCTGAAATAAACCTCTTTTAACTACCAGATAAACTATGTGGATTTGCCTCTTTAATTGCCACTATAGAATGGTGTGGGCTTTTGAAACCTCAAAGTCTCCCTTACTAACACACCTTCTTCAACAAGGTCACACTTCCTAATCCTCCTGAAAAAATTCCACCAACTACTGACTAAGCATTCAAATATATGAGTCTATGATGGCCATTCTCATTCATACCACCACACTAGTTAATAGCAAGAACTGATTCTGGGCAGAGAGGGTCACATAGAAGATTCTGTATCTTACCAGCTAGTGCAGCCAGCTCAGTTCCCCATTGTTTTGTAGTTCTTAGCCTCCCTCTGTACCTACTGTACTTTTCCCCTAGTGTATTCTCCTTGGTGTGTTTGTGTGTGTCGGGGGTGGGTGGTGGGTGTTGTGTGGTTAGGTCAGGAGTCAATGACAGATGTCTTCTCAATTGCTTACAAACTTGTATTTTGAGACAGAGTTTCTCACTGAACCTGGAGCTCATTGATTCACCTAGTCTGGGTGGCCAAAAATTCCCGGGGGTCCTTCAGTCTCTTCTTCCCTAACAGTGGGATTACATGTGCATGCTACCACACCAAGCCTTTTTACTTGAGTTCTAGGGTCAAACCCAGGTTGTCTCGTAAGTGTTTTTTGAACTGAAACACTTCCCCAGTCTGCCATCTTCATCCTTTTGATTTCTGGCTACGAAGATATGAAATATCTCTTTAGCAGAGGTGGTAAGGAGTCCCTTAGTGCAGTAGCATCAAGAATCAGGCTCCATGGCCAGTCTTATAGAACCTTCGTACTAGAGAGACATAGACCCAGGTTGGGAGTGGAGTGAGGATGCCTTCCTGGCCAAACATACCAACTTCACTGGGACAGTTAAGCAAACGACAGCTCAAAGTTTCAAAGGTGATGTGATTTCACAGAGCTTCTCACAGAAACTGAGGGGCCAGGACTAGAGCCCATACATTGGGCCTCTGAGGCTAGTGTTTTATTTTTTTAATTTTTAAAAATGGCTTAATTGGGATCAATTTGGAAGGAGAGAGAAGGAGAAGGGAAAAAACACTAAAAATGTTTGAAAAATCTATAGGAATCATATTTTTTTAATGTACCTAAAATTACATACAATACATATAAGTGTATTTGTATACATATACATACATAGTTTAAATGAAGCTATGCCACTTGTGCTAATGATGCTCCCCATAAGAGCCATGGTCTAATAAAACCGCCAGTGCCAGGCTTGAGTCACCCTCTTTCCAGTTGTTGGTCATGGGAGTCTAAGAGACTCTCAAATCAACCCAGACTCTTGCTTTTGCCCTTGGTTACCTCCCAGAGGTTGACGGAAAGTCCAAGTTGCTGAAGATATCATGCACTTGGGGTCCAGTACTGAGCTGGATCCACCCTGAAAATTTTCTTTCTGAGGACTTGCTTTCAGAGTACCAGACAGTGCTTTGAAAACAGGGGAGAGAAGCAACCACCAGTCTTTCCTGGCTGTGACACCTATGGGCCATAGCAATGGCCAGTATTGTGAGACACTGCTAAAGGTGCATTAGTGACTCTCATGTCTTGTTGGTAACTAACGTTTTTTATTGGATGCAGGGCCTGCTCAACAGGGGGGAAATCATGCCTGGTACTGGAAACCTACCCAATTACCTGGGGCTAATGAGGTCATGGATCTTAGAGGAGAAAGTTCTACCACACTTTACTAAACCAGCAAAACTCCAAACTGTGTTTAAGCCTTATCTTTGTACCCACAGATAATTGTAGCTCTCACCCCTCATCAAAGAAACTTCTTGGCAAAAGATGGAGACCAGAACAGAAAACCGTATCTAGTCAAAATGTAGAGAACAAGTGAGCAAGGAGTCCCCAGCCCCAGCCAACATACCCACAAACACAATTCTTGCAGTAGGGAACCTCGCAGAAGAGGAGGGGTAGAGACTGTAAGAGCCAGAGGACCAGGACGTCTGCTGTGAGACTGTGTCTCCTAGAAATGATGGGGAAGCTGCACCCATAACACTTTCACAACACGGCCTCTGAAAGAAGACTTGAACAGGACCTCAATGTCTTGTGGCTTGAATGTGAAATGCCTTCTGTGGGCTCAAGTGTTTGGACATTTAGTCTCCAGCTGGTGGCGCTGTTTAGGAAGGTTGTAGTGCCTTTAGGAAGAGAGTCTTACTGGAGAAAGAAAGCATGTCACGGGGTGGGGTGGGGAGTGGGGGGTGGGAGGGATGGGGTTGGGGAGTGGGAGGGTGTTAGCCTTGATGTTTTGTATCTGGGACCCACTTTGTGTCTTCTTTCTTATTCCTGAACGATGATGCAGTGACCAGTCAGCCAGCCCCCTGTTCCTGCCACCTTGCCTCCCCTCCTGTAATGGACTCTCAGCTGGAATCAACCAGTTCTTCCTTCAGCTGCTCAGGTCAGATATTTTGATACAGCAATGTGTAAATTTACTAAGAGGGCTTCCTTTCAGACATCACTTCCACACCTGGCTGGGGGCATCTTGCTGATAGGCTGGGCATCAGGGAACGCTAGGCTTTTTGTGAACTCAGCCTCAGTATAACCTGTTGGGAGAAGCAAAAGAGAATGAATAACTGAATTCCACACTAAGAAAATTTGTTCCTTCCAAGTCTCAGAAACCATTATTCTAGCTGAATGAATCCATTAGATGGGTCAGCTCATTGTTTTAACCAAGTGGGTAACTCTCTCATCCTGAAAGAATGATCACTTTGGGCAAATGTATTACTTCACATCAAGCTTGTGGCTTACATGTTAGAGTGCTAATTAAAATTTTATTACTTGATATAAGTTCCTGATTTTAAGTGCCTTCTATAAATGCAGGCTAGCTTTTTTCTTTTTCTTAGAATGGCCCTATGTCAGACTAGATGTTGCCCTGCTGGGATGCTAATGTTTGATTGACAGGTGCTGTCCTGAGATGGGCGGCGGGTGGGGTGTGGGGGGGGGGGGGGAGACAGTGAGCATAAGGATGGATTGATGGGCTTGGTTTATGCATGTCTGTTTCTAGATGAAATGGTTACCAAGGGTAGAGGTGATAAGGAATGTTGTGGCCTGGCCAGCTCCTGTCTGGCAGAGAACCTCTCAGGGTGAGGCAGCTGTCTCCACTCTCCATTTGGGGGCAAGATCACTGTCACCATCCCTATGTGTCTTGGATCAGTTCCTCTATTTGATGTGTGTGGTTTCCTGGGCTGGGGACAGGTTTCCAGAGCTGCTTGGCGGGTGTTTCCATGTGGAGAGGCATTTGAAACAGCTCAGAAATGAAGGCGAAGCTGAAGCTGGCAAAGAGTGTATTTCAATGTCAGTAGGATAAAAAAGATACCCCAAGTATCTATACTCATAAAAATAATTTATTTCTGAGTCAAGAGAAGAATCGGGACTAGAACATCAGAGGCAAACCAGTGTGAGTTGACAGCTCCATTTGTTTCCTCAGCATTATCTGTTGTTAGGGCCATGCTGATCTTGTTAATACTGAACCTATGTTGTGCTTAGCTCCAGTGCTTTCCCATAATGCCAGAATCCCATTGTCAGCCTCCCTCTGGGACTTTGGAACTGAATTCTCAGGGGACTTTTTGTTGCTGTTTTGATGTCCATCTGGGCACTGTGGGTGCTAGGCAATGGATGCCTCCTGCCTGACTATTAAGTGGCATCCTGGATGTCTCTCAAGCATAGTCGCCTTCTGCTTTTAGGCCCCTTCTATCATCATCACAAACAAGCAGTCTGCCAGTTGGAGTCAGCCTGCCTGTGACTGTCACTTGTCACATATTCTGGGAACCCCCTCTCATCTTCTCCCAGCGAGCCTGTGGCATCTTTGGACATTCACTTGACATCTTGGCATGTGTGCGTGCCAATGTTGTGTTAGATAAATAACATGCATGGTGTGGATTACACATCGTTAAAGTGAGAAGCTTAATTCTGAAACAGAGGGATTTGCTATCACACATGGCTCTGTTGAATGCTTAGAATCTGCCGAGCAAAGGTTTGTATACTTACCTAGTACTGCAGGAAATCTAACTTTATATTCTTGGTACTGGGTGAGGTCTTCTGGGCCATTATTGCTGCACTGTGGTTCTGTGGTCAGTGGGTTCTCACAAAGCTGTTTTCTCTCCTTGGGAGTGTTAGTGACTTTTTCTGGGGAGACATGAACAAAATCTGCTCGCCCCAGATTGGGCACCAAGGATAGAACAAACAGTTTGATACTAAGTCTCCCAAAGCTCAGTTTGGTGACATGATGAGTTTACTGGTGTTGCTTACAGGAGTTTCAGTGACGTAAAGGTAGCTGCATCATTGGAAAGTCCACCCCAGGCTGGATGATGACTCACAAAAGATGAATTCTTGGTGTTCCCTGCATCTTTTGCATGTAGCTCAACAGGTAGAACTAGAGTAGAGGAGAGCCTACTTCAGTCATTACTGCTTTTACAGTCTTGAGGAGGAAGGTATAAAGAATCTTGTAAATTTGGGGAACTTCCTGAGACTTGTGAGTTGTTTGTTTCCTGAGTCTTAAGGAGCCTCCTTTGGGAGTGGAAGGTTTAAATTCAGAGGAAACTGGTGTACTATGGTGGGGTATGGGGTGGACTGTCCAGAACACAGCTATACACCATCTAGTCTTTCTTCCTTTTGGGCACAGGGATATCACACTTCTTCACATATTGCAGTTAGATTGTGATCACTTCTAGGAAAAGAAATGAAGTTGGGCAGAATATGTTTGTCAATCTAGCAGTGACAAGACCACATGTGATTCTCATAGTCTCCCTCACAGTGAATCTGGAGTACTCTTATGCTGATGAAACATCAGATAAAGCATGCTGGATCATTGGAGTCCCTGGAGGTTGCCCAGCCTCACAGAGGATCAGCATGAAATGAACTTTTGCTTGTTAAACCACTGAGGTTTACTAATTACTTATTACTATGCATATAGTTCTCATACCCTATGGTAAAAGGTACACGAATATGGGTATGACAGGAAGGGATATGCCAGAGTGGGTCTCCAAAGAATATTCCAATGTCAGCCAAAGATGGTGACCCCCAAGAGGAAGAGCTTCAGTTTTCAATGGGATACAAGCAAACTGGACACACGTGGAAGAAAGGGGCTGGGATATAAGGTGATAAAGAACTTATAAGCATGGGGACCTAAACAATCCCTAGAACTCTGTAAAAAATTCTATACATGGTGGCATGCACTTGCAATCCAATTCCTGGGGAAGTGGAGACACATGGATCCCTGGAGCTTTCTGGCCAGTCTAGCCTACTTGGCTAGCTCCAGGCCAATGATAGATGTGCATACATGTGCACACATATGCACAAAGAAATGTCAGAATAGGAAGTTTACACAGGGCAGCAGAAGCAGAATCATACATATGCAGGCTGATCTGGTGTTTGGCTTGTCAGAAATGGAACAATTCCTTATGTTTCAGAACAACTCACATCCTGTCTGAGTGACTACTGCCGAAGAGGATTCTAAGGATAGATGTCCATATCTACTGGAATCTTATTATTACAGCGTGCTTTGGTTTGATGTCAAACAATTCTACCTACTGTAAATTCCAGAGAGAACAGTCTCTTGTCAGGTGTTTGTCTGTCTTAGAGAGCTGACCCACGAAAGGCTTCAACTTCCCACAGTATGTGTTGTATGTACATGGCTTCTTAGGATCCCTCTACATGGTCAAGCTACACACAGAGGTACCTCATATAGTAATAAGCCTTAGAGGGTGCCTTCCATGTAGATGTCCCCAGCTCACTGCTGAGGTACTCTGGGTCTGCATCCCAGACAATCCCTTGCATTCAAATGCTTTTCTGAGGGTGTTCTTCTAAAGGGACCTAAAGTATGGCAATTCTTTTTGAGGGTGACTGTCCATATCTGTGGACATAAAGAGACCTAAGGAAAAAGGATTTGGCATACTCTTACATTGAATGACACAGATTAGGGTATGAATACTGTCTTCTACTGGTACTGAGTCCCACAGCTTGTACTATCCCTCCAGACAGAATTCAAACAACAATGAGACAGATTTTATCCTGTGTGTGTGTGTGTATGTGTGTGTGTGTGTGTGTGTGTGTGTGTGTGTGTGTGTGTATGTGTATGTGTGTGTGTGTGTGTGTACACATATGTGGGTTCACATGCATGCATTGTGTGTATGTGTATGTGGAAACCATATCTATCTTGTTTTTGTGAAACAGGGTCTCTCATTAGCCTGGAGCTCACCAATTAGGCTAGGCAGGTTGGTCTTTGAGTCCCAGGGATCCAGCCATCTCTGTCTCCCAGTCCTTGGAGTACAAATGCGCACCATCATGGCTGGATTTTTATGTGGGTGCTAGCGATAGAACTCAGGTCCCCAGACTTACACAGTAAGCATGTAACTACCTGAGCCATCTCCCTAGTTTTGGTAGAAAAACAATATGTTCAAAGAAGTCAGTGTCTTGTCCAAACCTCATGATGAGGAAGGGCTTAGGTTGTATAGATTGTGGAGCTTCAGGGCCAGCCAGAGGCCAGTCAGAAGTAAGCAGAAGGCAAATACCCCTAAACCCAGGTTGAGCTACTGTCTCTGGGTGTATCTTTCCACTGGAGAGATTCAGCCACCCTTCTCCATTTTTTGACAGCAGGACAGCAAACACACTTGTCATGTGTCTCATGTCACACAATTCAATGCATGAGTGTCTGTAGGATTCCCACATGTGACTTCACATCAAGCGTACAAATCAAGCATTTTGTCTTTCCTTACTTTATCCAGATCCTTTTCTGGAGGGCCCTGGACTCTGATTTGGAACATTTGGTTTCTATACTAGTCTTCTTGTGCTGCCCTAATAAGGAAGCACAGGCTGGTTGGCGTAAATTTCTATTCTCACAATTCTGAAGGTTGCAAGTCTGGGGTTAGGAGGTTGTTTCTCCTGAGGCTTCTCTGCTTGGCTTAGATGATGTCATTTCTCCAGGTCTTCAGACAATCTCCTCTGTATGTGTCTGTATCTTTGTCTCCTTCCCTTGTAAGGAAATCAGTCATCCTGTGTAGATGAATTTCTGAACAGTCTTTTTAAATAAGAAACACAGAGCCAAATACAGAAGTATAAGCCATAGAGATCAAAGCAATAGCCACCAACTAACCTTAGCTTACTACCTCACTGTAGCTTCCCAAGAGAGCCTCTTCCTGTCTAACCTGTGCCTTTATAGCCTTCCTGTTCTGCCTTCTCATTAGCTCTAAGCACAGCCACATCACTTCCTCGTCACTGCCTGTCTATACAGACCTCCAGGTCTCTATAGGTGGTATTGGGATTAAAGGCATGTGTCACCATGCTTGGCTGTGTCCTTGACCACACAGAGACTCTGCCTGCATATGATTGGATTAAGGGCATGAGCCATCACTGCCTAACTTCTGTTTATGGCTCGCTATGACCTCTGATCTCCAGGCAAGTTTATTTATTAACATACAAATAAAATATCACATTTCAGCACAAATGAAATATCACCACAATCCTGTCTTGCATAGGATCTCTTTTTGACTTTCCTGTTTCTCTAAGGACTCTCTATTCAAATATTCTCAGGCACTGATGCACTGGGGGTGGATGGGTGTGGATCCCAAAAAGAAAATTTTCAGGGATTTCAGACCCAAACTATAACTTTGTCCATAAATCAGGGGCCTGGAAAGTCTACTCTCAGTGGCATTGGCCATCACTTTCTCTCGTAGCCTTCGGAGCAGGAAGTTTCCCCAGAGCAGAGCCTCAGTGGTTCCTGAAGCTGCATGGGGAATGGATGTCAACAGCCCCTGTGCTTGGAAATATCAGTTGTCAACTTGACAGACTCTAGAGTCACCCAGGGAATAAGGTTCTGAGAGTGACTGTGAAGAACTTTCTACACTTGGTTAATTGAGATGGGAAGACCCACCCTATCATGCGTGGCACTGTTCCACGGAATGAATAAAAAGGAGGAAGTGAGCTGAGCTCCAGCATCCATCGCTCTCTGCTTCCTGACTGTGGATGTCATGTGACCAGCTGCCTCATGCTCTAGCTGCTGTGAACTCCCTAAACAATGAGCTGTATTTTTAAACCATGAGCCAAGTAAACCCTTCCTTCCTTACCTTGCTCTTTTCAGAAATTTTGTCAAAGCAATGAGAAAACTGACTCACATCCCTGAATGGAAAGGAAACCCAGTTGACTGAAGGTTGTGGTGGAGGGTAGGTGAAGGCGCTGTGATCTCCTGTAGCTGCTAAATCTCCAGCAAGGACAATCACTGGCTTTTCTTCTGCTCGGTTTTCCTTTAAGCACATTTGGTTGCTGGCCTGCCTACGGTCCTGACTGTTCTCAGTATATCTCAGCCCCTTTCCACTGGTGAGCCAAGGTGAGCTGATCCAAGGCTCTTGAGCTGCCACAAGAAGTTAGAAACTGGAGAAACTGCTCGTGGGGTTCTCTAGGCGAAGCCTGAGGCTGGCAGCTTAATGGGGCCAAAGTGAGGGCTGGGCAGCAGGGTCATGTGGCCTTAGCTCCAAGGGCCAGTGAAATATTTGCTGATGGATGGAACAGCAGCTAAAGCTTTGCTCAAAATAGCACACTGGACACAAGCAATTACAGCAGGACTTCTCCAGAGTCTACAGCATCTTGATGGAGAAGTCAAAGTTAGATATTTTGCAAAGGGGAGCTGGGCACATAGGGCTTGGAGCACTTGAGCTTGGAGGCCAGAAAATGAGGTACTAGGTAAGAAAGGGGTAACTGTCCACCATAGCTTGTGGGAGAAAGAGAGGCTGGGGTTATCAAGAGGAGTGGTCCAGATAAGGGCTCTGCAGAGGTAATGCTTCTCAGCCAAGGCTACTATCCCAGGGGTCATAGAGAGGTCATGAGCAGTCAGGTGGTCCCCCTCTGGGACTGGTACCCCAGGATGGGCCATCTGCTTTTCAGATAGAGTGGGTGCTTAGGGAACAGAGCAGTCTCAGGGAAGCTCAGACATGCAAGGAGAGAGGGCTGTGTGACTGCTCTCCCTGTTTTATTTGTCACAGTTCTGGAGTTTGGGAAGTCCATGTCAGACATCTAGAAGATTCCATGTCTGGTGAAGGCTCACATCCTGGTTCTGCATGGAATCTTACCATTGTGTGGTGGGTGTCTAGCCTCTTTTAGAAGGGCACTGTCCCATTCATGGACACTCCACTAGTCAGAATGTAACACTAGGTTCCAGCTGTTGCTCATGCACAATTCTCTGTGGCAGCCCATCCCCCCCCTCACAGGCTTGAGGCACTGACTGTGGCTGCAGCAGACTTCTAGGTGCCAGGAGCCCACAGCCTAGAGGTGAGTTTATGTCAAAGTGAGTATTAGCGGCCACGCTCCAGCTTCCACTCATCTGCCTCCTGCCTGGGAATCTGAGGGCCTGGCTGGGTTTGTGCTAGGAAACCAAACCATCCTCAGAAAGGTATAAGAAGAAACCCTGACCTCTGCTACACAGGCCCTGGTTCTCGTCAGAGCCCCTTCCAAGTGTCTGTTTCTGGTGCTGGGGCTTGAACTCTCCTCACCCTCTGCCATGCAGTTTGTCTGTCTGTCTGTCTGTCTGCTCATGGGATTAAAAACTGTTCTAATAAGCTCCATACTCACCCAAAAATGTGTCTTAGTTACCTTGAACCTGCATTAGCGACTTTTCACCATGTCATGAACTAATCAACCCTCATGTGTGTGTGTGTGTGTGTGTGTGTGTGTGTGTGTGTGTGTGTTTGTATTTGTGTGTATATATATGTATGTTTGTATGTGTGTATGTGTGTGTGTCTGTTTGTATGTGTGTATGTATATGTATATGTACATGTGTGTGTATATATATATATGTGTGTGTGTGTGTGTGTGTGTGTGAGTGTTGGCCTGAGGACAACCTCAGCTGTTGTCCCTCACACACACCTGGATCTTTGTGACAAGATCTCTCACTGGCCTGGAACAGTTCACCCAGCCCAAGAGATCTGCCTGCCTCTGCCACCCTGGCCCTGGGATTTCAAGATCATGACTCAGTGCCTGGTTCTTATCATGTGGGTTCTGAGGCATCAAACTCAGGCCTTTATGCTTGCACCCAGGCCCGTATGCTTGCAAGGAAAGCCCCTTACCAGTGGAACCATCTCCACAGCCTGGCATTCGGTGTCCTAAGCTTGCAATCATTCATTGTTCAGTGTGATCCCAATGGTTCCATGACCAGAAGAGGGTGAGGCTCGGTGTGTGTGAGGAGAGGGTGAGGCTCGGTGTGTGTGAGGAGAGGGTGAGGCTCGGGTGTGTGAGGAGAAGGTGAGGTTCAGTTGTGTGACAAGGTTTGGCAGAATGCAGGCCCCAGGGGTGGCTCCATCATGGTGGCACCTTCCATGTTCACGTGCTTCCATGTTATTGATGCTGTCATTCAGAATTCCTCCCTCCTGGGGTCAGGCTGGGTGTCGGGGCAGTGCAGGAGATCCTATTCTTCTTGACCTAAAGAAGACCTTTTGAGCTGTTTTCTTTCCTTTCTGGGGAGACACAAGCCAAGTGTTTAATGTCCTAGGGTGAGGCTACTCAGATGAATGCCACCAAATTCTCCCCATCATAGTCATGCTCCTGAATCTCAAAACAGAATAAAAGCAGCTGAAGGACCTCTGTGGAGTGCAAATCAGGATCTCTCTTCTTGGAGATCCAGGCTTTCATCAGCTCTGAAATGGCTGTAAAAGAGAAAAATGTCCCCAAGGTACCGCATTTTAATTCTAATTTTTAGTGCATGGGTGGAAAGCCCAGCTGGTATTATTTTCCATCCTGATGAGGTGCCAGAGGGGCTGTGGTATTTTTTTCTTTTTTAACGGGTAACAATGTAGGCTTGTTTTTCTTCATTTAGGGGACCCCTGCATTTCTGAGACCCTTCCCACACATGACACAGTAGTACACAGATACTTGCACACCATTCAGCACATTTGCTAAAAGTTGTTTAAGAAAATAATTATCACCATCGTCTTGATAAAAAGGGTTGTTGCGATGGCTTAGCAGGTAAAGATGCTTGTTGCCAAGCCCCAGGATCGGAGTTTAATCCTTGGGACCCACTTGGTGGGAGGAGAGGACTGACCCTGACGAGCCTACAGATTGTTTTCTAACTCCCACGTGCACATCATGGCATGAGCAGGCTGCACACACCCCCAACTCCCCACCATACACAGTCAATATAATGTCAGTAGAACGTCACTAAGCTGGGTGGAGACTTTACTATCAAACTTCTTATTGTATTGAGAGGCTTGGGTGTTGGCAGGTCATGTGAGAAGGAAGGCTGCCTCTCCAGAAATTCGGGTAACTACTTGTCCTCATATATCCCTCTGCACATACCTCACAGAGCACAGGTATGCCTTTGTCTGTTCACTGTGTTACACTGTTCAGGACCCAGGACAATGAGATGTGGTATAAATCTTTGAGATGCTGATATTTGATTATTATAAAGCGTGTAATTAGCCCCACTAAACCTTTGTCCTTTAGTATGAAGCTGGGTATTTTTAACTCCTTTGTTCCTCTTTCATGAGTCCAAGGAGAAGGCATTCTTTCAAGGGTAGTGAAAGAAAACACAGAGTGAACAAAAAGGGAGATATGACTTACGTTTTTAAGCAGGTGATGGAATCACAAGCCCAAGGCCAGGCAAGGGGAGTTGGCAAAGCACTGAAGGAATTGTCTCCAGTAATGGAGGAACACATGGTGGTTTCTCTAGCAGTTCTTGGAGGAAATGGGCTGTTGCATGAGGCGTGGGTGGTAAATATACTTCCCATGCCATATTAGAAGGCTCATCTGTGGTGATAGTTTATTTGTGTACCCCCCAAAAGCTTATCTAGGGATCAGAGGAAAAAGCCACTCACTATATTAAACATAGAGGTCTGACAGTGGTAGCAAACACCCTTAAACCTAGCATTCGGGAGGCAGAGATGCATCCGGATCTCTGTGAGTTCAAGGACACACTGGGAACAGAGCCAGGTGTAGTGGCAAATGCCTTTAAATTCCAACACTAGTTAACCATGGAGGTCTGGAGGTCTGTACAGACAGACAGGAAGTGATAGAGCAGGCTGGAAAGAGGAAGTAAGAGGGCAGGGACAGAAAGGCATACAGGCATGGGTATACAGGAAGTAGGTCTCTCTGGAGGCTGAGGAGTTGGTGAGGTGAGGTTGGCTGTGGCTTGTCCTATTCCTCTGATCTCTGATCTCTCACCCCAATATCTGGCTTCAGGTTTTTTTCAGCAATTTGCCTTACACACATCTAGACTGCTTCTCAGCCAAGGAAGTGTAACTGGACCATGGAGCTCATGCTGCCTGTCAAGGAGACAGGAGGGGAATCTTTAAGTTGCTGCATGTAGAGAGCCTGAACTCTGGGAAGGAGAGAGCTAACACACTAAAACACACTCACCTCCCATTACTGGAGAAGTCATAGACCTTAGAATAGTGGTCCTCAACCTTCTCGATGCTGTAACCCTTAAATTCCTCAGCTTGTGGTGACCCTCCAATCATAAAATTATTTTTGCTGCTACTTCATAATTGTAATTTTTCTACTGTTGCTGTAAATAATCTGATATGCAGGATATTTGATATGTAACCTCTGTGAGAGGGTCATTCGATCTCCTAATGGGGTCAAGACACACAGGTTGAGAACCACTGCCTTAGGGGCTAATCTACTACTAGTATTCTGCTGAACTGATATAGTATCCAACTAACTGCCTTCCAAATACCTATCCTTACACCCATAGGTTAGTGTGGCTCTCACTCGCTCGCCTCTCACCAGAGAAGCTTCCTTTTCCAGTGGGTGGAGATTAATACAGACACCATCAACTGGTCAAAGTGACTGGTGAGTGCTAAGCTCGGAATGGATGTCCATGTCACACCCCTCCCCACAGAACTGAGGGCAAACAGCTGAAGAGTGGTGAATCAGAAGATTCTAAGAGCCAGAAGACCAGGAGGACTGCTGAAAATTAATGTCTTCTAGACACGATGGGGCTGCCACACCCATGAATTCTCAATAGTGATAGTCTCACTAGACATGCACAAGGTCAGACCAGATGAACTTCCACCATGGATGGGTGGGACTCACAAGACCCCACCCATAGTTGAGAGTTAGTGGCAGTTGATGGCTGCTGGGGAAGCTTAGCTTTCTTCAGGGATGTGGTCTCCTGTGGGCTGCTTATGTTCCAATGGACAGGCCAAACCCATGTACAAATGCTAACACTGACTGTTTTCTGTGCTTATGAACAGAAGAGGGTATGCAGTTGGGAGGGGGAGGTGGTGGTGTCTGGGAGAAACTGGAACTGGAGAGTGAAGAGGTGGATATGATCAAAATACATTGTATGCATGCATGAAATTCTCAAAGAATAAATAAGATAAAAGTGCCCTCATACTGTGCAATACAGAAGGACTCCATGCTCTGTGAGAAGCATTGCACCAGGCTTAGGCAGCACTCTCAGGAGTGCTGTGGTTAATAAGAGAGTAGGCAAAAGTCAGGAAGTATTTATTACAAAGTTTACTGATGATTAGGGGAAAAAAGATGGCTGGGACAACATGGAAACAGAGTCCACATCAGTTTGGGTCCATTAGACCTAGAGGTTGGAATTGTGGCTCAGCCTCTTTCCTTCTGGAGGGACAATCTTTCTTTGGGCCTCATTTTTTTTTTCTTTCTAAATATAGAGGACACAGAAGTAATTGTAGTCTTTTGACAGAGTTGAAGATGAGAAAGAACACGCACATGGTGTGGCTTTCAGCACAGCTCATGGATTGAAAGATAGAGGTGATTGTGAGCATGACAGAGCTCTGTCTGTCACAGCATCGATTCTCAGCAGGGGATGAGTGGTACCCAGACCAGGCCCACAGAGGTGACTTCAAAGGAGGATTCATTTCCTTCTGAGGAGCGAGGAGATGAGATCAGGTCATGTCCATTTCCCCGTGGAAAAGCTTTCTGTGAGAGGCTGGGCTAGGAAATCTTTCTTTTCATTGCAGAATATAAATACGCTCGCCAAAGGACAGAGAGTAGGCGGATGAAATAAAATAGCTTAAAGGTACATAAAAGGAAGATAAAACACAAAACCAGATTAAAGAGGGACACCATTTCCTATCGAGTGAATCCATGCATGTCCCAGCCACCATTTTTCTGGTCACCTTTCGGAGTTCATTGGGTCTAGGATCTCTGAGAGCAGGAAGTCAGTTTCAAGGGAGGGTGGAGCAGCAAGCTCCTTCTCCTGCTGGCTTGCTGCGGTGCCACAGGGTACAGGGTTTTCAGAGATGAGGAGAACGGCAGGGGCAAGAGCACCTTAGCCTCCTCCACAGCTGTCCCATCCCTTGGGCCTCTCTTTCCCCATTTGCTTTGAGTAGACATTGCAGTCCATTTCTGCTCCTGGTGGCAGAACATTAGCTCCAGGAGAGACCAACCAGTCTCCCCCACACCCTCCCCAACAGTGGTGAAGACCACACACTGATGGCAGTTCATTCCAGCTGTGCCATAAAGGTAATGGTGGGACCTGCTCTAGCTGGACCCATTCATTGTAAAAATAAAAAGGATTTAGAGATAATTTGTGGCAGTCAAATAGATAGGACATGAAGAATTAGAGGTGGTGGTCCACTCTAGCTGAGTCAGCTTAAACTGGCATCAGAGGTTTCTTGGATAGGGGATCAAGCTCAGAATGTTGTTACCCTTTTTTCCCCAGTGCTAACTTATCAACTTTAAGGATACTTAAAGCTCCTTTACATATTCTTGTGTGTGTGCGTGCATGTACATGTGTGTGTGCACTTGTGTGTGTGCTTGTATGTGTGCATGTATATATGTGTGTGAGCTTGTGTGTGTGTGTATGTGTGTGTGTGTGCATGCAAGTGTTTGCCAGTGTGGAGGTTAGAGGAAGATGTTGGTCATCATGTTCTGTCATTCTCTGCCTTTTGCTTTCAATATGGGGTTTTCTCACTGAACCTGGAAATGGCTATTTTTTGGCTAGGTCAGATGGCCAGCAAGCCCCAGGGTTCCTCTCATCTCTGCCCCAACAGTGCTGATGTTAGAGGCACATGCTCACTGTATGCCCAGATTTCTGTGTGGGTTCTGTGCATTTGACTCAGGCCTTCAAGCACTCTCATTCACAGAGCCATCTCCCCCGTCCCCGTACATATTCCTGAATCTTGTAATCTATTTGTAGTACACTGATTTCTGGTCAGATGGACTTCTGAGATAAACAGGTCTTTTTTCTGGAAGTGCCCACCTTAGGGGAAGACATGTGAGTGTGTGTGGGTTAACAGAGAGAGGAGAAACATAAGCCCCATAATTGCCAGGATGGTGCTGCTGCTGTTCAGTGAGATCGGTTCTTTTCTAAAGGGTGGACTTTTGTCTCCTTGTCTCCCAAATTTAAACGGTGACAGCTTTCTTGAATTACTGTGTCCCCTCTGGGTTCTTCTCATTTGGGAGCATAGGAACTGAGACAGCTTCTGTGGGGAAGACCAGAGGAAACTGGATACCTCTCCATCATGCTCACACTCACTTCCCAGTGTTTCTGGTATTTCAGGGAGTCTCTTCGTGGTTGCCAGATTGTAATGGGGGTCCCGGTGGTCATCTAGGGGGATCATAAGCTTGTTCCCTGCCATGAATAAAGAATTGAATTTCTGGGAAAGAAGAAAGACCAAGACTCAGGGAAATGGAAAGTGAAACCTTTCTCCCTCCCAGATGAGAAAGCTGGAAGGCTGGGTGTCTGCTAAAGGAGCCCTAGACTGGGTATTTTTAGGCCCCATTTCCTCCCCTTTCCACATTGGTCTGGTTTACACAATGCTGCCCTGTGCCTGCCTGCCATTTCTCTTCCTCAGGGTCTCCTAAGGACAAGAAGCTGCGAACTCAGGGAGCAGGCTTTTGCTCTTTCTGTTTATCTCTGTCCTTCTAAGTCTCCTTCTTCTTAGGGCTCTCAGTTTCATTGGTAAAATAATTTAAGAAATGACTCAAATGGGAGCTTGCGGACAATTTTATTAGAATCTAAAAGCAAAGCGTTCCAGGGAAGGCAAGCTGTAAATCTCAACAGCTTTCCAGAGGAGGAGAGTGGAGAGAAGGGGAAAATAGCTACGTGGTTTGAGCCAACTGGAAGTCAGGCACAGGCAGAGGAGCTGCCACAAAGTCGGAGGGGGCTCCAGAGGAAGAGTAAGGGAGAGCATGCGCAGTAAGGGAGAGGCAGGAAAGAAGCAAAGGGAGTTTCTGAGTTAGATGAGAAAAGCAGGCAGAATCACAAATCATGACTTTGACCCTGTATTCTGCTGTGCTGGGACTGGAATTCTGGGAAGGAAAATAGTATCTCATTAAAAGCCTAATTATTCCACCTATCTCTTTAGCATCACTTAAGGCAAGGCTGCCTTCTAGGGATTGTCTGTTGGACAGGTGAACTGCACAACCAACCTGGGATGTCTGGTCTCCACCCAGAGCAGTGTTCTATTCTCTGGACCAGGAGAGATGGTAATGGGCCTTTATTGCTGCTCTGGCCCCAGGGCAGTGCCGAATGCTAACCCCCTCCCCTTCTTGTTTGTGTTCTGCTTCCTGCTCTTTGACACAGGGTAGCTGCTGAGCCCAGCTTACCCACTATTTCAGGAGAGACATAAGAGCTACTTCCTATCAAGGCTTTGGGCTCAGGGATCAGCCATAGAGAGTGCCCTGTAGCTGGTGCAAAGGAGTTTTTTGTTTTTCAAAGAAGAAACAGCTGAAAAGCAGGACCAGAGGCTGGAGAGATGGATCATTTCATCAAATGCTGCTGTAAAGTCTGAGGTCCTGAGTTCTATCCCCATCATACATGTAAAAAAGTCGTATGTGCTAATATTATCCTGAAATTCCTGTGCTGGCAGGGCTGAGATAGGAGAGTCCCTGGGGGCTCTCTGGTCTGCCATCTTGGCAAGCTGGTAAGTTCCAGGTTCAGTGAGAGACCCTGTGTCAAAAATCAAGGTGGATAGCAATTGAGGAAGACATAGGAGATTGATCAGTGATCTCCATGTACACACACACACATTCCAAACACACTCACATATATACATACACACAAAATAAACAAATATACACAAACACAAAAGTACACAAACATAAACACATACAAATACACACATAAATACACACACAAACACACAAATATACATACACACAATATACAACACAGATACAAACAAATATACATATACACATAAAGACATACACATTCTCATACACACATTCACACATTCTCACACACAGGCAGGATTAACAGTACTGAGACTGTGCTATTTTCTAAATTCTGTGCTATTTGTAGATGCCGTACTTTATCATACTGAAGAGTTTTAACACTTTTCTCAGTTAGCTTTGAACTTGCTACAATCTAGGAAAAAATTGCAGTGTGGTTTAAATATGTAGGCTATAATTTTCTTACATAGGAAGAACTTGAGCCAGGTCTGGGGGCATAAGCTTGTAATCCTAGTTATTTCAGAGGTCGAGGCAGAAGGATCACAAATCCAAGATCAGGTTGGGGTACAGAGTGAGTGTAGAGACAAGTGGAGAAATTGGTGAGACCATGTCCCAAGATTATAAAAAATAATAAGAACAGGGTACAGCTCAGTGGCAGAGCACATTCCTAGCATGCTAGGAATGTCTAGAGCCACAGAGATGAAACACAACCTCATAGCAGCTGCAGATGCCCACTGGCCTTGACCCAATCCCTTAAATAAACCAGGGCATGCTGTGGGATGTTCTGTATGACAAATGCGTTGCTCTGATTGGTTAGTAAATAAAACACTGATTGGTCAGTAGTCAGGCAGGAGGAAGTATAGGTGGGACAAGGAGGAGAAGAATTCTGGGCACTGGAAGGCTGAGAGAGAGACACTGCCAGCTGCCACCATGACAAACAGCATGTGAAGATGCCAGTAAGCCACGAGTGCTATGGGATGGTCTGTATGTCAAGTGTGTTGCTGATTGATCAATAAATAAATCACTGATTGGCCAGTGGCTAGGCAGGAAGTATAGGCAGGACAAGGAGGAGAATAAAGCTGGGAAGTTGAAGGCTGAGTGAAGATGCCGGTAAGCCACGAGCCACGTGGAAAAGTATAGATTTATAGAAATGGAATAATTTAAGCTGTAAGAAAAGTTAGCAAGAAGCCTGCCACGGCCATACAGTTTGTAACCAATATAAGTCTCTGTGTTTACTTGGTGGGGTCTGAGCGACTGTGGGACTGGCAGGTGAGAGAGATTTTTCCTGACTGTGGGCCAGGCAGGAAAACTCTAGCTACAAATGGTGCCCAATGTGGGATAAGAGTTTCCACCTAAAACCTGAGAAAAGATTCTAAAACGGAGCTAAAAACAGCTTCATAATTGTGTCTCTCAAATGAGCAGCAGCTGCTGGTTTTAGCTACTGGCGGGTTCCTAGCATTTGCGCTCGACCTGCCATATGGCAGGAATGAGGTCTCTTCAAGTGGCACATTAAGCTGCGTGGTGGATTTTGTACTAGCCTTTGCTAGTACAAAACAAAAAAGAGGTTTCTGGCCTACATGCTGCTTGGATAAAAGCATAGACCCACGATAGCTCCCAGAGCTGGTGGTAAACATGCCACCACTATGTTGGGAAGCTGAGGTGGGCGGAGCCAGAAGCCATAGTGCTGTTTCAGTCTTACAAATGCTGCAGTTTAAAGCAATAGATTCACAATGAGACAGATTCAGATGTAATAATTTACAATGTGTGTAAAATATACATAGGCTTGAAAGAGATCAAAAAGGTAATATATAGTTATATAAACAAATACATAGTTTTAAAAAATAAAGTCTTTAAACAGTAAAAGTAATAAGTAAAAAATAAGCCACGTAAAGATGAATATTACACAGAGAATCTGGATTGTGATGTCTTTGGGATTTTTAACTGCAGAAAAACATTTGATCATAAAAGATGTTGAGTTAAACCAATATGTATATTTTAAAGATACCTTGACTTCAAAATTTGGATGTAAGGATATGTTGCTTTGGAAAGGAGGCTCTGCTTTTGTTTCCACAGAAAGCAAGAGGTTATAGATTTGTTCCAGATTAAAATATATCAGGTTTGACCAGGCAAGACCCCCTGAAAGGTCTCTGATGACACCATGGACCAGATGATCCAACATCCAGAATGGTTTGAAGGCAACTGTCTCAGACAATACAGCCTCATAGACTATTCCGTAATCCTAAAATTTTCTTTGTGTCCCCATAAGATACAGCGCCCCCCTCCAACAGGAAGTAGTAAGAAAAGCTACGCCCAAATTCCCAAATATACCAAGCTGGCTTTGGAGATGTGTAAAAGTTAAAACCTTCCTCTTTTTTTAAAAAAAAGAAAAGGGGAAGTGCTGTGGGATGTTCTGTATGACAAATGTGTTGCTCTGATTGGTTAGTAAATAAAACACTGATTGTCCAGTAATCAGGCAGGAGAAAGTATAGGTGGGACAAGGAGGAGAAGAATTCTTGGAAGTGGAAGGCTGAGAGAGAGACACTGCCAGCTGCCACCATGACAAACAGCATGTGAAGATGCCGGTAAGCCACGAGCCATGTGGCAAGGTATAGATTTATAGAAATGGATTAATTTAGGATATAAGAACAGTTAGCAAGAAGCCGGCCATGGCCATACAGTTTGTAAGCTATATAAGTCTCTGTGTTTACTTAGTTGGATCTGAGCGGCTGTGGGACTGGCTGGTGAAAGAGATTTGTCCTGACTGTGGGTCAGGCAGGAAAACTCTAGCTACAAGGGCATGCTGTGCTTATCTTGGGCTATCCTTCCTGGTGATATAAAGGCCATTCAAGCTCTACCATCACCTTTGTGAGGGCAGGGTACGGCAGGAGGGAAGGGACACGGCAAGACCTGTCTTTTGATCTTTCCATGGTTGTCGAGAGTAAAGGAAAGATCACTCCTCTCTGTCTTTGTCAAGAGGAGGTTGAGAGTCAGAGAAGCTGAGGATAATTCACATGGTGTCAGCAACTCTACCTCCTCTTCATTCTACATCAGGAAAACCTGCTGGTGATGGCCCTGCCCATCCGAAGCCTCTGCATTCTTGTGGCATCAAGCACGAAAGTTAGCAGCTGGATGAAGAAACACATGTGCCATGCTCTTGTGCCTTCATGGTGGTCTCCTGAGCTGGCACTGTGCTGAGGCTAGGTCTGCCTTTCCGGCTGGAAACCACTGACGACAACAATGTTCTAGAAAGGGCGGGGCTTTTGGTTATGGTTGAAAGACAGGAGGTGTCTAGTCACCTCTCTCCCTGCTTTTTGGGTTATAATCCGTCATGGCAGGAAAGGTGAGGTGGCTGGTCACATGACATCCAGTCAGGAAGCCGAGATGAATGCTGGTGCTCAGCTGCCTTCTTCCTTTTTCCTCAGTGCAAGGCCTTGGTGTATGGAATGGTGCTGCCCACAGTGAGAACAGGATTCTCATCTTATCCTAATTCAGAAACTCCCTCACAGACATTCCCAGAATCATGTCTCCTCGGTAATTCAGATCTTGTCAAGTTGGAAGCCAGTGTTAGCTGTCACACCTCTCTTCCCTGATGCTCCTGCCTGAGCCTCCATGGTGGCATATGCTTTCCCCTCTTTTGTTTTATTTAGATCCCTTTCTCCTTCCTTAGTTTCTCCCATGGCCCCTTCCATCCAGGAGGGTTAATTCCACTCACTCTAACACATAGCACTCCCTGAGCCCTACCTCTGCCATTTCCCTGAGTACCGAGGTACCCCAGCCCAATCCCAGGCAGGGTTAACAAACATCCCTGGAATACAAGGAGATGGGGCTTGTTTGGTTCTGTTCCACTGAAAAATTACTAGATAATGATTTTGTTGCAAAGATTTAATTTAAGTAGAAGCAAAGACCTTGAAACAAATTGCAATTTTGAACCAAGTGTGCAGAATTCAGAATAGGAAGACTGTACTTTCTGTTCTTTCACATCTTACTGAGAAGTGAGAGGAAGACCAAAACCAAGTCAGGAGAAGTGAGAGGAAGGCCAAAACCAAGTCAGGCAGTATTAGTTACTTCTCAGTGGTTTCGATAAAACATGACCAAGCTGGGCGGTGGTGGCCCACGCCTTTAATCCCAGCACTCGGGAGGCCGAGCCAGGCGGATCTCTGTGAGTTCGAGGCCAAGTGAGTTCCAGGAAAGGTGCAAAGCTACACAGAGAAACCCTGTCTTGAAAAACCAAAAAAAAAAAAAAACAAAAAAACAAAAAAACAAAAAACATGACCAAGGCAGCTTATCGACAAAAGAGTGTATTTTGGCTTGTGAGGTTAGGGTTGGGGTCCATGATGATGGGGACAGCATGGCAGCAGGTGGCAGGTGTGGTGGCTCTAGCTGGGAGCTGATAGCTGAGAACTCACGTCTCAATCATGAAGCAAGAAGCAGAGAGATTGAACTGGAAATGGCACAAATCTTTCAAGCCCCATAGCCTGCCTCTAGTGACATCTTTTTCCAATAGGGCCACATCTGCTGACCTCCCTAAACAGTGCCACCAACCTGAGATCAAATGTTCAAATGTGTGAGCCATTCAAACCCCAACAGAGCAGAGTCCCTTACCCCCTCTAGTGGCTGATTTTTCCCCCCAATATAAAATTTCAGGTATGGTTTATTGGAAGGCCATTGCACTCAAGGTCAACAGTGTATTAATTACTTCTCCAGTTGCTGTGATAAAAACTATGAAAAGAAGCAATTTAATGGAGGACATTTCAACTTCAAGTTTGAGGGTACAGTCTGTCATGATGATGAAGCCGTGGCTGTAGAAGAAGAGGATGACTGGTCACATTGTGCCTGTAGTCATAAAGAAGACAGTAGTCATGCTTAACTGCCCATCTCTTTTTATGTAATCTGGCCTCCAGCCGTTAGGGTAGGGCTTCCCATCTCAGTCAGCCTAATGTAGATACTCTCTCACAGACTTACCACTGGCTTTGTCTCCTAGGAGATTTCATGTCCTGTCAAGTTGACAATCAATATTAATCATTACAACAGATTACCTTGGATGGATTGTACTGGGTACATGGGTGGTTTCAGGAAGGGGTAAAGGGAAAATCCCCAGTTGTATTTTGTTGTCCTTTCGGGATCCAACTGATTGAGAGGCTACTTCTTGAGTGTGGAATGATATCTGAGTGTTTATCAGTCTGGCTTAAAACTCACTCTGATACCTGCCTATCCTCAGAGCCCTCCTCCCCAGGGCATTTGACAGGAAGAACACTGGGAAGTCCTTGGACACAGTACATTCATTCAAAGGCCCTTTACCACATTCTTGCTACTATGTGAAACATTCTGCCTACACAGAGCTGGCACTCACATGCAGGAACCTGCAAGGCTATGTTCTGTCTCTGTCTCTGTCTGTCTCTGTCTCTCTCTGTGTTGGTGTTGTATGCCCACATGGTGTATGTGCCCATGCACACACATGCAGAAGCAGAGGAAGACAATGGGTATTTTCCCTATTGGTCTCAATCTTATTTTTTGAGATGGAGTCTTTCACTGAACTTGAAGCATAACACTTCAGCCAAGCTGGCTAGCCAGCAAGCTCCGATGAGCTGCCTGTCTTCAGCCTCTAATTCTGGTGTTCTAGATACACAAGGCCATGCCTGGGTTTTACCTGAATGCTGGGAACTTGAACTCAAGTCCTCATGCTTGGTAGCAAGTGTTCTTATACAATAAGCCACCTCCCCAGGCCCTGCCTTTCTTTTCACGGGTTTGCAAGAGCTGTAAGAACAGTGAGAGTATATTAGTTGCTTTCGTTATGGGGTAGCAACATGTCTGATAAAGGCAACCTCGGGGAGGAAGGGTTTTCTTTGACTCAAAGTTTGAGGATACAATCCATCAGATTGGAGGTGTCAGGGGAGCATGAAGCAGCAGGTCACGTTGTATCTGTAGTTAGAAAGCAGGGTGTGATGAATGCTGGTGCTCAGCTCTCTTGCTCCTTTTTATTTACTTCGAGACCACAAGTCACAGCAAGATGCTTTCCAGAGTTAAGGTGAATAGTCCCATCTAGATTAACTTCATCTAGAAAGTCCCTTACAGATATGCTCAAAGGCCTGTTTCCTGGTGATTCTGGATCGTGTCATGTTGGCAGTCAATATAAACTGTCACTGAGGTAGCTACCTATTCACTTCTGACTCCCTGGGCCCTAGCAATGCACCTGGCCTAAAAGGTGGACTGCTGTGGATATTGTTCTGTATAAATAAAACACTGATTGGCCAGTGGCCAGGCAGGAAGTATAGGTGGGACAAGGAGAGTGGAGAATTCTGGGAAGTGGAAGGCTGAGTCAGAGACACTGCCAGCTGCCACGATGACAAACAGCATGTGAAGATGCCGGTAAGCCACAAGCCATGTGGCAAGGTATAGATTAATAGAAATGGATTAATTTAAGTTGTAAGAACAGTTAGCAAGAAGCCTGCCACAGCCATACAGTTTGTAACCAATATAAGTCTCTGTATTTACTTGGTGGAGTCTGAGGGGCTGTGAGAGTGGCAAGTGAGAGAGATTTGTCCTGACTGTGGGCCAGGCAGGAAATCTCTAGCTACAAATGGCGCCCAATGTGTTGGCAAGAGTTTCCACCTAAAACCTGAGTAAAATGATTCTAAAATGGAGCTAAAAACAGTTCCTAGTTGTCTCTTTCAAGCTAGTGGCAGCCGGCGTGTTTGAGCTGCTATGGCGGGTTCCTGGCCTGTGTGCTTATCCTGCAGTTTGGCGGGAATGAGGCCTCTGCAAGTGGCACATTAAGCTGTGTGGTGGATTTAGCCTTTGCTAGTACAAAACAAAAAAAGAGGTTTCTGGGCTACACGCTGCTTTGATAGAAGCATAGACCCACTATTTCTGAGAGTTGATGGCTCCTAGAGCTGGCAGAAAATGTACCACTGCCATGTTGGGAAGCTGAGGTGGGCAGAGCCAGCAGCCATAGCGCTGTTTCAGTCTTGGAATGTTGCAGTTTAAAGCAATAGGCTCATGGTAATATAAAAAAATAAGCCACATAAAGATGGCTACCACACAGAGAATTTGGATTATGTTCTCTTTGATATTCATAACTGAAGAAAAACATTTGATTGCAAAAACTGTTGAGTTATGCCAAAATGTATACTTTAAAGGTACCTTGATTTCAAAATTTGGATGTAAGGATGTGTTGCTTTGGAAAGGAGACTCTGCTTTTGTTTCCACAGAAAGCCAGAGGCTATGGATATGTTCCAGTTTAAGATACATCAGGTTTGACCAGTCAAGACCCCCTGAAAGGTCTCCGATGACACCATGGCCCAGATGATCCAACATCCAGAATGGTTTGAAGGCAACTGTCTCAGACAATACAGCCTCATGGACTACTCCATAATCCTAAAATTTTCTTTGTGTCCCCATAAGATACAGCGCCCCCCTCCAGCAGGAAGTAGAAAGAGAAGCTACACCCAAATTCCCAAATTACATGTAATTTTACTGTTAAGGTTAAAACCTTCCTTTTTGAAAAAAAAAGAAAAAGGGAAGTGCTGTGGATATCATTCTATATAAATAAAACACTGATTGGCCAGTGGCCAGGCAGGAAGTATAGGTGGGACAAGGAGAGAGGAGAATTCTGGGAAGTGGAAGTCTGAGTCAGAGACACTGCCAGCTGCCACGATGACAAACAGCATGTGAAGATGCCGGTAAGCCATGAGCCATGTGGCAAGGTATAGATTAATAGAAATGGATTAATTTAAATTGTAAGAACAGTTAGCAAGAAGCCTGCCACAGCCATACAGTTTGTAACCAATATAAGTCTCTGTGTTTACTTGGTGGAGTCTGAGGGGCTGTGGGACTGGCAAGTGAGAGAGATTTGTCCTGACTGTGGGCCAGGCAGGAAAACTCTAGCTACAGTGGACTGTTTGCTGTTTAGAAGACCTGCCAAGGCTCCTCTCTGTCCACCAGAAATTGGAGACCATACTGGGTTTCTGAGTCCTGAGCCTGTTGCAAGAAGTGCATCCCTCTTAGTCCTTCCTCCAGATTGTACTTATTTAATATTTGCGCTAGACACATGATTCCTGCTGAAGGGCTTTAATAGCCCTCTTGACATTTTCCATTTTTTGGATGATTGTTCCTATTAAATTATTGTAATGAAACAAATAAATATTACTTTTTTCCCCATCTAAAAACTCTGCTCTAATTCGACTGCGTACCAAGCCTGCCATAGCTGTAGATATCTGCTGGATGACTGATCTGGTTCCAGGAAAGAAATGGCTTCCTGTTGACCATTAGTGCCAGCAGGGAGATACAGCCTGTTGGTTCATTTTAGAGCCTGGGAACTGCCAGCAGCAGCGATACCATTAGACTAACAACACTTACCATTTATCATTTTCCACTTTCTGTTTGTCATCCAGTGAGTTTCATTAGGGTTCTTTACAGGAGCATGGGTGAAGAGTTATGTATAGGAGCATGGCTACTTTGCCAGTGGCTGCTACACCATTGAAGAAAATGTCTCTCCATTCTCCAGCAAACATTAACTACCTGTAAAGATCCAGATTATTTAACTTACTTTTCAATTACCAGAGAAATTGTACATAAAGCTCTTCTACATGCTAAAGTAGAAAAATGAGACATCTTCTTGCATAGTAGGGTGACCGTAGTTAACAACAGTGCAAATTTCAAAGTAGCCATATGAGAAGACTTGATTGTTCTTACTACAAGGAGCCGACTAATGTTAGAGCTAAGGGAGGGCTTAATAATTCCATTTGACCATTTCATGTAAACAGATTCAAAGAAAACCACACTGCACTCCATAAATATGTACAGTTTTGAGTCTGTTAAGATAAGACTTACAAATATCAATTCATATTTATAGCACTTGAAACAATACCATAATTTAGTATTACTATAAATCAGCTTATATGTGTGTATGTGTGTGTGTGTGTGTGTGTGTAACACATGTCTTGAGAACCTTAGTAAGAATAAAATGTATACAATATTAAGAAGTAAATAAATAGTCATTTGTAACTCAACCTCCCAAGAGTTAAGTACTATTAGCAATTTTGCACATAGTTTTTTCAAATGCTTCTTTCTCTTTCAGTAAATAAAAAGATGGAATCATGCTAGGTATCTTGTTTGCCAATTTGCCTTTTGTCACTTACTAATATATCATGAGCATCCTTTAGCACCAAGAAGCCCCTGTAGCCTCATTTTAAATCACTGGCTAGCAGCCCATCATATACACATGTCACAATTTATTTATCACAATTGCTATTATTAGGTGTGGGAGTTATCCTCTGCATTTTATGATTAGATACAGGCCTTTGATAAATATCTCTAACTGTCAGAGAATATGCTTCTGTGCCCATTCATTATTTTGTTAGGATAAATTTGCATAGGGGCAGAATCCAGGTCACGGTGATAGCAGTGTGGAGATATTTGATTTGAGCTTCCAAATTGCTTTCAGAAAAGCGACGCCAGGTTTCACTCACAGGGGCAGACGGGGAAACTCATTTCTGTGCAGCCTTAGCCTGCCTGCGCCACTCAAATCTTAGCCCATCAGCGTGAGTAAGCTGGTGTCTGAAGAATCAGCCATGCTGTTGGTATTTTACAATATACTATCTTATCACTGTGCATTGTTTTATGATGAACAGAAAGGCATTGGATGTCAGTGGCTGAAATACTTCCTCATTCTTAGGACTTGGCTCAACAGAGCAGAATGCTTTAAATATATTTCAAAACGGTCACGTTTCCCCTTCCTAAGAGAAAGTGCATTTTTCTCCCAGTCTTCACTGTGGGAAGTTGGGGGAGCTCCCCACGTGGATCCTTGAAGGTTCCCATCATGTGTCCTGTTCTGAGACACATGATTCCTTCTATCCATGTTTGTCTCCAGTTTGGGGAGGAGGTTTTCCCTGTACCCTTAGTTCTTGGACAGATCTGTTGACTTTCAGTTTTTGTAGCTCTCATCAGCAACAGCAGCTTCCAAGTTCATGACTGTGAGGGCCCTGGGCGAAGTGTGTAGTCATCTTGCCACCTTAGTTACCTGTTACTGTGGCCTATTACCCAACAAAACCAACTTGAGAAGGAAGGGGCTGGTTTGGTTTGGGGTGCCAGGGAAGATAGTCCATCACGGTAGGAGAGCAGTGGGAGGCAGCATTGGGTCTGCATTCAGGAAGCAAAGGGAGCAGAATTCTGGGCTCAGCTGGTTTCCTCCCACTTTCCTTTGTATTCAGCCTGGGACCCCAGTCTAGGGGATGATGTCACCCATGTTCAGGGTGGGGTCCTCCTACCAGTTAATTTCTGGAGACACCATCACAGACATGCCCAGAAGTGTGTCTCCTAGGAGACTCCAAATCCAGTTAAGTTATGATGAAGATGTGCCATCACTGGACAAAATACACCTTTTTTTAAATCTATTCATCTTTTTTAGGATTTAAGTATATTTCTAGATATTCTATTAAATCATTCCTTCTTCATTCATTTTATAGGTTTTATATAGCTAGTTTTCTTTTAGGTTTTTATTTGGATAGTTCATGATATATCAGTTATCTTTCAGTTTTTCTTTTCTTCCCTTTTTTGGTTAATATCTTTAAGGAAATAGACTACCTATGTACAAGGAACTTGAGTATATATGTATACACACACACACACACACATATATATATATTTAAAATTACACTTGGTTGTGTGTGTATGTGCATATGACAAATGACAACATGTAGGCATCAGTTCTTTTTTTTTATAGTGTGGTCCCACAGGCATCTTGTGGGTCCCTTTGTATGTTTTCTTCAGATCAGAGGATACTGTGAAACTCAAAGATACTGTCTAACCCACAGCATTGAACAGGTAAATAAAGTAGTGAAGGAATCTTAGATTTAGATCATCTATCCATCTTTTCATGTATTTAACTATGTTTAAATTTATTTAATCATTTCTTCAGCATTTAAAGTTTCGTGGGCTGATGCGGTGGTTCACTAGGTAAAAGTGCCTGCCACTGTTCAAGCTGGACTTTAGACCCACATAGAAAAAGGAGGGAAGTAACCCCTGACAACTGTCCTCTGACCCCACATGGCACAAGATAAATAAACAAAAATGTAATTAAAATTTTAAAAAATGATAGTTAAAAGGGACTTGTCTTTTTGGCTCAAATATAAGTTATATGAAATTTATATTTATAAATGTAAATTTATAAATATATACTTATATATGAAATATATATTAAAATAAATATTTGATACAGTTATCATGTTTCAAATAAAGTTTACATAATACCTTTATAGATTTAGCTCTACTCACTATGTATGTCTCAGTTTACATGACTATAAACAATTGATGTAATTTAAAATATTGTCAATTATTTTTGCTATTTAAGAAAGTTACATAAATATTTATACATATGCAGTCTTTGAAATATCGTGGGGAATTTCCTTGCAACAGAATCATAGTAGGGTGATATTTTACCGGTCAAAGGGCTGAATAATGAATTCTTCTATTTTAACAAGTAGTTTTATAAAAGGGTAGTACAGAAGTTGGCAGCCACCCGTCTCCCTGCAGCTTTGCTACCTGGGGTACCAACTGTTGCTGTTTTCTTGTCCAGGTGCTCCAGGCACCTCACTTAGGCCATCTATTTATCTAGCACTCCAGGGTCTTAGGAGATCTTTGAAACTGTTTTCAAATTCCTTGGATGGGAAGGAACTGAGAAGGAGAAATATGAAGAATGAAGATGACACACTTAATTATTGACTTGACTTATTTTGTTTTTAATGATGCTAAGATGGATTGAGCTCTTTTAAAAGTCCCAGAGGAACAAGGAGAAAATAGGCCCCACATGGACCATTTGTTACTAAGTGTACTCACAGGTTGAAGAAGCTGAGCCATGTAGAATGGAAGGCGATGGAAGGTGAGAGGCTCACATCCTGCTTTCTGTTCCCTGGAGGTGACTACTGTCAAACATGCCTTTGATTCTCACCAGAACAAATCGATATACATTTGTTACATTTATTACATTTCTTGAATCTGAGATATTTTAATTACATTTCTTGAATCTGAGATATCTTAGTGTCAGCTTTTCCTCTGTCTTATGGGAAAGAGTCGATAGATGCCGTGTGTGTGTGTGTGTGTGTGTGTGTGTGTGTGTGTGTGTGTGTGTGTGTGTGTGGTGATGCTGAGAGTGTCCACAAGAAGGAGAAAGCTTGGTTCTTCCTCTGTCTAAGTTCATGGAAGTCCCCAGGGAGTGGAGTCAGAGAGGGAGGACAGACACCTCCAAATGCCTGTTGTTTATTTTGAGATGGTGTGGTGTTGTTTGTTTTTACTTTTTGGGTCTTTTCAGGGGCCCACACCCAGCACCCAAATTACTATTTCTTATGAATGTCCAGCCATAGTTTGGCTTGTTTCTAGTCAGTTTTTCTTAACCTAAATTATCCCATCTATCTTTTGCCTCTGGGCTTTTCCCATTCTCTTACTTCTGTAAATCTTACTTTTACTCCATGGCTTGTTGTGTAGCTGGGTGGCTGGCCCCTGTAGTCCTCCTCCTTTTCTGATTCCTTTTCCTCCCTGATTTCTCCTTTTATATATTCTCTCTGCCTGCCAACACTGCCTATCCTTTCTCCTGCCTTGCTATTGGCCATTCATCTTTATTAGACCATCAGGTGTTTTAGACAGGCACAGTAACACAGCTTCACAGAATTAAACAAATACAACATAAACAAAATAACACACCTTAGAATAACACTCCCCAACAATATTATTTCCTACATACCCAAGGCTGGTCTTGAACTCACTATGCAGCTCAGCTAGTATGGAACTCATTCCTTCTAGCAGGAGTTCTGGACTCTAAGCATTATCAATTAAGTGTCAACATTAATAAAGTGAATGCTGTTATCATTTTTCAAATCAGTGAAGTGGTTACCTTTTGATTATAATAACAGGTAAAGATTAAAAATCTTTGTTGTATTTTAAAAATCTTTAATTTTAACAGGATTAAGAATATCTGTTTAGTCTGATACACAAGTACATGGGCAGGTGGCCCTTTTTGGGAATGAACACAGTCTGCTACATGACCTACCTACTGAATGCTTGGATGTTTTGGATGTGGGATGAGAGGGAGAGAAAAGGGTCAAGAATGTTTAAGAGTTTCACTCTGAGCTACAGTTTGACAGGGATGAATGTGAGACAGTCTGAGATCAGATGGGATGGGGGTGAGCAGGGGCAACAGATGTGCATCTGGAGACACTCCATTGTAGCTGAAGTTATCCTGTTCCTGCCCGGGTACCACAGCTCTCCATATAAATGGCACTTGAAGTCATAAAGCAAGCAGAGGTTATGTTCTACCCTACCTCTCTTTGAGAAATAATTTCTTCTAACATATATTAGTTATATACAATAATGGGTTTCACTTTGACATTTCATACATGTTTATACAGTATTTTGATCATATTAACCCCCCTTTCCCCACTCTTGTCCCCTGCCCCCCATTGATCCTTTTTCTTTCCCAACTAGTTTAACTATGTGTGTTGGGGGGAGGAGAGAGAGAGAGAACCAGTGGGTTTAGTTAATGTCTCTTAGAGGATCATGGGTGAGGGATTCTATATAGTAGCACAGGTGACTTAACAGTGGCCATGTCAATAAAAAAAAGTGGGTCTTCCTCCCCAGCAACCATTAATTGCCTATAAACCCCCCTCCCCCTGCAAAGGAGGGGTAGAGCCATGAGTTCCTTCTCCCATCCATTACATTCTTTCATAATCAGGGCTGACTTGTCACATAATGAAACTCTTTTCCCTATGAAAGAGGGTGAGGTGCCCTGTTATCTTCACTGAGCAGATAGGACATTCAGAGGACTGTGTGACTCACATGCTTATCTGCAGCTTCCCTCTCACAGACCCTCACACACTTGCCTTTATGTCTTTTCAACCCCCCCCCCCCCTTGCCTTGCTAACCTGTTGGCAGAGTATACAGGAAGGCCAGAATCAAAGCAACCCTTGCTTTATTTATACATTTGTCTCATACATCTGCTTTGGGAAGAGGATAAAGAAGAAAATGTCAATGTTCTCCAGGGCCTATATCACAACACACTTTTATCTCAGCCACACCAGAGGAAAGGCAGCCCATCAATCCCTGAGGAAGGTCTATCCTCCAGGAAAGTGACTTTGGTTTGTCTGTTTCCCCAATAACAGATGTGTAAGTGTATAGTTTGGATGTTGAATGTCCCCTAAAGACCACGTGTTAGTGTTAAAGTTTTGGCTCCCAGGATAATGCTATAGAGAAGTGGTGTGGACTTTTAGGAAGAGGAAGCTCTATTTACTGCTTGGGTGATGTTCTTGAAGGGGACTGTGCAAGTCTGCTCTCTCTGTCTCTCTGTCTCTCTCTGTATCTGTATGTGCATGCTAACTGTATTAGTTACTTTTCTCACTGCTATGACAAAACGCAACATAAAAAAGAAAAGAATTAATTTAGGTTTGTAATTCAATGGTAGTGTCCATCAAGGTGGGAAGGCACAGTGGTAGGAGCAGGAGGCAGTTGGTCACATGACACCCACAGTCAAGAAGCAGAAAGAAACATGAGATGGGGCTCCTTTTTAAAATCTCAAAGCACTCCTCTAGTAACCCATTTTAGGAGGCTCCACCTCCTAATGTTTCCACAATCTTCTCAAACACTGTCATCAGCCGTTGACTGAGTGCTCAAACCCATGAGCTCATGGGGGTGGGGTTTCATATTCACCCCGCAATTTTGGCCATGATGGGAGCAGTTGACTCTCCTTCATACTCCCCACCTGTAGTCACAGGAGGCACCAAGCCACACATTTGCGTAGTCATGGACTAGACCTCCCAAACTGTGAGCTGAAATAAACCTTTCACTTTGTAGATTACTTAGCATGGGCTTTTCAGTATAGTGATGACATGTGTAGTAAGAATCTCAGGATCCGCTCACTTAGAGCTTACTGTGGAGCCAGGGGCTATAGTTGGAATGAGAAATGTCCCCATTTGGTGACATGTAGAGGGCAAAGGTGCAGATAAAATGTGGCCAGTTAGCTTCCTGCCCCTGCTATCCCTGCTGTCATGTCTAGCTCTGTCTGTCGCCAGGCTTGTCTGTCATGATGAGCTCTATCCCCCTGGATCCGTAAGACCCAAACTCCCTTTTTCCTTAAGCTGGTTTTGAGCATAGTATTTTGTTACAGCAACAGAAAAATAACAATTATTATTCACTGAGTACTTTTGACTACCCCGAAAAGAGTTTATGTTGTACCTCCTATGCACCACATAATCCCCAGAGTTTGGGGCAGACTCCTGGCCGATTCTTTGGCAGAAAATCTCCCCCTACTCTGGGAACCCTGGGTCAGCTAGAGTCACAAGAAGCTGGGCCCACAGTGTCTTCTTGGTAGATGTGTCAGATGGATGGGACACCCAGCAAACGTTCTTGAGGACTCTTCAGAATTATGCCCACCAACTTTTATTTCCCAAACTTTTGGATTCTTAAAGTCATCATGGAATGGAAATTATTTTGACTAAAATTCAAAGTCACAGTTAAAAGACCAATCAAATAAGGATTCTTCATGCATTGGTTGGTCATGTGGAGTTTGAAAAAAGACAGAGATTCTGTAGCCTGTGCCCTAACTGTTGCATTCATATGTTTAGTTAAGCACTGAAGTGGGTCAGGGAAAAGTGGTTGGAAGACTAAAACAGCACACATTGCTGAGGGGCCTTGACGGAAGGGTTCCTTGTCATTTATAGAGAGAATCCTTATCTCTAGAATAATCACTGGCTCCAATACTTGCTTCCTGAGCCCACACCTTATTGTGGATGCATGATAACAGTGACTTATTGCACCTCGGTGTTTGGGTGGGAGAATTCCCAGGATTCCTTGCTTTGTCATTGAGGTCTTTCTTTCCTACTTTAAGTCTTTAGCCTCTTCTTGTGGTTTCTGTCTGGGTCAATGATTTGTGTGTCATGGCCTTCCCCCAAAGTAGGAAAGACCTCCTTGGACCTTGGCAGCAGAGGAGAGCAGAACAGAAACATTAAGGGGCCAAGGAGAGTCTGAAAGTACTAGAAGAAATCTTTGCTTTCTTGTCCACTTTTCCCTGTGTATAAGCATGGGTATGCATCCAGCATCCTCCCTTTACTGGGGAATAAGGATAAATGGATTTAATTTCTATTTTGGGACATTGCTTTGCCTCTGTTTCTTTTGTCTGAATCCTTTGATCATTTAGAATAGCTTGACAGTGCTGTGTTTCAGAGTAAAGTGAGAAAAAATGATAGTTGATGAACAGAAGGATTCTAATTTGAAGAAAATAGATACCTGCTTTTCAGTTCGTGTGTGTGTATGTGTATGTGTGTGTGTGTGTATGCGTGTGTGTGTGTGTGTGTGTGTGTGTGTGTGTGTGTGTGTGTGTGTGTGTGCTTATACATGCAGGCATGCACATTCATGTTACTTGTGCAGAAGTCAGAGAATAACTTTGGATGTCAGGCCTCACCTCCTACCTGTCTGAGTCAGGTTGCTTTTTTGTTTGCACACACTAAGTAGTTGGTCTGAAAGACTCCAGGGTTCCCTATCTCCATCTTCTGGGAATACATCCTAATCCATGTCTGGATCTTATGTGGGTTCTGGAGATTCTAACTTAGGTCCTTGTGTTTGTATAGCAAACTGTTTTACTCTCTGAGCCATCTCCCCAGCCTTAGTTTTCTGTTCCAAGTACGGGCCTGGATCGGGGCTTCAGACACTTACATTATTAGATGTGTGTGTGTGTGAGGAGCTGTGTCCACTCCAGGTTTCCACCATGGATCTTTGTCAGGAAGGGACGATGGACCATCCAGCTGCCTGACTGTGACCAATGAGCTTCTCTTGAGTTGTTACAAAGGCAAAAATGTTGCATATGGACTCATTTCATTTTCACCTGGCCATGAAGGAAGAGTAAAAAGGAAGGGGTAGTCAAAATCGCCTTCTAGGGGGAGTTGGCTCTTTCCAGTGCCTCATTTCTCTTCCCTGTATCTGGTTTTGTGAGTTAAATAGCAATGATGCACATCCTAGACATGATCTGTGAGTGCAATTTATTTCTGTATTTATGCCTTTCTTCTGAGGAGTATCTGTTGGAGTGGATATACCAGAATAATAACAGCTACCAAATAAAAGAGGCACCTTAGAGAGAACAAATGCACAAGGAGAGACTGCGCTGGAGAAACAATTTTTCCTTGTCCCCTCAGCCCGGACTCAGCAGACATTTGCTAAGAGATTTCAAATTCTGGAGGTAAAAGGAACTGATTGATTAGAAGTGGCCACCAATCATTAAATGCACAAGACACTGTTCTCTGCATGTTATAGTCATGATCACACTCAGCACACCCACTCTGACACCCCCTGCACAGACGGAGGAGAGCTTGGTTCCTAAGCAAGTCCCCGGCCTCTCTCCTTTCATGAACACCATGTCAATAGCTTTCCTCTCTATGTAATTGATGCTACTTCTCTCTTAAATTTATTTTTTTTTTATTCCTGGTAATTTTATACATGTTAACAGTGTATTTAGGTCATACCTGCCCAACAATCCCCCAGACACTGTCTATGCCACCTCCCAACTTCATATCTTCTTTTACAAACAACCCACAGCATCCAATTAGTGCTGCTCATATGTGCATGGGCACAAGGCAGAGTTTAACTGGAGAATGGGCAACTTACCAGGGCTCTCCATACACAAGACCAAAGCAATCAACACTGCAGCGTGGAGAGAGAAGGGGGGACTAGGCCCTGTACCTGGCTGATAAGCTATTCCTCTTGCTCCAGTGATGTCTCCATGATAGCTGGTTGATCAACAGTGGCTTCCTTTTTCTCATCTTAGGTTCCCTGTCCTATGTAAGTCCCTAGAAGGCAGCACATATATAGCATTCCAGAGCAGTGGGCAAGATGGCTGGTGGTGTTCAGGTGAACAGAAGATGCGGAAATACACAGCCTCTTAGACAAACGATCAGAGCCATCTTGGTGCACCAGACTCACCACACAGAGTGCCTTGGGTATGTAGGCATGAAGTGTCATCCATAGACTTATCTCCCTTTTATCCCAAGTCCATGCTCTTCTTTTTTTTCTTGGGGTGCTTTATCTCTTAGGAACAGGGTGGTAATCTTTCTCTTTTAAGCTTTCATTTGTGCTCTCTTTTCTATAGTTTCACAGACAATTTAGAGAAAGATACAGAGGTTTCCCATGTGCCCTTTGCCTCTACACATGCCACCCAGTTGCTTATCTGCATTTCCACCAAGATGTGATTGTAGTTTCATTTTTGCTGTTGTGATAGAATACTCTGAGAAAAAGCAACTAGAGAAAGGCCCATCACTGAACTCAAAATAGCTGGTCACATCACATCTACAGTTAGGAGGAAGAGAGAGAGAGAGAGAGAGAGAGAGAGAGAGAGAGAGAGAGAGAGAACTTCATTCTTATATAGCTCATTATTATACACCACCCTGGTAATGACATTGCCCACAGTGTTCTGGGTCTTCTTATAATAATTAACAACCAAAACAACACCCCACAGTCATGCCCATATGCCATCTTAATTTAGAGGGTGATTCTAGGTTGTACCAAATAGATAATTAAAGCTAATCATCACTAATGGTGTACAAGATTGTCCCTGGGAGCTGTTCAATCCATGTAGACTCCTATTGCACATTGGGAATTTTCCTGGGAATCATGTGCATTCCAAACTAACTTTTATTCTTATGCCCATTTTACAGGCAGGTGTATACTTTTACACACAAAGCATGAAGTCCAAAGACATGAACACATTGGGTAAGATGATGTGGATGGAAAGACTCTAATCTAAGAGTTCTTAAGGCTTGCTCTTTCCATTCTGCAAACCTCCTATAGGGTCCCTGGATTTTATGGTACATCAGGGAAAAGCAGAGTTGAATAAGATATGGAACTTTTCTTCACAAATCTCATGGATCATGAGGTGTTGGGGGGGTGCACAGATGTTTAGAGGTTGTTAGAAAACACTGTGGAAATTCAAAGATGGGTGTGCTGAGGATGGGAGTCAACTAAGAAGGTGTCATTTAGGGTGGGTAGACCACATGTGGCTCTCTGATCTCCATGGAACTGGCATCTCTGGTCTGGGGTTAGAAGCTAAGCTAATGAATGATTCAGTGGAACTTCAGGGTAGCTCCATGGAAATTCTTCAGTGGTAGAAGTGTGTCTCCAGGGTTGCAGGTGAAGTTATTAGAAGTCACGTTGGAAGATTTGCATCTCATCGAAAAAGACACATCTCTCTGTGGTTTCCATCCATTTGCTGCATCTCTGAGGCAAGTTGTCTTTTTAATGGAGGAGCAGAACCCATTTCTGTGCCACCTGTCAGTGTTTAGCATGCCACTGTGGCTTATTACTGCTGCCATCTGCTGCCAAGGAGAAGTGTTCATGTTCTGGGTAGCTCTTAAAAGTCATTAGAAGAAAGGAGGCAGGGCTGAGGATCCTAGGGAGAACCCACACTACTAGCACAATAAAAGCTTTTATTCTCTTGCCTCTTCCTCTGCAGTCTGGAGGATTCATTCTCCCTACCCCAGCTGCCTTCTGCTATCTACAGTAGTGTATGCATACACACACACACACACACACACACACACACACACACACACACACACATATGTACACCAAAGATCAACCTCATATATCATGCTTCAGGAGTCATACACCTTGTGTTTTTGAGGATCTTTTGTTCGACTCTGGAGCTCTCCCATTAGGCTTGACTACTTGACCAGGAAGTTCCAGGAACCCACTTGTCTCCACCTCCCCTTGCCTAGGTTTATAAGCTCATGCTGCCAGTGACTTTTTTTACATGGGTGTTGGAGACTGAACTCCAATCATCCTGCTTGCACATCACTGGCTGCCCGATCTTTCTCAGCCCTCTTCATCCCCTCCTTTATGCCAGCCTTTTTCACCATGGATTCTGTGTCTACAGCATTAAGGGCATAGTTAGCCACAGTTAGCCGTTTGGCCACATGTTTACTTTTATTTCCTGCACTGAGTAGTGGGGACAGCTTATCATTTAAGGTCTTGAGACATCAGAACCTCCAAATATTGGACTATTGAAATGAGTGGCTTCAGATTGGTAAGATGTCTCAGTAAATAAAAATGCTTTGCTGCACAAATCTGACACCTCCAGTTTGATTCCCTTGAACTTGTGCTAAAACCAATCAACCAACCCACACACCCAAGACCCATCAATCAACCAACCAACCAACCAACCAACCAAGCAATGAACAAACCAACCAACTCACCAAACAACCCACCAACCAACCTACCTACACACCCACCAACCAACCAACCGACCAACCAATTAACCAGCTAAACAACCAATGAACCAATGAACTAACAAATAATGAATGAATGAATGAATGAACAAACGAACCAACCAGCCAACCAGCCAACCAACCAACCAACTGACCAACCAACCAACAAATGAATGAACCAACCAACCAACCAACCAATGAATGAAAGAACAAACCAACTAACCAACCCACCAATCAACCAACCAGATATGGAGGTACTTTTCTGAAATCCCAGTGCTTTCATAATGAGATGGGATCGAGAAAGGAGAATGCCTGAGACCTTGTTGGATAGCTAGCATAGGTATGTTCAGTATAGCAAAAACAAAAGAGTCCCCATCTTAACAAAGTAGAAGGAGACAGATGACTCCAAAAGTTGTCCTCAGATTTTCATAGCTTACCATGAAATATGTGTGCCTGTGTATACTTACACACACGTATCATGCACACATATTAATACATTATGAAATAATTATAAATAAAAAAGTTATCTTCAGTCTAATTTAGTTGAATTTATTTATGTACACAAATATTTCCTAGGTACCATTGAAGAGATGAACAAGGAATGGGCCCTGCTTTGAGGCACTCACAAGTTGTTCTGTCCATGTTCATTGCATGTGTAAGGTGATAATTACAAGTGAAGTAAGCTGTGTCTTATATAGTAGCTCACAGAGGGGAAATGATTCCTCTTTCTAAGCTTCAGACAAAGTGGGGATGAGGGGTGGGTATACATGAAGGTAAGTCTTGATTGTCAGCCTGTTAGGATTTAAAATCACCATGGAATCAAACCTGTGGTATGTCTGTGAGTAAGTTTCTAGATTAGGTTAATTAAAGTGGTAAAACCCACTAACTGTGGACAGCACCATTCCATAGACTGGTGTGATAGACTGAATCAAAAAGAGAAAGCTGGGATTCAATTTTCTGTTTCCTAACCATGTATACAATGCATCAAGATGCCTCAGGTTCCTGACAAAATGCCTTTCCTAACACGAAGGATTGCACCCTTGGACTGTAAGCCAAGTAAAACCTTCCTTTCTTAAGTGGCTTTTGTCAGGCATTTTATTGAACTAGGCACATGATTAGATTTGTATTTAGGAAAAAAAAATCAGAATTGTCTCATCCTGAAAACCAAAGGGAGGAAGAAAGGCCAGGATCCAGTGTATGGAAAGATCCGCTATGGCAAAAATGTCCATGGAATATCATCAAAGAAGCCAACAAAGGCTGCTTAAGTGGAATGATGAGTGTCAGACTTGGATCCCAGGGCCTGAGGACTAACAGAAGGTAAAGGAATAGCACTCTTTTCTGACTGAAAAGGGCATGGATGAGGTTCCCGAGTGGCTAGACAGGCTCAGCTGGAAGTGGGGAGATGCTTTGAGCCAGAGCTGGGTCATGAACAGAACAAGAAGGAGAAATGATGTCAAGAACTTGTGTGGGTGAGCCCCAAAGAGCAGATGGAGGGAGAGTTGTGTTAGCTCCCATCCCATGTGGGAGTGAAGGAGGACGAGATGGATAGACTCCATTGCAGCAGGGTGCGTGGGTTTGGTTGTGGGTATTTCTTGTCTAGAAGCATCTGTTTTCTCTCTGATGTAGGAGGCAAGATCATCTGATGAGTGAGGAGTGTGGTCACGGCAGAGACAGAGCAAGAGAAAAGATACACTTGGGGGAAAAACTACCATAGAATGGTGGCATGGGATTTCTTGGGAAGGGTGGGCTCCCTTGAAGGTGTGGATCAGAACATGTAGTGGTACCAGGTGCCTAGGTTGTCTTTTTCTACTTGGGCAGGGGAATGAAAAGGGCACCTGGCTGAGCTTTCCTAGGCTTGAGTTTTATCTGGATGATGTGAAGAGAAAACAAAAGATGGTTCAGAGAGAGAGCACAAGGTGTGGACAAAGAGATAGTTAGAAAGGCTGAACCCTGAAGTCTAAGTGGACTTCATTAATGAAGAAAGGACAGGGCTGGGGGCCTCAGAGAGAGTGTAGTTTTCTAACTCTCAGGGTGAAAGAAGTTGAGTTAACAAAGGGAAGGAGAAATCGACCGTGACTAGACATTCTTACAATACTGCTTCTAGAAAGAGAATGTTACAGGGATGGGTTTTCTGTAGCTGAAAATTTTTCTGTGTCCCACCTGGCCCATGATTAGAACAAATCTCTCAACCACAATCCCACAGCCTTTTTATAAAATAATCATATAGAGGCATAATATTAATTAAAACTGTTTGGCCATTAGCTCAGGCTTACTACTGACTAGCTCTTGCACTTAAACTCAGCCCATTCCTGTTCATCTATATGTTGCCATATGATCCATGGCTTTTCCTCTGTACCATTACATGCTGTTCCCTGGACAGCGGGCTGGCATCTCCTTACTCAGCCTTCCTCTTCCCAGAATTCCCCTTGTCTGCTTATCTCGTTTATACTTCCTTCCTGGCTACTGACCAATCAGCATTTTATTAAACCAGTGTACAAAAGCATTATCCCACAGCATTTCCCCTTTTCTGTTTAATTAAAAAGGAAGGTTTTTGTGCTGATATTTTATTTGTATGTTAATAAATAAAGTTTGCCTGGAGATCAGAGGAAATAGCAAGCCATTTTAAGTAAACACAAAGGTCAGGCAGTGATAACACATGCCCTTAATCCTATTACATATCAGGCAGGGTCTCTATGAGTTCAAGGCCACACTAAGGAACAGAGCCAAGCATGGTGACACACCTTTAATCCCAGTACCAACCATAGAGACCTGGAGGTCTGTACAGACAGGCAGTGCCAAGAAATTCCTGAGAAATTTGTCTAAAATTGGTGCCCAACGTGGGGCTTGAACACATATATACACACATGAACATAAATACAAATCACATGCAAAAGAAACCCCATATACTTACATGCCTCCTGATTGACTTTTTTCTTTAGTACTGCTGCATTTGATAACAAGTAGAATCTCTGGTCTGGGTCCCACCCTGTGTTATTTTTCTTTTTTAGAAAAGATATAATTAATTAATTAATTAATTAAATTCATGTGTATGAATGATTTACCTTCATGTACATATGTGTACCATGTGCATGCATAATGCCCATATAAGTCAAGAGAGGGCATTAGGTCCCATGGAATTAGAGGTGTGGACCACTGTGGCCACATTCGAATGCTGGGAACTGAAGCTGAGTCCTCTGCAAGAGCAGCAAGTGCTCTTAGTCACCAAGCCATCTCTCCAGCCCCATATTATTTTCTTTCCCTGCATGTTTTTGTTCTGCTTTGGTTACTATTTCTTTCTGGCACCTCTAGCCTGGCCTACTTCCCTCTGGGCTGTGTGTGTCAAGGTCATCCCTCTCCTTTCTGTAGTGAGTATGTGTGAGTGTGTGTGTGTATGTGTGTGTGTGTGTGTGTGTGTGTGTGTGTGTGTGTGTGTGTGTGTGTGTGTGTAGGCTAGAGGATAATGTTAGCTATTGTCCTCAAAGATAGGTTATAGTCAAAGAGTAACTGTAAAATGTGGCACATATACACAATGGAATACTACTCAGCAGAGAAAAACAATAACATCATGAGGTTTGCAAGCAAATGGATGGATCTAGAAAAAATCATCCTGAGTGAGGTAACCCAGACTCAGAAAGACAAACATGGTATATACTCACTCATAGGAGGATACTAGATGTGGAACAAGGATGACTGGACTGCTACTCACAACACCAGGGAGGTTACCTGGAAAACAGGACCCCAAGAAAGAGACGGGGATCGCCCAATGACAGAGAAATGGATGAGATCTACATGAACAGCCTGGACGTGAGTGGGGGTAATGAAGGGCGAGGGTCGAGGGAAAGAGAGCTTGGGGGAGCGGGAGATCCCAGCTGGATCAACAACAGAGAGGGAGAACAAGAAATAGGAGACCATGGTAAATGAAGACCACATGAGAATAGGAAGAAGCAAAGTGCTAGAGAGGCCCACAGAAATCCACAAAGATACCACCACAACAGACTGCTGGCAATGGTCGAGAGACAGCCCGAACTGACCTACTCTGGTGATGGGATGGCCAAACACCCTAATTGTCATGCTAGAAACCTCATCCAACTACTGAGGGATCTGGATGCAGAGATCCATGACTAGGCCCCTGGTGGATCTCTGGGAGTCCAATTAGCAAGAATGAGGAGGGTTTATATGAGCGAGAATTGTTGAGACCAAGGTTGGATAAAGCACAGGGACAAACAACCAAATGAATGGAAACACATGAACTATGAACCAATGGCTGAGGGGCCCCCAACTGGCTCAGGCCCTCTGAATAGGTTAGACAGTTGATTGGCTTGATCTGTTTGGGAGGCATCCAGGCAGTGGGACCGGGTCCTGTGCTCAGTGCATAAGTTGGCTGTTTGAAACCTGTGGCTTATGCAGGGACGCTTGGCTCAACCTGGGAGGAGGGGACTGGACCTGCCTGGACTGAGTCTACCAGGTTGATCTCAGTCCTCAGAGGAGTCTTTGCCCTGGAGGAGATGGGAATGGGAGGTGGGGCTGGGGGGAAGGGGAGGGGAGTAGGAGGGGGGAGAACAAGGGAATCCATGGTTGATATGTACATTAAATTATATTGTAAAATAAAATAAAATTTAAAAAAATTATAAATTAAAAAAAAGAGTAACTGTAATTAAGCGTGGCTTTATTCAGAGCAAAGATCAAGTAAACTGTATCAGGAATCTTGAGTCAATGGATGTGAGACTTTGAGGTTACTTGGGACAGTTGCCCTTAGTAACCATCTTTGGTTTTTCCTTTTATCTTTAGACCAAGTCTTACTATGAAGCCCAGGCCAGGCTGAAACTTTTTATGTAGTTCAGGTGAGGCTTGAACTTGTGATTCATCTGCCTCAGCCTTTTGAATGTGTGCCACCATGCTTAGTTTTCATCTATTTTAGTACTGAGCACTGTGAGAATACTGGGCTAAATAGAGAAATACATGACTAGTTTGCTGCCATCTATGTTTATATCCACAGCAGACATCACCAATCAATGGCTTCACTTTTCTCTATGGAGCTTGAATGGTCTTAGAATTTTCAATAGAGTGCTCTAGAGAGTCACTGCTAATGGAGTCAGATGACCTGTGAAGTGGAATCAGTCACCATCCCTATTAGTTCCCCAGGCTGCCATAACATATGATCATGTGACAGGTGACTTAAAACAACGAAAATTTATTCTCTTGTGGTTGTGGAGAAACCTCTAAAGGTATTGGCCACACTGGTTTGTTCTGGAAGCTCTGAAGGAAGACTGTTCCTTTTTTCTCCTGGCTTCAGGAGCCTGTGGCAGCCCTTGGTTTTCTTTGCTTTGTAGCCGAATGACATTGATCTCCATACTCATCCTTATAACACCTTCTTCCTTCTGTGCTCTGTGCGTCATCCCTCCCAACCCCTCCTCATTTCTCTCCTCCCCTCCCCCCTCTGTGTGCCTGTTTGCTCGAATGTGCAGGTACACATGTGTGCTCGTGTGTGTGTGTGTGTGTGTGTGTGTGTGTGTGTGTGTAAAGGCTGGAGGATAATGTTGGCAGTCACATGACTTCACATGCTGGCCAGCTCATTTTTTGCCACTGGGTTTCTCATTAGTCTGAAAACCAGAGAGAGCTGGTTGGCCAATGGGCCATGGAGATCTGCCTGTTTCTGTCTCCTCTGTACTGGGATTTCAAGATGGTATCACAAGGCCAAGCTGTTTTTAAATGTGGATTCTGAGGCTCACAATCAAGTATCCATGCTTGCAAGGTAAGACCATCCATTGAGCCATCTCCTCAGCACCCTCTGCTTTCTTTCATAAGGACATCAGCTGTTGAATTCTGGGTTCACTTTAAATCTGTTTTGGCCTTTTCCCGACATCCTTATTTAGTCTACAAAGACCTGTTTCCAATAAACTCACACATAGAAATACTGAACCTTAGAACTTGAACATGTCTTTTTTGGAGCCTCTGTTGAAGCCAGGGGTACTACTTCATCCACTATACTGTCTTTGTTAGGGAGAAGTTTGGACCCAGTCCCTGGCTTTGGACTGTCTTTCCTGCTCATCAGTAGGTTTAGCTGAGATCACAAGGGCAGGCCATCTTGATGATATGATAGTAGGAGACATCAGAGGGTTTGCCCTCTCTTTCTCTACTTCCACGCATGGAGTGAAGGCCATGTGAGGACACATGGAGAAAGTGAGGAGGCTTCGCATCCTTCACTTACCTTTCTGGTAGCATTTCTAAGTGCCTACTTTTAACTTATGCAGTTGATGGCATTTTGTAATGACAGTCTGAGCTGATGAAAAAGACATCCACCCCCAGCCTCAACTAATTACTGGGTAAATGGCAGCCATCTGTGACACACTGTGCTAAAGCTCAGTTTTTCCTAGGAGTTTGGAACTGGACCAGGAGAGAGTCAGCATCTCTCCAGGTAGCTAGAGCCTAAAAGGTAGATTTTGAGGATCTTGGTGTCCAGGTGCTGGGCAGCAGAAAGGACAGGGATGCAGATACACCAAGAAAAAGGCAGCTAAGAGGCTGGTATGATCTAGGGTCTAGAAGAAAACATCCCTGATGCCTCTAACCTTTCTGGAATTTCTTTCTTTGCTCTTGAACTCCACAGATTAAAATGTTAAATATTTTTCATTGCAAAACCCCGTTGTCTTCTTGTTATTAAGGCAGTGTGAGTTCATTTCTGTTGTTTGCAAACACACATCAGATCTCGAGGATGCTGTCTTTGCTGTTTCCAATACCTACCAATGGAACTTCCTAGGTTTCTATGAGATACCCAGAGTCCTCTGACAATGAGTAGCTAACAATCACAGATACTTCCCTCTGAAGCTGGATAACTGCTGCTGAAGTAGATCACAGCCAGTTTGATGCCACAGATAACACCAGGACAGGGCTAGGAGAAGGTAACACCACAGAGGTACTGGAGATTGACTTGGAGGTCCTTCAGTGGTATGAATCCTTTTCCTGTCACAAAAGGAAATCAAGTTTTCCTTCTGGACTTGTTTTTATAGGATATCATTACCTTTTCTTTGTTTGCTCTTGTTTTGCCTGGAGCTGCAGATTGGTGTGTTATTTGAGCCTTCCCCGAACTCAGAACACACCAGGAATAGTTTCAATCACTGCTCCCAACAATCACAATTGCTGTTAGTGAGGATTTATAGATGTCCTTACATTTCTAAATATCCTTTTATGCTTTTCCATTTCTATGGTAACCTAGATAGCCTGCTCAGCACACACAGATACCTCTTTGGAAAAAACCTGATAGAGGAAAAATCTGAATTTACAGACAGATAAGTAAGAGTGTGGCTATTCACATGGTTTTGTAGAGGATTCAGACAGAAGCTTCCCCTGGTGCCTTCGATGTATTCCCTATTCTCTTTACAGATCACCAACAATGTCTTACACATCATAGGCTCTGAATGGAAATTCTGATGATTGATTGATGAGCCTCTTGGGATGGATAGAGCTGTGAAGCTAGGGTTATAGTTTGCTGCTGCCAACTGGAGATAAATCATGGAGGCAGGGAGAGCGACTATGAGCAGATAGCCACAGTCAGTAGGGAAATGGGACTCAATTTAAAAAAAAATGTGATTCACACACAGTTTTTAGGAAGCTGATTGCTGCATAAACTAAACTATGCATGAATTTTTCATGTCGATGTCCTCGAAGACTCAAGGGAACTCTTCCTAGAACAAAGCATTGGGCAACCAAAGGAGGAAGTGTGTACCCATTCCACAGTCATGCTGGGAACCAGTATTTTTGCAAAGAGGGATTAATTTTCTTTCCCTGTCTTTGTCTGTCTGTCTGTGTGTGTGTGTGTGTGTGTGTGTGTGTGTGTGTGTGTGTGTGTGCGCGTGCCTGTAGGTGCACATGTGTGTTCAAATATATTCATGCCTGCATGGAGGAGAGGATAACATCAGCTCTCATTCCTCAGGGTCACTCACATTTTTTTTTTAATGACAAGGTCTGTGATCTAGACTGGAACTCACCAAGTAAACCAGAGTGGCTGTTCACTCTTCCCATGGTATCCTCCTGAATTTCCTCCCTGGTGCTGGGATTTTAAGGCTGCATTGCAAACCTAGCCTTCTAAATGTAGGCTTTAGAAGATCAAACTCAGGTCCTCATGATTGCCAGGCAAACACTCTACTGACTGAGCCCAGCCCTCTACTTTTCATTTTCTCATTCTAGCATGATGCTGCGAAGAGGCCACATTTGCAAACCTGAGCCCTTCATCAGCCTGGGAAGCAAAGGCTGTCTGTCTTCTCCCTCCTGGGGATCTGCATTTGGAAGGACTTCTGTTGCAAAGAGCAGCTGTCCAAGGGGGCTGGGTTGACAAGAAAGGAGAATTGATTATGAGGAAAGAGAATTACTTCCTGGACTTCAAGGGCAGGAATGGTGTTGACCTCAGCCAGTGTGGACCTGGAAGATGAGAGTGTCATGGCACAGCCAGCCTCCCTCTGCATATTTTTTCTTTAGGTCTGTCTTTTACCCACCTCTTCATGCACATTGTGGGCCATTATGAAGAAGGAGACCACTGACAACCAAAGATGCAGAATGGTGTTTACTCCAATCTCCATGAAACTCTGAGACAAAGTGCATTGAAGCTACCAATGAGCTCTGAGAATTGTAGCTGACATGGGCTACTAGTACACGTATTGAATCAACATGAATTCTCCAAGTACTCTTGTATGTATCACCTGTGATAAGCGCTAGAAACTAAAATAAAAGACAACTCTAGTGTTCACTGTTTCTCTCTTTGGGGGGGGGGGGGGAGAGAGAGAGAGAGAGAGAGAGAGAGAGAGAGAGAGAGAGAGAGAGAGAGAGAGAGAGAGTAATGAGAAATATATAAATAAAACTGGGCATGATGACATGGGCCTATAATCCCAGCAACTTGGGAGTCTGAGGCAGGAGGATCACATGTTCAAGGCTAGTTTAATATATGGAGTCCCGATATTGAAATAAAGAAAAGGTCTGAGATTGTAGTTCAGTGGTGAAGCACTTGCCCAGCATGCACAGGGCCCTGGATACCCTCCTCAACATTGGAAAAAGTCACTGGATATCTTTCTATGGTACCATCATCAGCTAAGATGATGGAAAGTGAGAAAGTGATGTGGATGTGGAAGAAATAATAGGCAGCAGTGTTTAATAGTAAATGATAAAATTTTAAGTCTGTTAATGACAACTACAGGAATAGTAAGGGAAGAATGGGATGCTAGAATTGATAGCTTTAGGCGGCCTCTAGTTTAGATGCGACATCCAGGAGACCCTCTATAACGTATCATGCCATTCTGAAGAGACATGAAAAGCTCATTTCAGACAGAGGGAACAGAAGTACAAAGGCCACAGAGCAGAGTGAGCTTGAAGTTGGTGTGACAAATGCTGGGAACATGGAGAAAGTGGGACATGAATGTAGAGAGGAGAACAGGAGTCGGACCAAAAAAATATAGTAACGCCTTGTGTGCTGTGCTCAGGACTTGGATTTTAAGTGCAACTGGAGGTTTTAAAGTTTTTGTCAGAGTTGGCCTTATTCACCACTAGAAAAGACTATTTTGCTGTTAGGTAGAGGAAGTATGTAAGGTCAAGGGAAACAATGGAAGACCAGTGTGCTGTGTTCTGTCTTGTACAGCGAGGATGATGTTGCCTGGAATCAGTGTGACAGAGTGGGAGACAGGTGCTATTGTATAGCTATTTCTTCCCAGTGGAAACATCTCCTGAGTAGAGAGAAAGAGGCTCATAAATTTCAGGAAGTAAATGAAACATACAAGGCCCAGAAAGTAAAGCAAACTTACAGGATTTAGGAAGCTCCTGAAATTTGTAAGATTCACAAAGTGTATCTCCCAGCCCCGCCAAGGTTATATAAACAGTAACAATTCCTGGAGAGAAGAGACTCCAATTGTTTATCTACCAGTTGGTTGTGCCTGGAGTCCAGCGATGCAGATTTCTTGAGTTGTCACCCAGTTGGGGTGGGATTTCCAGCGATTCTTTTGCCTTTGTTTCACCCACACTCCTGTAGGTAACCCCCACCTATGCTACTGTAAGTAAACACTATAAGCTAACTGGTTCACTAAGATATACTTGAGTGGAGTCGTTTCCTTGGCCCGTGGTCAGTTCCCTATCTGTGGTGAATAGATGTTTTCACGTCTTCCTAGGAAAGCGCACATAGCCAAGCTGTATTTCAGAGGATGAACCACTTGGCCTTGCAAATGAGTTCCATGTGGGGCACAGAGGTCAAAGATAACTCATGCTTTTATTTTTCAGCTTGTAGCCAAGCAGCTAGGGGAACTGTGCTGGGAAAATAAGGGGGAGACAAACATTTGTACTGGATGTAATGAGGAAAGAGTGACAGCTACATCTATCCTACTGAGAGTCAGGTCTCTCTGACACGCCAGTGGAGAAGGAGCTAGGCCAAGGAAGACCAGAGTCGTTCTCTGGATCATATTGCCCGTGTAAATACAGCAGGGGACACGCATAAAACCTAAAAATTCACAGGAAGCCACATTTAGCAGATAAAAAAGAAAACATATGAAATGAGCTTTAAAACATATTTAATTTAATATCACATTTCCAAACATTTTAATGTCAGCATGCTACTGTGGATATTGCTTTGTATAAATAAAATGCTAATTTGTCAGTAGCCAGGCAGGCAGTATATGCGGGACAAGCAGAAAAGAGAATTCTGGGAAGTGGAAGGCTGAGTCAGAGAGACACTGCCAGCCGCTGCCATGACAAACGATATATAAGATACCGGTAAGCCACGAGCCACGTGGCAACTTATAGATTAATAGAAACGGGTTAATTTAAGATATAAGAACAGTTAGCAAGAAGCCTGCCACGGCCATACAGTTTATAAATAATATAAGCGTCTGTGTGTTTATTTTATAAGTGGGCTGTTGGACTGCCAGGGCTTGGTGGGACCCAGAGAGAATACTCCAGCTACAGCATGCAGTCAATATGAAATAGCTAGTGAGATATTACACACCTTCAGGTATGACATCTTCAAATTCTGGCATCTCCCCCACCACTTACACATTCAGCCAATCTCAGTTCAACCTATCTGGGCTCATATAGCTTAGGGCTACCATATGAGAAGTGAATCTTTAGAGAAAAGGGAGGTATAGACAGTTACAGTTGGGGATCGGAGCTAGAGATGGCTCTGTGTTTAAGACTACTTCCTGTTCTTCCAGTACCCATGGTGAACAGGTCTCAATCATGTAATGCTAGCTCCAGGGGATCAAACACCTCCTCTAGCCTCTGTGGATACTACACATATGCACACACACATGTACACACACACACACACACACACACACACACACACACACACACACTATAATCATTAAAAAAGGAACAAGATTGCCTAAGAACTAGGGAATATACCTGGAGAATCTCATGCATACAGGGTGCAACCCAGGGCACCTTGAAATTTACAGACGGACTCTGAGTATCTATCTAAAGGACTGTAAGTCATTGGACAATAGTGATGCTTGTGTACCCACAATTCTGCAGCATTGTTTATAGTTGTCAAGTTATGAAATTAGCCTATGTTCCTATAAACTGATGAATGGATAAAGAAAACATGACGTGCATATGTATTTTATTCAGCCATGATGAATAAGATCATGCAGAGAAAAAAACAACAACTGGACGTCAATATGTTATGTGAAATAATTCAGATTCAGAGAGACAAATATCATGTTTCTCTCATATGTGGAATCAAGATTAAAAACAAAAATGTGAGATTACAGGGGGCCTATCGGGGAAGAGGAAGGAGACAATCAGGAAAGGGGAACAAGAGAAGGAAATTGGGTGTCCAGGTCAGAGTGCATTAGATACTCACATGAAAATGTCATGATGAAACAGTATTATTTTTATAACGAATACACATTAATAAAAGGCCTAACAGGGAAAATATCAAACCAAAGTTTATAGGTAGGCTAGAGGATATAGAGCTGGTGATGGAGACAAAATTTCAGTTCTCACTTCCTCTACTCCGTCCCCCACAGGTCTGCTCTATGTGCCCTATACGGCGGCGTCCCAGACATCGCAGTCGGTACAAATCAGGGGTCCAACGTGCTCTTCTCCACGAGCATCAGTGACTGCCCCTTCATCATGAGCAGCTCGGCTTCAGCAGCCAACGGAAGTGATAACAAGAAATTCAAAGTGACAAGAGGAGCACAGGCGTCCCTTTCAGAGTCATCCATGTCCTCAAGCTACCCAGTGACATCACTGAGGGCGAGGTCATCTCCCTGAGGCTGCCCTTTGGGAAGATCACAATCTCCTTATGCTGAAGAAGAAGAACCAGGCCTTCATTGAAATGAACACAGAGGAGACTGCCAACACCATGGTCAGCTACTGTATACATCAGCACCCATGCTATATGAATAGCCCATCTACATCCAGTTCTCCAACCACAAGGAGCTCAAAACCCACAGCTCACCCAACCAGGCACGTGCCCAGACAGTCCTGCAGGCCATGAACTCTGTGCAGTTCAGAAGCCTGGCTTTGTCAGCCTCTGCTGCTGCCATGGAGGCCAGAATTGACAGGCCAGAGCCTAGTGCTCAGGATCATTGTGGAAAACCTCTTCTACCCAGTGGCCCCATATGTGCACAAGATCTTCTCTAAGTTCAGCACAGTCCTGAAGATCATCACGTTCACCAAGAACAACCAGTTCTAGGCACTGCTGCGGTATGACCCTGTGAGCGCCCAACATGCCAAGTTGTTGCTGGATGGCCAGAACATCTACAATGCCTGCTGCACACTGCACATTGACGACTCCAGGCTCATCAGTTTCAATGTCAAATACAACAATGACAAGAACAGAGATTACACTTGGCCCCACATGCCTTCTGGGGACAGCCAGCCTTTTGCTGGACCAGACCATGGCTGCAGGCTTTGGTGTTCCCGGCATAATGCCAGCCTCTCAGAATGCAGGAGTTGAGTTCCCTCCCACCTTTGCCTTCCTTCAGGCCGCAGGCCCCTCTGTCCCTAATGTCCACCGGAGTGCTGCCCTGCCTCCTTCCCCCATCTTCTGCTGCTGCAGCTGCTTCAGCTGGCAGCATGGCCATTCCAGGTCTGACAGGCTGGGAGTTCTGTCCTTCTGGTCAGCAAACTGAACCCTGAGAGAGTCATACCTCGAAACCTTTATTCCCTTCCGTGTCTATGGAGAAGTGCAGCGGGTGAAGATTCTGTTCAACAACAAGAAGAATGCACTTGTACAGATCGATGGTAGATGGCAGCCAGGCTCAGCTGGCCATGAGCCACTGAATGGGCACAGGATGCATGGGAAGTCAGTGCACATCACACTGTCCAAACGTTAGAGTGTGCAGCTGCCTCATGAGGGGCACGAGGATCAGGGCCTGACCAAACATTATGAGAGCCTACCTCCACACCTCTTCAAGAAGCCGGGCTCCAAGAACTTCCAGAACATCCCCCTCGTCCTCAGTCACCCTCCACCTGTCCAATCTCCCACCCTCTGTGTCAGAGGATGACTCAAGAGCCTCTTCTCCAGCAATGATGGTGTCGTCAAAGGTTTTAAGTTCTTCCAGAAGGACTGCAGGATGGCACCGACCCAGATGAGCTCTGGGGAGGAGGTGGTGCAGGCGCTGATTGAACTGCACAACCATGACCTGGGTGAGAAGCACCACCTGCATGTGTCCTTCTCAAGTCTACCATCTAGGTGCCCCAGGGCCTTCAACAGCTTCCCCAGTTTCAGAAAAGCCACTTTAAAAAGCAGCTGAAGTGGCCTTCCAGATCACAGAATTTATTTTTTTAAAGAGAGATCAGTTTACCTGTTTTTTAAAAAATAAATCTAGCTCACCTTGCTGTGGTGGGAAATGGCTTGGGCCACAGAGGCTCAGTCAGGGCCGGCACCATGCTTTGAGGGGCCCAGGTGTGAGGCCACAGCTATGCCCCGAACACAGCCGCTTTCTGGTGCCAAACAAAACCAACCCACCTTGGGGCTGCACACTCACCCTCTCAGGCCACTGGTCTGTCTCTAGAGCTGCAGGTGAGCCAGGCGGCCTGTACCACAGGCTCTCTATGCTGTGCAGAAGCTGAGGCTACCGCCCCCACCCTTATAATAAAGGGACTTGATTCTCCCATGGCCCTGGCCAGCCCTGGGGGCCCAAGACATCCTCAGCTGCTGAACCTCATGTGACTTTTGTATTCTATTCTGTGCGGTCACAGAACCTGTGCTTAGCAATATTTCCACTTGACCAAATACCCAAATCTTATTCCAATTATATGCAAGAGATAAAGTTTTAAGTAACTTTTTAAAGCAATGATACAATGGTATGTGTGTACTCTAAGCTTCTGTGTCCCTGTGCTTGTCCCCTCCTTCCTGGTGACCAACTTGCAGATGGGGCCCAGGCTAGTGCTGCTTCTGCCTGGGGAAAACAGCTCTGAGACCAGTGGGTTCCTACCTTCAAATTTTGGACCAGAGTTTTGTTTTCTGCCTGCCTCTGAGTAGGCCCAGGTGAGGGGCTGACCTCTAGGCCTTAATGCCCCTCCTAAATGCCCACCTTCATGTCTAGCTTGTCTCTATGGGAGGGTTCCCTGGACTATTTTTTCTGGGGCCAGCCCTGGCCACATTCCACCCCGTCCCAGATGGTGTGTTGGGGGGAGTTTCCATCAAAGCTGTTTTCTAACCTGAAAAGGAAGTTGGAATGAGAAGAGTTGAAAGAGCTCAGAGACGGTGAGATGAATGTGCTGGAGGTTCTAGGGCTGAGTCTTGAGGCATATTCTGGCAAATGAGAGGCCGGGACTTTTTAACAAAGGGTGCACGAGAATAAGGACTAAGGGGATGTGCAGGGCACCAGACAGGTGACCTCAAGTGAGTTGAGGCAGGCAGAAGAGACAGGTATGGGCTGGAGCTCAGTGGGTCCTGTGTTCCTGCTGAGGACTCAGGGGCATCCTTTAGATCTGTATGTAGTCTTGGTGACAGCTGCAGTCACAGGGTGAGAACTATGGTCCAGTGACTTTGTCTTGTCATATTGGCATCCAATGACCTGCTGTGTAGCAATTTATGAAACACTCCCTTCAGGAAGGAGAGGGGAGGTCACAAGATGAACTTTACACATCTGAGAAATGAGACTTATTAGGATTCCTGAAAGCCCCTCCCCAAGGTTATGGAAACAGTAAGCAACTGTATCTGTAGGTAAGGACAAGGGAGCTGCTGAGAGCAGATTCTGGAACTGTTGAGGTGCCTCTCAGTCCTGCAGACAGCCCAGAGTTGCAAATTTCAAGAGTGGTCATCTGTGTTGGGGTGGGCTTTTTTGTGCTACAATGCTAGTTGGGTTGCTTCTGCTCCCTGTAGTAACTCCTTCCATACTCCCGTTAGTAACCCTAAATAAAAGTTCACTGGTTGGCCACGGTGGCATTTGCTGGAACCATTTACTTTGATCTATCATGGATTTCCTCTCAGGGTGAGTAGACTGTGTTGTGTCTCCCCAGGAAAAGTCTCACACAACATCCTCCACCCACTGCGTTCCCTGTGTGCTCTTCTACTCAAGAATGCAGGATGTGAGGCAGTGGTCTCTTAGGGAACATGCTGTTGCTTTATAGATAGAAATCTCAGTTCTAAATGTGAATTTCTGTTAATAGCAAGTTCCTTGCAGCACACCTCAGGGACACCTTTGGCACACCCCACAGGAGCAGCTGGGACCTAACTTCTGCTGTGGGTCCTAGGACAGCCTTAGAGCAGTGGTTCTCAACCTTCTTAATGCTGTGAATATTTAACACAGTTCTTCATGTTGTCGTGACCACCAACCTCCAACAAAATTATTTTGTTGCAACAGTAATTTTGCCACTGTAATGAACTGTAATGTAAATATGTGATATACAGGATATCTGATATGCAACCCCTGTGGAGGATCATTTGACCCCAAAGGGGTTGAGAACCACTGCTTTAGAGGGATTTAAGCATCAAAGACAGAGAAGTGCTGTGTTTATGTTTGAGAGACTGGCAGCAGCTGTGTGCAGCAGGGCTCTACCCTGCCTGGGTTGCAGATCCAAGTCCTCACAGCTCCTCCATCTCCTCTGTCTCTTTGCATCCTTTCATCTTTCACCTCACCTTCTGTGGTGAACAAATCAAAAAGTGCACCCTGCTCTACTGCTCCTGATCCCTAAGAAGCCTTCTTTGTAGACAGATTATTAAACAGCACTTGAATATGCCAGACACATGTATTTCTGATCATCCAGAGAAGAGGGGGGAGCTGAACTAATCAGTAATGATCTTAGCTCTTAGATGCACTTAGGAATGTCTTTCTAATTGGCACCAGAGCAGAGGCATCCTGCAGGCCACTGTGGGCACTGCTGCCCCGATGAGATGTAGATACAAAGGCTAATGGGGGCTGAGAAAGATGCTGAAGGGGTATCAAGATGAAGGTGAATATAGCATGTTTGTCAGATTTGGTCTTCTCTGCACATATCTGAATCTCATGTGTATGTGTGTGTGTAGTGTGTAGTGTGTGTGTGTGTGTGTGTGTGTGTGTGTGTGTGTGTGTGTGTGTATGTGTGTGTGTATGTGTGTGTGTGTGTGTGTAGATGGAGGTTTCTGGGTGTCAATGAATATATGTATTGTATAGATGTATACAGAGGCTAGCGATCTTTCCTTAGGAACTAGCAAACTTGTTTTAAAGATAAGGTCTCTCATTTGGAATTCACTGAGCAGGCTGCATTGACTGGCTGGAGAGCTTCAAGGATTTGTCTGTCTCTGCCTCTGAAGCACTAGCTTTGCACGTGCATGCCACCAAACCTAGCTCTTTAACATGCAGTGCTGGGGATCAAACCCAGCCACTTACGCTTGTGCCGTGAGCACTTTACTGCACAAACCATCTCCCCAGCGGCCTGAACCTCATCCGACACCGTATCCATAGGCTGCATGATGGTCCATCTCCTTGCTTTTATTACTTATTTATTTATTAAGTTATCAATGTGGTGAGGGCTTACTCTACGGCAGGCATTGCTTGTATAGTGTTTACACATGAAAGGAACACAGTCCCTACTGTTACAAAGCATACAGCAGAACCAGCAGAAGATAAATGCTAGACAAACATACTATTAGATAAATATATCATTTGGAATCAGAACTGCCATAGAAAGGAAATCCTGGAAGAACTCACTGTATACCCACACTTTTGCCTGTGGCTAACTGTCATTGGCTCTCCCAGCAGATTAACAGGCTTTGTCTTGGAAACTACTGAGTTTCCCACAGTGGCTGGTGTGGAGTCTGCCTATGTGAGGAGATCTCTGGGGCTGAGGACTAGTAAGTGGCTTTGCCCAATTATGGCCTTCTCCAAATGGACACTAGAAGGACATGTTGCACAGAAGGGGTCTCACCAGCCAGGGAAGTCTTTCGATCAGGCACCTATGCTCCTTACCTTTCCTTTTCAAGTGGTAAGAAAGGTAGTCTTCCCCTGAGGGTCACACAAGACCTAGCCAGCAAGCTTGCACCGAAACCCTCTAATGTCACATAAACATAAGGTACTCCATGTATGTAAATTCCATTCTTGTGCCAGCTCCAGATGAAGAACAGGGTGTGACTTAGTAATTTCCAAGATGGAAGCCTTCCTCAGAAGCCCTCCAGGCAAGAATCCATATGTGACAAACAAGGACTGCCACAGGCTCCAGAAGCCAGGAGAGCCAGGAGACAGCCTTCCTCCAGAGCCTCCAGAACAAACCAACCCAGCACATCTGAAGTCACCTCCTGTGCTGTCATATGTTACAGCAGCGCTAGGAAACTAATAGAAGCCGCAAATGACTTCTCATGGAACATCCATGATTCCCTTAGCCCACAAACTTTTCATGCTCTCTGCTCTAAGAAGCCAGGGCTCCTGTCTTGGTCAATGGGATCCCTAATCTTGGTGACAGTTGTCTCCTGCAGGTCCCACTCCTTTGAGCCTCACTGTGGTACCATGCTCCGTGTGTGTGTGTGTGTGTGTGTGTGTGTGTGTGTGTGTGTGTGTGTGTTTCTGCATGGTCACCTGCTTATCTTCCATTCCTCATGTCTTGTTCTGTGAAATGCTACTGTTCTCCCTGTCCAACCCGCTCTCACTATGGGTGGTTATTCTTCTTCTCTGTGCTAAGCACTTTTCTCTGACTTTCCCCATTGTGTGTACTTACCTGGCACAGTGCTCTGTGTGTGTGCCTGTGTGTGAGTGTTCATGTGTGTATGCACGCATACAGATGGCAGAGAAGGATCCTAGTTTTTTTTTTTTTTTTTTTTTTTTGTCGGGCACCTTCTACCTTGTTTTGTAGACAGATTTTTCTTTGGGCTGCCAGCTCTCAAATAATGACACAGAGGCTTCTTGTTTATTATGAAAACTCGTTCTATAGTTTAGGCTTGTTCCTAACTAGCTCTTATAACTGAAATTAATGCATTAATATTAATCTATGTTCTATCATGTGGCATTACCTCTCTTCCATCTTGCATCTCCTGTTTTCTCTCACTGTCTAGGGACTCTGATTGCAAGACAAACCTTGAAAGGCCACATGAGCCACCACCAATGAGCTCTGGTGGCTGGCTCTGCCCCCTCGGTTCCCTGAGGGCCTAGCCTCATGCCTGTGAGTTTAAGGCAGTAGCTCTGGGACGCTGCTGTGTCCAGGATGCTGCAGGCATTTTTACCCAGCACCCTGGCTGCTCAAGTGCTCTGCTGTAAAACAGACCTCTTAAAAGAGCCTCTGAACCTCTGTATGCCGAACCTACCAGAGAGACCAGTTTCTCAGGCCCTATGTTTGGATATTACATGCCCCATGTTGGGCACCATATGTAATGTGAGAAAGTGGTCTCTTGAGTAGGCTCCCTGTACAGAGGTGTGGCTCTTTTAAGAGGCCCTGCTGTGCAGCAGAGCACTTGAGCAGCAGCAGGTGTGCTAGGTAAAAATGCTTGCTGGGGAGGTAAACTTGCCAGCATGATTTTAGGCTCTCAGGGAACCCAGCGGGGCAGAGCCAGCCTCCAGAGCCCTGTGGCAGCTGGCTTGGCTGTTTAAGGTTTGTCTGGAGATCAGAGTCACCAGCCAGACGCAGAATGAGATAGAGGTAAAAGCCACAAGGTGGAATGTAGATTAATTAAAATATGGGTTAATTTAAGTTATAAGAGCTAGTTAGGAACAAGCCTAAGCTATAGGCCTAGCTTTCATAATCAATAAGAAGTCTCCATTTCAGTATTTGGGAGCTGGCTGGCATGACAGAGAGTGACTCATTACTGCTGTGGGATGGTCTGTATGTCAAATGTGTTGCTGATTGGTCAATGAATAAATCACTGATTGGTCAGTGGCCAGGCAGGAAGTATAGGTGGGACTAACAGAGAGGAGAATTGAGAGAACAGGAAGCTGAGTGAGAGAGACACTGCCAGCCGCCATCAGGACAAGGAAGATGTAAAGTACCGGTAAGCCATGAGCCATGTGGCAAGGTATAGATTAATGGAAATGGATTAATTTAAGCTGTAAGAACAGTTAGCAAGAAGCCTGCCACGGCCATACAGTTTGTAACCAATATAAGTCTCTGTGTTTACTTGGTCGGGTTTGAGTGACTGTGGGACTGGCGGGTGTCAGAGATTTGTCCTGACTGTGGGCCAGTCAGGAAAGCTCTAGCTACAAATGGCGCCCAACATGGGGCAAGAGTTTCCACCTAAAACCTGAGAAAAAAGATTCTAAAACGGAGCTAAAAACAGCTTCCTAATTGTCTCTCTCAAATGAGTGGCAGCTGCCAGTTTGAGCTACTGGCAGGTTCCTAGCGTGCGTGCATGCTCAACCTGCAGTATGGCAGGAATGAGGCCTCTGCAAGTGGCACATTAAGCTGTGTGGTGGATTTAACCTTTGCTAGTACAAAACAAAAAAAAAGAGGTTTCTGGGCTACACGCTGCTTTGATAGAAGCATAGACCCACTATTTCTGAGAGTTGATGGCTCCCAGAGCTGGCGGAAAACGTACCACCGCCATGTTGGGAAGCTGAAGTGGGTGGAGTCAGCAGCACCAGCGCCGTTTCAGTCTTAGAAGGCTACAGTTTAAAGCAATAGGCTAAAGGTAATATAAAAAATAAGCCACATAAAAATGGCTACCACGCGCCGGGCGGTGGTGGCGCACGCCTTTAATCCCAGCACTCGGGAGGCAGAGCCAGGCGGATCTCTGTGAGTTCGAGGCCAGCCTGGGCTACCGAGTGAGTTCCAGGAAAGGCGCAAAGCTACACAGAGAAACCCTGTCTCGAAAAACCAAAAAAAAAAAAAAAAAAAAAAAAAAAAATGGCTACCACACAGAGAATCTGGATTATGTTCTCTTTGATATTCGTAACTGAAAAAAAACATTTGATTGCAAAAGCTGTTGAGTTATGCCAAAATGTATATTTTAAAGGTACCTTGACTTCAAAATTTGGATGTAAGGATATGTTGTTTTGGAAAGGAGGCTCTGCTTTTATTTCCACAGAAAGCCAGAGGCTATGGATTTGTTCCAGATTAAAATACATCAGGTTTGACCAGCCAAGACCCCCTAAAAGGTCTCCGATGACACCATGGCCCAGATGATCCAACATCCAGAATGGTTTCAAGACAACTGGCTCAGACGATACACCCTCATGGACTGCTCCATAATCCTAAAATATTCTTTGTGTCCCCATAAGATACAGCGCCCCCCTCCAGCAGGAAGTAGTAAGAAAAGCTACACCCAAATTCCCAAATATACCAAGCTGACTTTGGAGATGTGTAAAGGTTAAAACCTTCCTTTTTAAGAAAAGAAAATGGGAAGTGCTGTGGGATGGTCTGTATGTCAAATGTGTTGCTGATTGGTCAATGAATAAATCACTGATTGGTCAGTGGCCAGGCAGGAAGTATAGGCAGGACTAACAGAGAGGAGAATTGAGAGAACAGGAAGCTGGGTGAGAGAGACACTGCCAGCCGCCATCAGGACAAGGAAGATGTAAAGTACCGGTAAGCCATGAGCCATGTGGCAAGGTATAGATTAATGGAAATGGATTAATTTAAGCTGTAAGAACAGTTAGCAAGAAGCCTGCCACGGCCATACAGTTTGTAACCAATATAAGTCTCTGTGTTTACTTGGTCGGGTTTGAGTGACTGTGGGACTGGCGGGTGTCAGAGATTTGTCTTGACTGTGGGCCAGTCAGGAAAACTCTAGCTGCACATTACATTGCTTTTTTTTTCAGATAGGGCCTCTCACTAGCCTAGACTGGCTGACTCGTGAGCCCCTGGGATCCTCCTAGTTTTGCCTCTTCAGAATTTGGGTTACAACTACGTGCTTTGCTTGGCTTTTTTTTTTCTTCTTTTTAAACATTGATTCTGGGGATTGAACTCTAGTCCACAAGTTTTCAAGATAAACACTTTACTGAGTTAATCATCACCCTGTTCCCCAAATGTTTCTTAATGTCTGTAAAGAAGATGCTTTAACAAGCCCTGTTGAGGGGACTTCCTCACAGCCTGTCCTCCATCTGCAGTGACACAAAGCTGTCCTGGCAAAGGCTCTAAGTATGAGTGTGAGAGGAATCCTAAAAGCATCTACTATTTCAATGTGCAGAGCAACAGAGCTTCTCAGTTCTGAGTGGGGATGAGACTGGCCTGAGGACTGTGCTTGACTAATTATGACACCCCAGTGGCATAGTTTCAGAGTTAAGTGTAGATGCAGCTTATAGAAATGCAAAGCAGGAAGCCTGTGGTCACTCAAATCCAGCAATACCAGCTTAAACAAGTTGAAAGACCAAACCACTGTGAATACTCTGGCTATTCTTACAGGCTGAAGAAATTCAGAAATTTAAGGAGTGACCCCAGGGAATACAACCCGTTTCCCTGGGATTGTCCTGAGGGTTTGCTCTGTCTCTCCATCCTTGCTGGTTTTCTCCACCGGTCTTTGCACTCGTGCAGACACTACCTTTGGTGCCGACAAGGCTGCTCTTTGCAGTCGCTGATGATGTACAGTTGGTGGAGCCCATGCTTATTGTACAAGACCGGGGTTCCATCCCAGCACTATGTAAGCAGGTCATGGTGGTTCGTATCTCTAATCTAATCTCAACACTCTAGAGGTGGAGACAGGAGGATCAGGAGTTGAAAGTTGTCCCAAGTAACATAGAGTTTGAAGCCAGCCTGAGTTACGTGAAATTCTACCTTTAAAAGGTAGAAGAAAACAGGCCACTTTCCCACCAAGAGTTCATACCAACATCTGGGATGGACTTTCATACAGAGTGCAGGAGAGTGGCTAGGGGCAGTACGAGTCATTTGAGTGGGTGGCAGGGAGGATGGATTGCAGACCTGGACTATTGAACACAGACCAGGATAGTCCTTTCTATGAGATAAATTGACAGTATTTCTTATTCATTGTGCGCAGCTGGTCAGTTTCCCCACCTCTAAAGTTTGTTTTGAGACACCAGCTGTTTTAAAACCTAACGCTGAACTTACTGTGGCCTGTAAGCAAGCAAAGGGTGGGGCAATACAATTTTCCCATGACACACTTCTTTTGAGTAATTGGTGCGGATGGGAATCCACATTTGAAATCGATATTTTGGAAGACTTAATGGTAGCATGACAATTGCACATTTGTGGATCTCAAAGGGCAGCTCTGTGCAAATCGGGGGAGATAGAGCAGAAATCTGCAATTTCACATCTTGCTTGAGAACAAGCATCCACGGGGAATTTTAACAAGGAAGGAAGCTGTGGGGAAGATTTCTCTCTGTGATAGCTTTTCTTCCAAGACTCTCGTGGCAGATTTGGGGGTGCAGCTGTTGAAAAGAGGGTTCATTAGTTACAAAATTACAACAATTTTCCTTGGTCTATGGAAATCAATTCTTAGTTTCCATTAGCTACACAAATCCAAACTTGTGCTTTTTTGTCCACTTAGCAACAAATGTCCATTGCCCTTCAGACTTTGCTGGTTTCTGGTATTTATCTATTCTATAAGCATTAATGGGCATATGCACCAGACCCCGTGTTAGGCACAAAGGAGACATTGGTGACTAAACAGTACTCCTTCATCTGATTTTTGCCTTCTTAATACCATGGAGGATCCAGGCACAACAGCAAGAGCTGGATTTAGGCTTAGACAGCTGTGTTGGAAGCTAGACACAGTCATATGTCAAATGCCTGTAAAGAAATTGCTTCTTTCTGCCAAACCTGTTTATCTTCTGGAAAATAGAGTATGACCACTTTTGACTCTGCCTTCTCCTTCCATTTAAATCCCCACCTCGTGTGTGTGTGTGTGTGTGTGTGTGTGTGTGTGTGTGTGTGTGTGTGTGTGTGCATCTGTGCATGGCGTGGTGTGCATATGGATGACAGAGGATAACCTACAAGAGTCAATTCTCTTCTTCCACCATGTGGGTCTCAAGGATCAAACTCAGGCCATCAGGCTTGGCAGCAAGTACCCTTATCTACTGAGTCACCTACTACTAAAGAATGCCCTCTTTGAGGTTGGATGCCAGGAGTAATGTCTACTACTCTCTCTGTGCTCTGGACACAGATCCAGCCCTACAGCAGGGCCAGAAGAAACTCAGAGAATCAGAGCAGACCTCTGGAACCCACAGTGGGAGTTTTGTCTCTTTGGACATTTTGGTGTGTGCAGCAACGCATTAGACTGAAACCCCACGTATTGGAGTCAGGGTTTCCTGATGCTGAACACAACCTGACTGGTTCTACTTTGTACCACGCCTTAGGTTCTGTGATTGTGGGAGTCTCAAGCATCTTGTGTACCCTTGAACACCTGAGGTATAGAGTATAGAACAGTGCTCAGCATATCTCTCTCCCTCTCTCTCTCTCTCTCTCTCTCTTTCTCTTTCTCTCTCTCTCTCTATATATATACATATATATGTATATACATACATATATACACAAAACATACACACATACATATATAGAGAGAAAGAGAGTGTAGAAGGGGTTCTGCATGTGATAATCAACATACCATATATATTTCTTAAATTATAGGATTATATATATTTATATATTATTCATATTCAAACATAAATATTTTATATAAATTTATATATGAATAAGTGTGTAAAATTTATACATAATATATATTTTTTAATGTTAAATTATAAATAGTGGAATCATTTGTAACAAAGGTGGCTACATTATGTTATTAATAGAATGATGGGATTGACTAGGTAAGAAATTAGGTACATATTTCTGGAAGTCATGGTTCTACAAGGGACCCAGGATATCAGGGATGAGAACCATATTCTAATACAATACAATAGCGGATTCCATCTACTGTCACTACAGTTCATTCTTCTGGACCCAACGTCCCAGACGGTGTTTCTCCAGCACAGGTACACTGCATTCCCTCCGTACTACTTATAACCTCCTGTTCCGTAAAATCTCAAATCCACTTCTGTGCTGCCAGCACAGATTCTTCCTGATAAAAATGCCCCTGGCCTAAAACCATGAATAACACCAATCTTTCATGCATATGTATAAAGAGATGTAATGTTTTTGTGTGTAGTACTATGACAGGAGAGTATGGTTGTGCGGTGGTATCTAGACTAACATACAAAAGGAAGACTGGAAACCACTGATCAGGAGCTGCCAAGGACAGAAGATTCACAGGAAAAGCCCCCAGTCTCCAAATGCCAGCGAAGGTGGGCAGTAGGGAAATGACCCATAAAGGATCATTACTCTCTTAACTGAGCATCATTGAACTTTTAACCTTTCCTAGCTGTCTGGCACACTTTCATTCTCAGGAGTGCACTTCTTTCCTTTGTTTTAAGCTGCCTCTATCACTCTCCATGAGCTTGTGATCCAATTCTTTGTTCCAGGATACTACAACCAGAAATGCCCAGCAGGTGCCCTCCGTATTCAGATCGATGCCTGTAACAGTACTGTGACTAGGCCTTGTGCCTTGTCTTAGTTAGGCTTTTTATTTCTGTGAAGAGACACTATGACAACAGCAACTCTTGTAAAGAAAACATATAGTTGGGGTGGCTCACTTACAGTTCCAGAGGTCCAATCCATCATCATCATGGTGGGGAGCATGATGGCATGCAGGAAGACATGTTGCTGGAGAAAGAGCTGATAGTCTTACATCTTGCAGGCAACAGGAAGGCGACTGAGACACTGGGCAGTGTCCTAAGCAAAGGAAACCTCAAAGCCTGCCCCCACAGTGACACACTTCCTCCAACAAGGGCACACCTACTCTAACAAGGCCACACCTCCCAATAGTGCCACTCCCTGTGGGGGCCAATTACATTCAAACTACACAGGCCTCATGCATGCAAAGAAATTCCCAAGACGGATAACCTCAGTCCTATATATAATATATATTATATTAAACATAGTACGTATAGTGCTTTCTCGTATTCCTACATACCTATGATACGGTTCAGTTTATAAATTAGGTACAAGAAGAGATTAACAATAGCTAACAATGCACAGAGCATTAACAACATTCTGCGGTAGCAGTTCCGTGAACGTGATTCTTTGTGTGTTATGGAGACAGCACTCTCTGTGAAAATCAATTGAGACTTTTCCTAATCCACTCCAACCGTTTGCTTTGTCTAAGTGTAGAGAGTCATTTTTGAGAAAACTGAGGAAATGCGCTCACAGTTGTAGGCTGTGCAGTGTGACTGTAGTGCCACCACACTCGTGCATTTCCTAGCAGTCACGTTACAAAATGGAAAACAAGCCAGTGCAAGTCAATTTAGTACGATTTTATTTAAACCACTGCAGCTAAGATGCAGTTTCAGTATGTGGTTGGCGTAAGAGACAATGAGAAAGTAGTTTTCTTTTTTATGGCTACTGCCTCTGGAGCATGTTTTCTTTCCCCAGGGAATGAATTCCCAGGACTCACTGACACACTGGCCCTGATGCTACTATAGTTAAGGATGGGAGTTTGGTCCCTGGCAGCTCTAACAAGGGAGATTCAGCCACCCATCCTCAACAGGCCAATTAAATAAACAAGTAATGGTGGAAAGGAGAGAAATGAGATTTATTCAGTGTGGCCCCACTGAAAAGAGAAACAGATGAGAAAGGCTAGTAATCCCCATGTCCATCCCCAGGGCCCTGACAAGGTTAGGTTTAAATAGAAGGTAAGTGGTAAGCCTTACTAAGCAGTCATGGTCAGTGAGTACGGTCCCGTTCCTCATTGACCCATCACTGTCTGCGCTCCACTCAGCCCTGCAAGGGGGTTAGAAGCTGTCAACACTGAGTGAAACATCTACCTGGGGCTGGGCATCCTCCTTTTCCTTCTCCTAGCATGACGTTCCTGGGAAATTCCATTCTTGGGGGAATCATTGTCTTCATAGTCTGACACTTGAGGAGAGGGTACAATATCTTTCACTTGATGGGGATATGTTTAATATGCAGTATATGATATATGAAAATTGAAACACACACACACACACACACACACACACACACACACACACACACACACACACACACCACTTTACTCCTGCTACACTCCAGCTACAGTAGCGTGCTGTGTGTTACACTGGCTATTTATTTCTTCTCTGGGTTTGTCTTATTTCATCCATCAACAGGTCTGATGTGCAGAGCACTTTGAAGCTTTCCAAAAAGTCTTCCAAGTCGGCATTTGTAACTTCAGCTCACCTGGACAACAGAGCAAAGCTTAGCCTGGATTTGCCTGACCGTGCGTGGTGCTTTCTGGACCCCTCCCCACCAAATCCTCGCTTTTCTGGTCAGAGAACATTTAATTGTTCAAGGGGCAGAAAACTAAGGAATTTCAGTCAGATTTTTTCCCATTGAGTCTTCTGGAAAGAATCTGAAGAAAGCAGGATGAAGAGGGAGAGGTGGATGGGCAGGTATGATAGCAAAAGCCTCTCTTCCCCAAAAAGTTCTACCTTAGAATGCAAAGGCATTCTTTCCTCCCCCAAAGAAGAAAGCACCGCCCCCCAAACACACATTTTGGGGACAGTCTCATGCATTCTTAGCTAGTCTTGGACTCACTATGTAGATGACAGTGACCTTGAACTTCTGACATCCCTGCCTCTACCTCCCTCATGCTGGGATTACAAGTATGTACCATGCTGTCAGTTTCATGTGGTGCTGAGGACAGAGCCCAGGGCTTCAAGCATGCTAGGTGGATACACCAGCAGTTGAGTTATAGTCCCGGCCAGTCTGCTTGGTATAATAGTAAGGAGTTCTGCTCACTGCCAGCAAGACTGTCATCACGTTTTTCAAGCTGCTGGATGCTGGGAAGGATACCTTTGCTTTCCATCGAGAGAGACCCAGATCTCTTCAGCCTGGTGTGGGACCTCTGTTCTGTGCAGAGCTTTACCAAAGACATTCAAAGGCAAAATTAGCTTGAGCTTGCTGACTCAAATCATTTCTTCTCAGCAGAGCGACCGGAACATAGTAATTTAGCAGTTGACAACTATTTCCAGCAATAACTTGAATAATAATTCATAATTAAAGGAGGTTATAATAAAGGACTGCATTCAAACCAGACAAAACATTTACCCCCACCTCTACCTCTCCTTTCGTTCCTACTGCTCCATTAGAAATATTTCTGATTTCTTTTCTTTCTCCCATAAAAGGATGAAAAGGACCATTTCACCTCTCAGTAAAAATAAGTGTGGTTTTCTTCCAGTGTGCTCCCCAGCAGCTCACCATTGATTTAGCACAAAGGCCAATTAAAAGCCAATCACCCTCATTTCCTAATCCCAAGTGGCTATGATTTAAAAACAGAGTTGATCTAAGAGAGGCTGCTGCTGGCCTGAGATATTTTTTCTCCTTTGCTAGAAGCTAAACAACTGCCTGGGGGCAGGTTCTAGAGAGGCAGGTGGCAGGGTCCTTGTCAGCCTACTTGCCTCTGCTCTGCCCACAGAGATTTGCTGAAGTCTCTAAGAGGTGGCAGCCGCAGCTTTGGAGGTGCCTATACTTGAGCTCTGAGGTTCTCCGAGCCTCCTGGGGTGAGTCTAGCTTGAGCTCAAGGGGCCTCTTTGTAGATGGCATGGCTGTGAGGTGGTGTGATAACTTTCTGTAGCAGTTAATGCTAATCTAATTTCTATGACCACACAGAGATGCGAAAGGCACAGTGTCTTGGGAATTCATTCTCAACTTTAATGGAATAATTTGCAAGAACCTTTTTCAGCTGTCCGTGTTCATGGCCTCGCTGTTTTGCACTGCCAACACCCATTTCACTAATCATTTTTTATAGGAGGAACAACTTAACCTGAAAAGTGAGCAAAGCCATGTGCTCAAGCATGAGGGAGGCAAGCGCTTGGTGTCTCTGAGGTCCTAGAGTCTGAGAGCAGAGGGGCCTTGGCTCCTCTCTTTTCCTCACACACTTACCTCCTGCAGGATATTGTATTGTTGGTAAGGAAGATATTCTAAAGAGTCACTCTGTTCCTCCCTTTGGATATCAGATTTAAACAATGGTCCACAAGAAATTGTAATTTCCCCAGGAATCGGAGATGGAAGTATCTGGGAGTTTGGCGCTAACCAGAGGGGCAACATGTCTTTGAGGAAGACGGTTCACACAGCTCTGACGACTCTCAGAAGCCTGGACAATGAGGGGTGAGTGGGACCTGTCTTGCTCTATTTAAACCTTCATGTCAGTGAATAAAAAATGAGGATGTGACCGCTCCTAGGTATGGCTGAGGAGAAGGTTTTATTGCAGGTAATAGGGAGAAAACAGCCAGAGTCATCTGGAAGCGTCCAGACCAAACCAGGTCATGAGAGGAGAGAGGAGGGGGGGAGAACAAGAGAGGAAGAGAAGAGAGAGCGGCCAAGTGGGTTAAGAGAGGAGCTGCAGACCAAGTGGCCCGGAGTCAAGAGACCAAGAAGGCGCCTTGCCAAAATGGCTGCATTCCATAGGGATCAGGAGCTAGGGGAAGGGAAGCAGAAGGCCAGGCCCTGGGTTGGAGAGGCTTAGGGAAGGTGAAAAGTGCTGGGAGGAGCCACAGGTACTGAGTGAGACTTGTCCTGGGTTTCTTTTTTTTTTCTTTTTAATTTTACAATTAATTTAATTTTACATATCAACCATGGATTCCTCTGTCCTTCCTCCCCCTGCCCCGCCTCCCCCAATCCATCTCACATTCCCACCTCTTTCAAGGCAAGGACTCCCCTGGGGATTCAGCTCAGCCCAGTAGATTCAGTTGAGGCAGGTCCAGTCCCCTCCTCCCTTCACCTAGGCTGAGCAAAGTGTCCAAGCATAGGCCCTAGGTTCCAAAAAGCCAACTCATGCACTATGGGTTTCTTTGAGACCTAGTAGTCAGGGTCTTGGGGTGAGAGAATCTCTTTGTTCCTCTTTGGGAATCGACTCCATTCCTCTTCCCAATATTGCCACATTGAATAACCATCCTATTTCTGTTTTTCATTATTGCTTGTTTAATTAGCTGATTGAGGATGAGTGCTGAGCCTCAAATGTTAGGGTTGTCCCATCCAGACTCTGACCTTAACATTAACAATTCTCTTAACAGCAAGGGACCCGAGAGCGGGCCTGAGTTGTATCTCCAAAGACAGAGACCCCTGGATGTGGGGATGGATGGCATTGGACAGACAGCACAGAGGCAAGGTCCTCCTTCTGTATTACTATTCACTGGGAGCCACCAAGGGAAAGAAAGTGAGGTGAAAATGAATGGTTCCTTCTGGTTTCCCATAATGGCAGCCCCATTTCAAGTCAGGTTTGCTAGCCAGAAGCTCTTAGGCTCACAAGCCTTTGTGTCCCAGTCCCTGTGGTGGCCATCAGCAGTGACCTTAGAAGCAAATACACTTCTCCAACAGAGTTTACAGTTGCAAGCCTTGTAAAAGTATCATATAGAGGGAGATCCAAGCAGAATGCAGCTGTTCCAGGAACAGCAGTGTCTTTAATCTGTGTGATGCAGGAAGTCGAATCATGGTGTTAGACAGAAGGTTTGCTCCAGGAGGGACTGACCAGCAGGTCCCAGAGGTAAGACATGAAGAACAATGGGTGGGCCAGTTCAAAGCCCTGAAACAGGGTGTAAAGTGTTATTTACACTTAACACTATTAAGTGTTAGTCAGCTGGTGGTCAAGGTATAAAGATAATGGCAGTGATGAACTTCAGATGAGATCTGCATGCCACAACCTCACAGCAGGGCTGTTAGGTTTTTCTAGGGATAGACTGCAAAGGTGGATGCAGCTTGATTTCTCCTAGGCTGCTCTATATGGTTTTTAGAGTGCAGGAACCCCAAAACATGATGTAAGGGGAACTGGTGATAGTGGTCCATGCTAGTCAGGTAAGATTAAAGTAGTTTCAAGACTTCTGCCCTAGGACAAGCCTGAACAGAGTGCTGTCACCCTATTCCCTAGTAAACTTTTCAACTTTAGGATGCTTAAACCCCTGAGCATATCCCTGCACTTTATATATCTACCTAGACTGAACTCTGGGTAAACTGGGCTGCCTCGGCAGCACACCGATAACCTACAAGTGATCACCCTGGAGGAGACTCAAAGGAGGGATAAGAGGAGGAGGAAAAACTTCATCCCCTGCATATCAGGGTCAAAGCCAATGCAACTCAACTTGGCGCTCTCCTAAGGAGCACACGCTTGTTCCTTTTTTCCTTTCATTAAACTATTGACTGCTTCATTTGCTAACTTGTCCTTTCAAATTTTCTTTCAGGGGCACAAGAACCAAGACTACTGTTGGGGTCATGATCAGAGAAGCCTCTCTGAGATACTGGTGTGGCCATGGCATGGGACACAGGGTGGGCACAAGGGAGGAGAGGGGATAAAGACCTGGATAAGGAGACCCACAGTTTCTGCCTTCTGTATGGCAGTATGTTAGATAAACAAAGCAAGGCATAGGGAAGGCAGGCATGGAGGATTAATGTGAACTCCACAAGCAGAGAAGGCATTTTTTGAAAGGATACTGAGGGACAGGGAGGGGGTATAGTATAGTTGAGGCTGGAGGAGCAGCAAATAAACAGTTCTCAGGCAAGAGCATACTTGTCCTGTTTATAGAACATCAAGGTCAATGGGAGTTGTGTTTAAAGTCTCACTGGCACTCAAGAGTTGTTGGGCCACAAAAAAAGGAAATTTTTATTAAAAACTAGAGGGCTATAGAGATGGTTCAATGGTTAAGGGTGCTTACTGCTCTTTCCAAGGACCCAGGCTTGGTTCCTAACACCTACTGGTGACTCACAATCATCTGTCACTCCAGTTCCAGGGATCCAACTCCTCTTCTGACCTCTGAAAGCCCCAGTACATAGGTGGTGCACATGTGTACACTCATACACACTCATACAATTTTTTAAAAAAAGCTAGGAGCTTTCGTTAAATACTGGTCAGGGCCTGGAAGAATGTGGTGTCAGTTTTGGGATATGGTTTAGCTTTGGGGATAAAATGAGATGGATGGGATGAGGCTGAGAGGTAAGCCTGGCGCCATGAGGGGATAAGGACCCAGGTTATATGAGAAAATATGATGAAATAGGAGCTGGTAAGTTTTAGTCAGATGATGGTGGTAGGACTATGGATGCTGTTATAACCGAGAATGAATGCTAGATGTGGCTGGCTGAGGGAAAGGATTGATACAAAATTACCCTCCAGAATGAGCCTCATAACCATGGAAGGGAGTCTTGCTTGGGCTTTAAGTGTTAGTGGCAGCATGAAGAGGCTTTGGAGAGAGAGAGAAAGGAGAGGGAGGAGAGGCGAGAGAGAGGAAGAGAGGAAGGAAGGAAGGGACACACACACCAACGCGCGTGCATGCACACACACACACACACACACACACACACACACACACACACACACACACACGAGAGACACATACACTGAGAGAGTGAAAGCCAGAGGGAGAGCGAGAGCAAGAGCGAGAGTGAGAGGGAGGCTGAGCCTTTCTTTAAAACCCTGCAGGGTGTCACCCTCCCACAGAGCTTATAGACCATCACAGATCAGATGAGAAGACTGTAAGAGCCAGAGTTGAGGAGATCATAGTTGACAAAATTATGATGGCCTCCTAGACATCTCTTTTATGTTGTGATGTATTTCTTCAGGGAGAATTTCCCACCAATTTTGCTACTTAGTGGAAGATATGAGTTACCTCCTTACCTTCCTCTCTATGTACTTTGCACTGAATCAATCTTCATTCCTTTTTGGAAACCTTCCCAGGTGTCTGAATGAGATCATGTGTCTCCTGTGATGTTCACTCTGCTGTGTCCTAGGATCTTTCACTAGCAGGGATGACCACAACATCTGCTCCATTGTTTGTTCCCTTCTACTCTCTCTTCTACAAAACTTCCTTTAGTCAGTTGCCATGGAGACCTTCCTTATCACACTCTAAACCAGTCCATTGGCTGGCTGTTGATTTGAAGACCAAGTACTAGTTATTTAGTGTGTCTTTCAAGGCCTTTGCTCTTTCTCTGTCTGTCTGTCTGTCTCTCTCTCCCTCTGTCTCTCTTTCTCTCTCTGTCTCTCTCTCTGTCTCTGTCTCTCTCTGTCTCTGTCTCTCTCTCTCCTCCCCGCTCCCTTTTCTTCTCCCTTTCCCTCCCCCTGACCACACACCAAAGAAACAATTCCCCTGAAGTCCAGTTTGACAAACTGATGAGTTTATTGGGGTTATTTTTAAGACTTTGACTCAATGGAAACTGCAACACTAAAAAGGACACACTAGTTTGAGTGACAGGTCGCAAACACTGCATCCCCAGAGGTCTCTGCATGACTTACAGGGAACCCAGCAGATCAGCAATTTTTTTTTTCTCCCCAGCTATCCTCACTTCTTATATAGCCCTGGGGGAGGCTTTGTCAGTCTTGTAAGTTTCAGGAACTTCTTGAGCTTTATGAGGTATTCCGATGAGCCTCTCTCAGATGGAATGTTTTAGTTGGGAAGAAATTGCTACACAGCACCTTCCTTTTCCTTTCCATTTCCTTTTCTTCCTCCTTCCCCTTTCCTTCCACCATTTCCCTTCTTGTCCCCTTTCTTTCTCTTCCTTCTGTTCACTTTCCCTTTCTCTTCGCATTGCATTTTTTCCCTGGGCATTAGTATATTTTTTTAGTACCTCTCAGCGATTCTGAAGTAGGAAAGAGCTGGAGCTTCCCTTTGCCCTCCACATTCTTCTCTATGATTTTTAATTTTTTCTCAGGGCACTTGTTATCACTTAGTATGTTTATTCATTACTTTATCTCCATTCATGAGAAGGTAGCCTGATTAGTACCTAGAGTGTCTGCTTTGATTCTTCGGTGACCCCAGAACTTAGAACAACATTAAGTGAGGAAGAGATCTCTATCAACAGGTCTCATGTGCTAATTTCCAACAGCAGGCACACTGGGCTCAAATCAGACATTTTATTTGCTCCTGTGTTAGTTAATCTTCACTGTCAATGTGAGGTGATTTAGAATCAGTTTGGAAACACATATTTTGGTATGTCTGGTTTTTCAGAATGATTTAACTGAGCATGGAAGACTCATCCTAATTATAAATGGCACCATTCAATGACCAGGGTCTTAGACTGATTCAAAAGGAGAAAGTGAGCTGAGCACCAGAATTCATTATTTTTAGTCTTCTGACTTCAGATTCAACATGACCAGCGCCTTCCAGTGTGACTTCTCTGCAAGAATGATCTACACCCTTAAATTGTGACCCAAACATAAAACTTTTTCTCTTAAGTTATTTTTGTCAGAGCAATGAGAAAATTAATTAATATAGCTTCTATAGCCAGATGTTTATAAGTGAAGTATGTCTCTCTCTAGCAAGTGATGAGTAAGATAGTTTCTCCTAGCTACATCTTACCTTGATTTTAACAGGACTTGTGAGTAACTGCTTCACATGCCTTTCTGATGACTGTAGGGGAAATTTACAGGAAGAATTTGCCATCTAGGACTGCAAAAGGTCTGGTGTGTTGGTCATCTGTGATCCTGGTAAGTAAGAAAGCTTCTGCTGGGATGCTGTGCTCTTCCTCCCAGAGGGTGGATCTGGAGAAGGAAATTAATAGATGACACAGACTTCTCTGTAAGTTCTGTTTTACTCTGGCTGTTGGATTCACAAAAGGAAACTCACATCTTTATGGGGGAGGCAAGGGAACATTTGTCAGAGGATATATGAAAGATGCATATAGACATGTGTAGGAAGCTGTGATAGTTTGACTGATAGCATCATTAGCTTATCAGTGTCAAAAATATATCTCAAAGACACAAAACACTAACATCCTCTACTAAGAAAAATAAATTAGGTTCAATTAAAATAGCTGCTCTTGTTTCTCAAATGTAGGGACAAATTCCATAAACCAAAGGTTCTTATTATTCCCAGAAGAAAAAAATGAACAAATGTGTTAGAAAAACAATTTGCAAAACACTCATTAGTCCAGAAGTATCCCTGAGAATTCTCCCTCCAGACCTCTAATGGGCCATGAAACCTGAATTCAATATAAAATGATTTAACTGTCAAGTGGATGAACTGGATAGATTCTGCTGTTTTGCTTTCTCATTATGGCATTTGTTTTTTGTAGAGGCTGTTTGTGTAAATACTATTTGTTTTACTGAAGTTCAAAGAAGCTTTTCATTGGAAATGGAGTTTGCCTTCTCGGAGGAGGTGGTGTGGGTTGACCAGTTGCCTTGTTTTTCTGCTGCTCTTCTGTTCTCACCTTGCTCCTGTTGGAGTCCTCCTGGTTTCTTCATACTCCTCATGCCCCATCACTGACATACCCAATGAGCTCTGTGAGTCTGCCACTCTGCAGAATTTTGAGAGCTCATACATTAGATTCTTACTTTCCAATCCATTAACTTTGTTGTTCCAGGCCCATTGGGAGTCCTGTTGCCGCTTGTAAAGATAATAGATTGCTGTGAATGCTCTTAGCATCTGGAACTCAGGATGGGTGTTTTGCAGGTGCTCTATTTTTCTACTATACAGCACTGCCGGACTTTTGTATGTGTGTACACAGTGGCACAATTTTACAATAAACTCAGCAGAAGCAGATAGGCTTCCCTTTACAACTGTGTGTGTTCTCTTTATGTATGGTGTCTTGAGACACTCAGGTGCTCACTTAAATCTTCTCATGGAAAGACTCATTTTACCCTCTGGGGATAGTACAGAATAACAGAAATACTTACTTGGGCTTGGATGTAGCTCAGTTGGAAAACTGCTTCAAGAGCATACACCAAGCCTTGGGTTTGATAAACACAGATAAACCTGGCATGGTGGTGCATACCTATAATCACAGTATGACGGAGTGGAGACAGGACGATTAAAAGTTCAAGGTTATATTCAGCTATATAGTGATTGTGATGTAAGCCTGGGATTCATATGACCCTGTCTTAAAGAGAAAACCCTTCTCAACATTTTACAGAGAATATGAAGCATCTTTGAATAAATGACATTGCAATTTTTTTTTCTGTTTGGTTTGTGTCAGGGCTGGTTTTTATTTTTAATTTGATACCATCTGGAAACTCAAAGGAAGAGGGAGCCCTGACTGAGGAAGTTCCTTGATCAAACTGGCCTATGACCATGTCTGTGAGCTATTGTCTTGATTGATGAATACTGTGAGAAGGCCCAGCCCACTGTGGGAAACACCATCTCCAGACACGTAGGCTCTGAGTGTATGGATAATAAAACAAGCTGAGTATGAGCCAGCGAGTGGGCCAGTAAGCAGCATTCCTCCATTCTCCCATAGCTTTTGCTTCAACTTCCTGCCTTGGTATCCTACAATGACAGGTTAACCTTTACGTTGAAATAAATCACTCCCTTTCAAAAAATGCTTTTGGCCAGATTGTTTTTTTATCACAGCCACAGAAAAGTATCTACTAGAATTTGTATGTCTTATCTTTCAATGAAGACAAGCAGTGGTGGTCAGGATCTTGCTTTCACTGAAGGGATTGAGTGGCTGGTGGTAGTCACAGCCAATGCGGCCATGTCTATGGGAGCTGGGTACCAGCAGGTTAGTTACAGTGGAGAGATGGGCACTGAGAGGTAGGGATGAGAAGAGCTGACAAGTCATGTCTCCTTCTTCTGGGTTTTGTAGGATCTGGGGCTTGATCAGAACTTTAAGGCCTTGTAGTCACTTGCCTTTGCTGAGGTGACTCTTCTCCCCCTTTTCAGTTGTGTCTTTTCTGTCCAGTGCTCTCTCAGAAGGTTGGACAGTCAGAATTAGGCATCAAAGTCATACAGCAGAGGAAAAAGGAGACTGGAATTCAGTCCTGCTATGTCTCAGCAGGGTGGCATTTGGAAGTTTCTTTAACATCACTGAGTCCCTGTTTCCCTCGAAATGAATAAGTGTACCTACTCCATTGATACGTTATAAAGGTTTCCTTCAGTGGGAGCTGGGAAGAGAGCTCAGTTGATAAAATGCTTTCTGTGAAAGCTCTATGTGGTAGTTTGAATGAAATTGGCCCCTATAAGCTCATAGGGAGTGGCACTACTAGGAGGTGTGGCCTTGTTGAAGTAGGTGTGGCTCTGTTGGAGGAAATGTGTCACTGTGGGAGTAGACTCTGAGGTCTCATATATGAGCAACCCACACCCAGTGTTTAGATCACTTCCTATTGCCTGCAGAGTCAAGGTGAAGCTCATTCTCTACCCTCAGTTCCTTCTCCAGAACCATGTCTGCCTCCATGCCATCATGTCCCACTGTGATAATGAACTAAACCTCTGAAACTGTAAGCCACCCAGTTAAATGGTTTCCTTTGTTTTTTTTTTTGGTTTTTTGAGACAGGGTTTCTCTGTGTAGCTTTGCGCCTTTCCTGGAACTCACTTGGTAGCCCAGGCTGGCCTCGAACTCACAGAGATCCGCCTGGCTCTGCCTCCCGAGTGCTGGTATTAAAGGCGTGCGCCACCACCGCCCGGCATGGTTTCCTTTGTAAGAGTTGCCATGGTCATAGTGTCTCTGCAGAAATAGAAACCCAAACTAAGGCACTTGAGGACATGATTTCCTTCTTTCATACTCATGTAAAAATCTGGGTGTGATGGCGTGTGCTTGCAATCTCAGCACCAGGAAAGTAGAGACAGACAGTCCCCTGGACCTTGCTCTATGGTCAGCCGAGCCTACTTGTTGAGCTCTAGGCCAGTGAGAGATCCTGTCTCAAAGTGAATGGCATGCAACAAATGACATCTGAGGTTGTTCTCTGGCCTGCATACACAGACCCCCATGTGTACTTACACACACACACACACACACACACACACACACACACACACACACACACACAGATTTTCTTAACCTGAGTAAACTCAACAGTTCTTGGCAGCAGGTCCAGAACATGGAAGTTAGCCAAATATTAAGCTCTTGTCCCTGGGCTCCCAGTGTACTCCTTTTAGCTCTAACACATGGAGCTGGGTCTCTGCAGACCATACTTCTGCGCTGCCAACTTCTACCTCCTAGGATTGACCCTTAGCAGGTTCTGGAATCGACAAGTCTCACTTCCTGTTTCTTTCTGTTCCTGTGTCCTTCCGTGCAGTGGCTCATCCTCTATCTTCATTCGCTATTCCATTGGATCTTTCTCCCAGCTGCTAGTGGCAGCCCAACAGCTCTTCACTTCAAAGGGCTGGGCCATCTTTGTGAGAATATTTTTTACCCTTCTGGCTTCTGCTGCCTCCACCTCCTTCTGCATTTCTTCAGCTTCAGGGGATACAAAACAGCTAGAGACATGCTATGCTGCTGGCTTGCAGGGTGGAGAAAGGGCCCCAAGCCAATGATCCAGGTAGCTGTTAGAAGTTGGGAATTATAAGAAAAGAGACTTCATTGCAGAGTCTCCAAGAAGGAATGTGACCCTGCTGATATTCTGCCTCCAGCTCAGAGTTTCTGAATTTTTTTTGTTTTTGTTTTTTGGGTTTTTGAGACAGGGATTCTCTGTGTAGTTTTGGTACCTCTCCTGGATCTTGCTCTGTAGACCAGTCTGGCCTCGAACTCACAGAGATCTGCTTGGCTCTGCCTCCCGAATGCTGGGTTAAAGGTGTGCACCACCAATGCCCAGCTCCAGTTTCTGAATTTTAACAGACATAGAAATACACATTGGCCTATGGAATATGGGTTCTTATGGCAGGAAGTCTAAGTAAACCCCTGTGACATGCCTTCCTTACTAGGTGTCATCTCAAAGCAATCACTTCCTCTGGAAAAGCCACCATTCTCATGGAGCAGCCATCAGAAGAGGAATGTAACTGTCCAGTGTCCATGTAAGGAGACACATGGGTTATGCTGTGATTTGAATACTGAGATGTTTGTCACAGGCTCACTTACTTGTTGAATTTCCGGTTTGTAGCTGGTGGCTCCATTTGATGAGGTTGTGGAAACTTAGGAGTTGAAGTCTAACTGAGATAGTAGGTCACGGTGAAGGTGGGACTGTGAAGGTTATTCCTGGTCCCAGCTTCCCATCTGTTTCTTTGTTTCCTGGTTGTCATGATGTGACACATGGCCCCACATGGCCTCCCCTCCATGATGGACTCAAACTTTCAAAACCAAGAGTTCAAATAATTCCTTCCTTCTTTACCTTGCTCTTCTGTTAGGTATTTTCTCACAGCAAGGACCATGAATACATATGTCTTTCCCTTGGAGCTGATTCTCAAGGGAAAATCGAAACCGGTTGTGAAGAGGGTGAGAATGGAATGGGCAGTGCTGTGCTTGAATCGACTCCATTGCCTGGGCTATGCAAAAAAGGTCGGGGTTTTGTTTACATGCGTGTTCATGTGTGTACTGATGTATATATGCACACATGTATTAGAAGCCAAAGGTCGACCTTAGGTGTTGCTCCTCAGGTACCGTTCATCATGTTTTCTGAAGCCAAGTTTATCATTACGTGGAGCTTGCTGAATTGGTTAAGCTGGCTTGCCATTGAGCTCCAGGAATTCCCATCTCCACCTTTGCCATGCTGGAATCACAAGCATGTGTTACCATGGCTGATTTTCAAAATGTAGATTTTGAGCTTGAACTCAGGTCCCCACATGCTTGCATAAAAAGCACTGAGCTATCTATCTCCCCAGTCTGTGGAACTTCAGATACTTCTCTCTCTCTCTCTCTCTCTCTCTCTCTCTCTCTCACACACACACACACACACACACACACACAAACACAAACACACACAAAATCAGAAAGCTTGTTAGGTAAGAAACTCCGAGAGGGAGACTATCCAGATTCAAATCTGTGCTCCCTTTCTTAACTTGGTACCTGTGTTTGGGTGGGCACGCCACTCAGCTTCTCTGGATTTCAGTTTCTCTCCTTAAAGTGAAATAGCATGGTGTTTACTTACAGCTTTTTATGAAGGTTAAATGAGATGATGAGTATAATGTGACATAAAGCAAGCATGCAGAAAGGACTGTGTTAATACTGCTGTTTCAATGCTGTAGCAGTGAAGGGCATTGAACGAGGGAGAAAGCAGATGGTTTTAGATGAGAGGCAATGCATTTGTGTAAGACCTGGCTATGACATTTTATCCACTGAACAGACTGTTCATGAATAAATAGGTGGACAGCTAACAGGCTTGTCCTGCACATGCACATGATTACACTGCTCCAGTCCTGTTTTTCCCAGGGCAGAGTGTCAAGGATGAGAGGGAGAACTATCTCCTATAGGGCCTCAGAGGGACCACTGGTGGTGAGCAGAGGTGAGTGGGAGGTAAGTCCTGTGACATCAGGGACTCCTGTGGTGTTAAAGTGCATCCTGCGTGTCTTAATGTTGCCTTCGGCCTGCCTTGTGCTGACATCTTGTCTGTAGACACCCACTACTTTGCTTTCTGGTGCTGTGATAGATACCATAAGAGAAAGAAACCTGGGCAAGAAAGAGTTTATTTCAGATTATGGATTTTGGTCCATTATTGAGGGTAGGACTAAAGCAGAGACCATGGAAGAATGCTGCTCACTGTCTCATTTCCAAAATAGGAGCTCACATACCTTTCTTATATAGCCAAGGTCCACCTGTGCAGGGCTGGCACTACCCACAGTGGGCTGGGTCCTCCACATCAACACTAACAAAGAAAATGCCTGCCCCACAGCCATGACCACAGGCCAATCAGATTGAGGCAATCTCCCAGTTGAGACTCACTTAGATAACTCTAGACTGTGTCAAGTTGACAGCTGAAGCTGACTATGATAAAACATGTACTAAATGACAATTTCCACCAAGTGCTAATATGAACACCACACATACACACACACACACACACACACACACACACACACATTTGTGTGTAGAAAGGCAGTCAGCATCTCCCCAGTGCCTACTAGGGACCTATGGGGTACTGGTATCCCAGGGTAACCATTTTAGGTTGTACTGTTTATTTTACAGAGACAAAAAGAAAGTGAACAATAGTTACTATAGCAGCCTCAGTGCATGCAAGAGCTTTGATGGCCACACCAACTCAGAGGTGGCATGTGACACACGCCATACTGAACATCTCATAGGTTTTAGGCTATTTCAGCCCTCCAGTGAGCCTGTAGGATTATCATTCCCATTTGATCCTGAGAAAACTGAGGCCAGGGAGGATCTATGGTTGATCTATAACTGGTGCCCAGCAAGGTGGGTGCCACAGCTGGGCTTTAGTCTCTGATCCCTAAAGCCTATACTTTTCCATGTTAATTTCATTTTGCTTAAGAAAGAGCATTCAAATAACTGTGCTCACAAGGAAAAGGGCAGGGCTATGGTGGCAAACAAGGAACTGGAGAGAGATGTTTTGTAGGGCAGTCTACTGTCTGATCAGGAGGGGAAGGAGGGGATTCCTATTCCTTTCCTTTCCTTCCCTTTCCTTCCCTTTCCTTCCCTTTCCTTCCCTTTCCTTTCCTTTCCTTTCCTTTCCTTTCCTTTCCTTTCCTTTTCTTTCCTTTCTTCTTTCTTTTCTTTTCCTTTCCTTTCTTTTTTATTAGAAATAGATTCTTTTCTCATATAACACATCACAACCATAGTTTCTCCTTCCTCCCCACCTGCCCTCTTCCCCAGATTCACTCACCCTACATTTCCTCTTCAGAAAGGAGCAGACCTCCAAGAGACAACAGCCAGACAGGACAAAACAAGATACAATGAGACAAAAGCCCTTATATGGAGGCTAGACAAAGTAACCCAAAAGGAGGAAAAGAGTATCAAGAGCAGGCAAAAGAGTCAGAGATTCTTTTCAACACAAGTTACTTGAAGTAAACAAAAGAGACATTCTAGGTGTTGCTATAACTGATCTTGCAAGAAGGAGGACATCTAAAGAGACATGGCCTCCCTTGGGCTATCAAAAAACAACAGACCTTAGAAACTGGAATTTCCCTAAGAGTCCTGTGTAGAGAGAAGAAAAGGCTGAGGTCCTGGGGACAGCCAGAGGAGGAATTTGTCTCCCTGAGAGAAGATTTACAACCTGTCAGACCATCTTGCAGGGGAGCCTGGGCCCGGACAATGATGAGTTGCTTATTGGTGGTGCGATGACATCTTGACCCATGCTGCTTAGTATGCACACCTCTTGCACTACATTTAAACCTAAGCCTCATATCAGGGCCTTGAGGATGGATGTGGAGACCATTGGCCCTCTTTGTCCCTCTTCCATACCAATCTTCTTTTCATGCTTTTTCTATTGTTTCTTTTAACTGATCTTTTAAGGATAGGTTGCCAAGCCTGGATTGTGAGAGCTGAGGCCCAGACTCTGATCCAACAAATGCAGTAATATTCCTCCTAGTTGGCAGCTGGGGTGGAGGCTGAGAGGTTCACCAGGCTGCCTGTCAGAGCTGTTTAGGATAGCATCTTCCAGAGTTCTCTTTGCCCCTCAGCTCATGGCAGTACCAGGCATTTGGAATATGCCAAGTAAGTACTAAGCCAGGATACACAGTATCTTCCCGTGCCTTCCCCGCCAATATCCATGTTGAGATCGCTTCTTGTCATGAGTCTGTTGCAGTGCTAGACAACTGGGAACTTTTGCAAATGGGCTGATGTGTATTTACAGCCTTTAACCTCTGAATCAAGGTCTCTTTCTGGTTGTTGTGCAATTTTTCCTAATCAGATGTGGATCAGTGTCTTTTCACCCCATATATAGCCCCAATACAGACCAAAGAAATGAAATACCAATCTAGCTCAGTGAGCCAGTGCACTTATTGGAGTTACTTACAGAATAATGGATCATTCAAAGGTGGCTGGGTCACTGAAAGGCCTACCCCAGAGTGGGTGATGACTTGTGAAAGCTGAATCCCTACAAATCCCTGCACGACTTGAAGAACAGATACTCCACTGGTCAGAGATTCTTCTTCTCAGCAATTGTTGCTGCAGCTGTATCCATGTACACTTCAGGGACTTCTGGAACCTTGTAAATTTTGTTTACTTTTTGAGCTTTCTAAGTTTTTTTTTTTTTACTTCCAGAGTCTTAAGGAACCATCCTTCAGGTGGAAATGGTTCAATTCAGAGTAAAGAGCTCCACAGCAGTCTAAGTGGCTGGAACCTGTGTGGAGTCATTTGATTGGATGCTCCCCACATTGTGTCTTCTCTGTTTAATTCCAAGGCTCTTCTGTTAGAACTCACAAGAACATGCTGGGCTAGTAAGTACAGTGATGATGCTTCCCTGACAGCAACTGTCTTCATCAAGGAGTCAACTCAGTGCAGGACACAGAGAAATCTCTCAATAAACGTGTTGCCAGTGAGTTAACACTACAGTCTGTCTAACATCACCCAGGGAAGAGTCAAGGCACGCATATACTTTTAATATCACTGGGCTCGTAAGGGCAGGACAAGTGGCCTGCAATTTATAAGGAGAAGGAAGACAGAGGAAGACTTGAACAAGGACAGCCAAGCATTATCATTAGTTGTGAAGCAATTCCACTGTAGTCCTATAATGATGCTATAGTCACAAGGACAGACCACTTCTGTGCCCAGGAACCCCATATTTCAACCGGAAAGTTTTCTCTTTTTCTTGTCTCTCTGTCTTCATTTACCAACTTATTGAGGACATCACCTCTGAGAATGCTCTGACCCCCCCAATGCCTAACTCATCCCATTACCATTTCAATTATAGAGCTCATTTTCACCCATTGGTCTGAAATAGTCAAATAAATTCTCTGTCTGAATGCATTTTTTAAGTGGCCATGGTGTTAGCTTATTTATTCTCTTCCTTAACACACAAATGGCTTCTAAAAAGAGGAGTTTAATTTTGCAGCTCACTGGCCCATCCTGTGCATCAGGCACTCTGGTGGCCGCAGTGTGCTGTCTCCTGTCATTTGCTGTCAGGACCAGGGCTGCCATTTGGCTTCCAGGAGTGGGATGGACATGGGTAACAGACCATGTTCTCCATAGGAAGGAATATACTTAGAAATGGTAGTTTACATAACGACCCATGATTATCAGCCCTGATCTTGTTCTTAAAGGAGAGATGCTTACCCCTAGTTGCATATTAGAAATACTTCTTGCTAGATAACCATTCTCAGATGCTGATTCCCATGGTTCGAGTTTTGGACTATTTCAAAGGATCAGTTAAGAGCCATTAGAAGAAGGCATAGCTAGGTGGGGAAGATTTTGCTGACATTTTTATTGCGGTTGAGAAATAAAGCTTCTGGCTATCTAACTTGGCACAAAGGCCACATTCACAACGCCTTGGGATTGAAGAAGAATTCATGACCTTAGGGCTCCTTTCTCACACACAATCTTACATTTACTTAAAACAAGATGTATTTCATTTAAATTATGTGCCTATGGTATGTGCTTGTGAATGCAGGTGCAGAAGGTCCACAGATCTCACCCTGGAGCTGTACTTGGCCATTATGAACTGCCTAACATGGATGTTGAACTTCGGTCTTCTGCAAGAGCAGTATGTTCTCTTAACTACTAAACCACCCCCTTCAATCCCTCTTACATTCCATCTTGATGAGACCTGGACAGCAAAGATTTCTCCATGGTAGTTGCTAGTGGAGCTATGGTGTGGAGTCCCTATAGGATTCATTGAGGAGTCAAAGGTACAGTTGTCCATCACTTTTCTTTTAAGTATCTTCTGTGATCTCTGTCCTTAATATGTGGTCCCACAAATTATAATCACTATCAGAAGCTGCATCGTTGGAGAAAGAGAGTGAATGATGACAATTGAGAGAGCAGGAACTTCTGTCCCATTTTAACTCATTATAGTTTCTAAGTATCTTAAACTGTTCAAATTCTTTCCTTTTGGTGGGTCTTATTTAGTTTTGAAAACATATCTTTAGCTTGCCACAGAAGACTGCATTTGACAGGACACTTGGCTCCATTTCTAGTCATTTTTGCTTCCTGTTCCAATGGTCTCAGAGCAATGGGAGTCATCAGCAGCCTCCCTTGTGCACCAGACTCTTTCATATGTTATGATGGTTAATCTTGTTTATCAAATTGACTAGTTCTGGGATCAACTAAGAGACAGGGCATTTATAGGAAGGATTAACTGAGGACCATTAAGTGGGTAGAACCTTTTGGAAGCTTCCAGCTACAAAACTCTCAGGAAAAAGCAGTGCTGACCACAGGGAATTGACTTTAGTTGAAAGGCCTGAACTGAAGCTCGGCACCTATTCATAAATAAAGAAACACTACTCACTGCAGCCAGGTGTTCAACTACAAAGGAACGGATAAAGAAAACAATGTGGTACATGTGTAGACATACATGAATTGTTTGAGCTGTAACAAAGAATGAAGTGATGTCATTTACAGGACAATGGATGCAACTTGAAATAATTATAATAAGAGAATTAAGTCAGTCTCAAAAGACAAATTTCAGTTTTTTTTCTCATTTGTGCATCTTAGACCTAACAGATACACAAAATCATACCTGTATGGAAGACGTGAAAGTAGACACAAAACTGACTAGAAGAACTAATGGGAGAGGGAAGAGTCAGAGGGCAGGGTAGTGGGGGATGTCAGGAAATATGCTCAAAGTGCAAATTTACAGTCACGAAGGTGACTTATGTAGTCATATGCAGGAAGGAAAGGGAAGTTTATTTAGCCCACAGCTCTGGAGGTTCGGGACCAATGGAACTGGCCTCTGCTCAGCCCTGGGGGAGAGATCTTGTTGCAGATGGCATCATGGTGGCAGGAGTACCTGGAATAGGGGGAGCTCACACTTGAAGACAGGAAGATGGAGAGACCAGGGGGCCAGTCCTGCTTTTTTACAGACACTGACTGGGGTTGTACAAGAACAACTCTATTAATCCTGCAACGACCTAATTACCTCCCACTAAACTCACCCTCTTAATGGACCCATTACCTCTCCCACCGACACAGGGGGACCAAGCTTCTAACACATAAATCTTTGGGGTGACAAACCAGATCAAGATATGGAACTGTGGAACAGTAACAGTGAGAGGGATGAACAGAGAGGGTTGGGCAGGAAAACTCAAAGAAGAGAAGGCTGTGGACAACGTATGTAGGAGGCGGACTCCAGCTCTGATATTTAAACTTGGCAGCCACATCTTTGAGGCATGACAAGAAACAAGTCACACATCTTGAAGCCTGTGGAGGAGATAAAATAAATTAAAATAATTTAATTGCCAAGTAATTTCATATCATTATTTTTATATTAACCAAGTACAGATACATTAATAACTGAAATGTAAAAGAAATCTGCATGGATTATTAAAAGACAAAACACTAGAGCACAAAAGAAATTTTGTTCCTGCCTCAGGCTGCTTCATGGCACATCTTCAAACATGCAGGGATTCACTCTCCTTGGACAATTTTTCATATTTTTTTCACCAGAAACTGAATTTATAGAGCAAAGAACAGAAAACCCTCTGGGACCATGAACTGGGGACCAATTTTCTACTTCTCTTTAGCTGTGAATGGAAAGGCAGAGGGAATAACCTGTGATAAAATTTTAAAAGCAATTAATGTGCATATAAAATTCTAAGAGAACTCCATTAGGTCCAGGGAATGGTCTTTTTCATCATTTTGAAGGGACACAAAATGGACCTTCTCCATGGGTTGTACAGCTGAGAAAAGGGAGTGCAGCTGTACCATTGAAGCTGCATCTCACCTCATCACTCACCATCTACAAGCAGCATCCGTCTACTTACCCTCCTTTCATCCCTTCCTCCCCACTCTTCCCTCCCTTCCTCCCCTCCTCTTTTCCTCTTCCCTTCCTTCCTTTCTTTCTTCTTTCCATTTATTCCAAAAAGACATTAAATCTCCATCACATAGGAAGACCTCAACCATGATTGTTCTCAATCTGTGGGTCACGAACCCTTTCAGTCAAATGACATTTTCAGAGGGGTCACCAAAGACCATCAGAAAACACAGATATTTGCATTACAACTCATAACAGTAGAGAGATTACAGTTATGAAGTAGCAGCGAAATAATTGTATGGCAGGGGTCACCACAACATGAGGAACTGTATTAAGGGGGTCACAGTATTAGGAAGTTTGAGAACCACTGCTCTAAGGCCTGCATGTGGATGTCAGAGGAAAACCTGCAGAGGTCAGAGATCACAGTGTGAGGAAAGCTGAGAACCACTAGTTACTAGGTGCCATAACCACAGAGAAGCAGGTCCTCTACGTGTGCAGTGGGCATTCTAGTGATGCCGTGTGGCAGCCGCTCCTCCATTCAACTCACTGGTTCACTGAGCTAAGGTTGGGTGAAAACATTTCTTCAGTCTGTTGTCAGTGCCCTGTCGGGGGTGAATAGACATTTGTTCACATCTCCCAGGAAGAGTGTGGTGATATTGTGTTCTCCCCAAATGTTGTGCACCCTAATAAACTCATCTGGGGTCAGATAACAGAACAGTCACAATATTAAACATAGAGGTTAGGCAGTGGTAGCACATGGCTTTAATCCTATCACTTGGGAGGCAGAGATCCACCTGGATCTCTGTGAGTTCAAAGCCACACTGGAAACAGCTAGGCATTGTGACTCACACCTTTAATCCCAGGAAGTGATGGCAGAAAGCAGAAAGATTTAAGGTGTGAGGACCAGGAACTAGAGCTGGTTAAGCTTTTAGGCTTTGAGCAGCAGTTCAGCTGACATCCATTTGGATGAGAACTCAGAGGCTTCCAGTCTGACCAAACAGGATCAGCTGATGAATTGGCAAGGTTAGGTAGCTGTGGCTTGTTCTGCTTCTCTGATCTTCCAGCATTCACCACAATAACTGGCCTTGGGTTTGTTTTTATTAATAAGACTCTTTAAGATTCATGCTACAGAAGAGTCACATAACAGTTTCCCACACATAGGTGATGCATCCATGCCATGGCAGGATCTGACTGTGTTTGTGCTTCTTCATGTGTAACATGTAGACACCATTATCTCTGCTGGCCTGTCCTTTTCTCAGGATGTCCATGGAGCTTTCTGGTCATAGGCAAGGGCTTCATCATCTGTACACATCCTCTTGGGTTAGTGAATGATAAATGATAAAAACAGTGATCTTAAGTGTTAGTGTTATAGTAATTATGCCATTACAATTAGCATTTTCTCAGCTGGGAGACTAATAAGGTCAAGGTGACAAGGTGCCTTTGAGAGAGAAGCTTGGAGAAAACCCTGAGCAATGCTGAACAAGTCACTGCCTGGGCAGTCACACTGCCATGGCTTGCAGGTTTGGGGGTCGAAAGCCAGAAGGAGGGTTGCAGTTATTTCTTTAACATGTGTTCTAACTACTGCCCATCTCCTGCTGAGTGTCTCAGAGCTGGGAACTAGCCTGGTGTTTAAGAAACAGAATCCTCTCAACCTCCTCTCAGCCTAGTTAGCTGGGAGAGTGGGGTCATCTTTCTCCAGGAGATGCTGTTCCCACCCACCACTCTCCTTCAAGGAGTAGGTAGTTAGTGTGGCCTGAAGAGGATGAGGTAGATGGTTCTACCAGAAGAAAGGGCATGGGGGCTGCCTTTTGCCTCCAGTGGTTCCTTACTCCCCTCTGCTCCCTACAGACCACCTACCAATAACAAAGTCAAGGCCCTGTCAGTAGCTCCTCCCAATCTAGCTCACTGAATCCTCACAAAACCCAAGGAAGGGAATTTTACTTTTATCACCATCACACAGGGAAGAAAGAGGAGCTATCACAGTCACATGGGTCACAAGTGTGAATAAACCTGGGTTTTAAATAGCCAGATCTCAATATTCATTTAACTGTTCAGTTTATATGTATATATTATACACACACAAATATATACTTATATATAATACACACATATATACATTACACATTTATGTATATATAAAATTTAGCTCTCTTACTAATGGAAGACACCATGATGTTTTACATCTAGCTGTCTGTTTGTCTGTTTAATCTATATACCTATGATCTGTTTAATCATTAAGTCAGAGTACTTTGAGTGGGTAGATTCATGTCACATGGCAAAAGCCCCACACTCTTTGGAATCAGCATCACCTAGATCTATAGCCCAGCTCACATATGTGAATAGTCTCCACAAACTTTAGTTTATTATTTTTATCTTTAAAAGGTGAAAATAAACATTATGCATATTAATGGCTGCAATACTATGTCTTGATCTATGTACAATATTTATTATAATTGCAGTAATACTGTAGAGTTGGAAAAACTACAGCCAGGCCTGTGACAGAGGTCTGTTATCCTGAATACTTTGGAGGCCATGGCAGGATGAAAAGGTCAAGGTCTTCCTGACCTACAGGGTGAGTTCAAGATCAGGCTGCTCCACTAAATGTGATGCTGAATCAAATAAAAAGTAGAAGGGGCCTGGGGATGTAGCTTAGGGTAGAGCGCTTGCTTAGTGTGTGGGCGGCCCTGGTTCAATTCTCAGTGATGTAAAAAAATAAGTAAACAAATGAATAAGAAAGAAAGAAAAGGAAAAGAGAGAATTGTCCTAACACCGTCCAGGCCAAAGTAAATACTTGATAAATGTTAATTCTAGCCTAAGCAGAGAAAGGAAAAAATACTGTCTGCTTCACTGATTACATCTGAATGTAGCCAGATGTATGCTGTGGACACAAAAGCATCATCAACCCAGCTCACCTGCTCTCCTGATGAATGTCAGAGATGGTCATGTAGCTTTCATGGCAATGACCACAAAATGGAACAGCCAGGGCAGTCTTAAGCTCTGCTGTTCCAAGGGAACTGTCCCATGTGTGAACCTAGTCAGGCTAGTGCAATGGTTTAACAGAAGGCTTTGCTTTCCACAGTCTGTCATGTCTCTGGGATGATACAGGTTACACCATCACTTAGCTATACCACCTGTGACACACAGTTCAAGACGAGGATGCTGGAGTGGAGGAAGAGGATGCTGTGAGTCTTGCTTCTGGAGTTAAATACCTCAGACTGGAAGCAATACACACCACTTGAGTTCACAGCCAATAGGCCTTTCTGGTCCTGCCTAACTTCTGTGAGCAGACAATTCCTTCTCCATGCATGCAGAGGAGAAATGGATTTTGATGATTACTCCAAGATGGTTCTCAGGTATGAGCTTGTTTCTCTTCAGCTGGCCACGTCTTTGTGGCTTAGATGCAAGCCAGAGAGGGGTGGCTTTTTGATAAAAGATCTCAGGCAGACAGGAAGCCCCAAAACGTTGTATGGCACAAAGCACTGAACGCCAGTCTGAGAAAAAAAATCTCTTGTTGAAGTTTTTCAGAACTGGAGGTCAGAAAACTCAATTTAAGGGCAGCCTGTCCCACCTCCTTACGAGGCAAACCCCAACCAGGTATCCCTGGTTGCTTTCAGTACAAAAATCAGAGGCCATGGTTTAGAGATTTGGAAACGAGAAATGTTTGGGTTGTCCCATGGGTCTACTGCCCTTATATGGATGAATTTGATCTCTGACAATATTTGTATTCATGTGATCATTACTATTAACTGACAGGATCTAGAATCAGCTAGGAGATGAACCTCTGGTCATTTCTGTAAGGGGTTTTATTGATTAGGTTAATTGAAGTGGGAAAATGTATCATAACTGTGGGTAGCACCCATCATACTTGGGGATCTTGGACTGAATAACAAGGAAAAAATGAGCTGAGCACCCGGGTTCACCCCTCTCTGCTTCCTCATTGTGGATGCAGCTTGACAAAAGCCTCAAGTTCCTGCTGCTATTATTTCCCAGTCACTGTAGACTCTACCGTCAACCCCTGAGTCAAAATAAGCCCTTTCCTTTATAAGTTGCATCTGTCAGGAATTTTGCCACATCAATAAGAAATTAACAAACAAAAAATGCATAGTAAATGTAGATAGTAGTATAAGGAACACCCCCCCCCCCCAAACATTTGACCGTTTTCTGAAAAACTAACAAGTATACTTCGTGGTACTCTTGAAGATTTTGAGAGATACATGCTCGTTTGGATTGTTTCCCTTCTTGGTCCCAAAGGCCTGGTGTACAGATGGAAGAAGGCTGGATGTGAGACCCTGACTTCTTGTTTACTCTAGCTGCTTGGCTTGTGACTCACCTATTTACAGTCCCAGTTCCCTCACTGGTAAAACAGGGTCATTATAACCCTGATCTTGTCAGGTTGTCCCAAACAGAATGAAGTAGAACTTTTCAAGGTGCCCACGAGGACCCCAGTCATGTTGTGTAAACCCTGCATGCGATTTTACTTCCTCCACTCACCCACCCCAGTTAGTTGGGACTCTAGTTTCTGCTCTTTGTGTGATCTTCTCCCTGCCCTTGGATTTTGACGCTGTGAAATAATACACTGCTCACTCAAGCATGGTGCAGGAGCAGCAGCACTCAGTAATCCTACCCTGCTCTGTCAAGTAACTACCCTCTTGTCTTCAAAATAAACATATCACTCTGTCCTTGCTATCAGGTCACCTTAAGCCATCTTCCTTTCACTTATACTGTGAGTGACAGGGTTGGTCAGCCCTGTCTCCAAGGTGGGAGAGCATATTCTAGAAATGACTATCACTGCCTAAGATGTGGATGTGGAAACCCAGAAGAAAGACCAAAAAAGTGAAAGTTCCTTTTAGTAAGGCAGTACAAAGTTACAAAGTTGTGTGTGTGTGTGTGTGTGTGTGTGTGTGTGTGTGTGTGTGTGTGTGCCCATGCATGTGGAGGTCAGAGGCTGGCACTGGATGTCTTTTTTAATCACGTGCCACTTAATATTGTTATTTTTTATTTTGAGACAGGATCTTTCTCACTGAACCTGGAGCTGCTGATTCAGCTGGACTGGATGGCCAGCAAACCCCAAGGATCTACCCACCCCTGACTTTCCCGAGTCCTGGGACTATAGGGACATTTATGTGGGTTCTTGGAGACAGAACTTAGGTCCCCATGCTTGTGTGGCAAACCCTTCACTCACTAAGCCATCTCCCAAGCCCAGTAAGTAGTTCTATTTTGGAATGTGTTGGCAAATTTGAAAAAGAGATTTATGTCAAAAATGCAGAAATAAAGCAGCCCTTGGCCTGCCACAGACCCTGCATGAAGGAGATAACACAGGTTGCTATCTGAACACCCCTTCCACATGCACACAGGACACCTTTCTTGGCTTAGTAGGAGGGCAGTTCTATTTCTAGCACGTCCCATGCCCTATCAGTCTCTGCACAGGCAACTGCTTGGCGGAGTCATATTTTCCAGTTCTGATGTGTTTGGGTAATTTGTAGGGCTGCAAATGAGAAAGTGATTGGAATGGGAAGGGCCTTGGCGAGCCAGTCAATCAGAAACTTGCTTGTGCCCCCAAGCTGTCCCTTGTGGCAGTGTGTGCCTCATTACAACACTATTTCCTGTTGAATTCATCTATTTAATAGCAACATGCTGAGTGAGAGTGAAAATAATGATCTAATCCTTATTAATTACTCACTCATGTGCCAAATCCCATGCCCAGTGCTTTACACTAATTTCCTTATGGGATAACTGTGAGGATTTGAATCTGAAAGGTCCTCATTGCATCCTGCTTTGGATATTTGGTCCCCAGTAGATGGTGTTACCTTGAGAGGCTGCAGAACCTTCAGTAGGTTGGGTCTAGCTGGTGGGAGTAGGTCACCAGAAATGGGTGGGTCTTTGAAGGTTGTGCTCAGTCAGTCCTAGTTCTTACTTTCTTTCTGTTTCTTAGCCAATTGTTTCATGAACAGTCTCCACCACACATTCCCAGCACCATGAGCTCAGTGGCTCCACCCTGCCTTCCCCATCACAATGAACTGAAATGCTTTGAGACCATGAACTAAAATCTTAAGTTGTATGTGGTCACAGTGAAGTAAATGTGATGTCAGCATGGCTGGAGGGTGACAACTCCTGTGAACAATGTGGCAGAGACAGAGGGGAGAAAGCAGGTTGACTTTTCACACCCAAGGAAGACAAGGGAGCTGGAGTACTGGCCTTGAGTAGAAGGAAACACTGAGGGTTGAGGGAGCAGTGCCCATAAGGCAAGGTGGCACTGCCCAAGTCGTCTACACAATGGTGGTATACAGATGAGTTTTAATCCTGAAGGATTGCAGATAAAGCACGTTCCGGAGACCTTAAGTGCCATACTTATAGTCACCTAACTGCTAAATGATAATGTCAGGGTTTATATCAATCCCATCCAGGCCTCATTTGCTTGTAGGATGTTGCTCTTCAGGACTGCTGTCACTAGCGAAGTCTACACATCCTGTTGACAGCTCCTGGAATACCTGAGTTTAGTTCCAGTCAGTTGGGACTTTCAATCTGCTATAAATTGTGTGTGAGTAGTCATCTCTGGTGGGCTCCCAGTAACATTTCAACTCTTGAAATGAACTTAGTCTAGAAACATGTCCAGAGGTGTGTTTCCTCTATGGTTCTAGATCCCGTCAAGTTGACAGCCAATATTACTTGTCACAGCTGGTTACAAGGAAGCATTAAGTAAACTGTGAACCTTTAAAAAGTCACAGGTCCAGCTAATGGGTGATGAGGCTGGAACTCAGTGACCCTGGGCCATATGTTCTGTGTGCTAAGAAATCCTGTGGGGGATGGTGAGGGCAGCTCTTTCTTCTTTCCCACATCTCTTAGTTTGGATGGGGGAAGTGAAGGAGCGCTGTTGTAAAATTGCACCCTGTTTCTGCTAAAGGTCACTCTGGCGATGATGCTGTGGCCCTTTCTGTCAACTCCAGTGAATTATTTCCGTCCTTATTAGCATGTCTATGTACACAGCCTGCAACCACTGGCACATGCAGAGATAAGATCTATACATTTGAGTGATGTTTTTGGCAACAGTCTCCCTATTATTTTGAAAAAGAAGAAAAAAGCCCTCCAGGAAATATGGTATTTTTCTCAGAATGCCAATATAAAAGTTGATATAAAGATTGGTGATGTGTAAGCTTTGACATTACATAAATATATATAGGCATTGTAAAAGTTAATGGCCGTTTTATTTATAATTATATTGCAGATTGCTATTTTTATATCTACATTGTCAATGGTAACCTTTTTGTGTTCATTTCGGTCTTGGCCCAAAATGTTTGTGTGTGATTTTTATGTCTGTATTTTATGTCATAATATCAGGACACACGGTGCCTTGCCTTAGCCACGGTAGAATGGGTGTCACTCACCCGTCTCTCCAGGAAAAAACAATTCTTGTCTCATGAGACTCATCATTCATGGCATTCTGGCTCACAGCTTTGCATCTCTTCTTTACAGAGCACATTCTCCCCTTTTTGCATTCTCACAATAGCAATCCTGATGCCACGTCTATCTTCCGAGATAGAAGAGATATGTTTGATTGACGTGTGAGCCCCTGGATAAAGAAGTGCCTCTTATTGGTTTCTTCCAGATTTACAAACTGCCCTCCTGGCCTGTGTGTGAGATAGACCCTCTGCTCTGGAGTAGACAGTATCTCGTTTTCAACATTGACCTTCTCTACAAAAGCTCTCCCACTGAACAGGCAGCAGTAGGCACAGCTGGCAGAAAGCCACCTTGTGTTGCCACTTAGCAGAAAGGGAGAGGGACATCTCTATACATGGATGCACTTCCTCCCAGATCCACACTCTGATGTTTCATCTCCACTCCAAACTTACTGAAATTTAGAACCACTGTGAAAACACACCTCTAGGTGTATCTATGAGTGTGTTTACAGAAAGGTTTAGCTGAGTAAGGAAACTTACCCTGAGAATGGCAACACCATCCCATAGGCTGGCATGCCAGACTGAATCAAAAGAAGGAAGTTAGCCGAGTGCTAGCACTCACATTTCCCAACTTCCTGATTGTGAATTAATACCACCCACTTGCCTCATGCTCTTATAACCATGAGCTACACCTTCAAACTCTGAACACAAATAAAGACTCCTTTCCATAGTATGCTTGTGCAGGAATCTTGTTATTTTCTTTCTTGATTGCTTCCACGTGGAACAATCCCTAGATGAGCCCAATGCACCTCCTTGGGGGCATCTCAGTGCCTGAAGACAGAACAAATTGGGAGTGTGGCTTCAGACTTGTTGATGGGTTGTTCTGCCTGCTAGCTCTGCACCCTTTTTGGGCTCCAAGATTCTGAAGGTTTCCTAGTCTACCACATAAAATGATGCACACAGAAGTTTCATGTAAGCACAATTATGCCTTGTTTTTCCAGAATTTAGATCAACTGAATTCCTTGGCTAAATTTAGTCACTTGTCAGTCAATCAGCACTGTGTGTGTGTGTGTGTGTGTGTGTGTGTGTTTTCTGTGTATATATTTGTGTATTTGCATGGGTATAAATGTGCACATTTGGTATTCATGCATGTGTGCGCACAGTTATGTGAAGGTCAGAGGTTGACATCACCGTTTTCCCCAGACACTTTTCACCTTATTTCTTTAAGGCAGAGTCTTTCTCTATCTGAACTTGGAGTTCACTAAGTCAGCAAACCCCAGGGGTCTACCTGTCCCTGCCTTCTGTGTCACTGGGATTACACACAATGCCATTCTGCCAACTTTTTTCCCCTTCCATTTTCTGTATTTACTTTCTGTATGTGGTCAATATATGTATGTATATAAGTGTGCATATGGGTGAGTATATACCATGGTGTCTGTGGGAAAGACAGAGGAGAACTTGCTGGATCTATTCTCTCCTTCCATCACATGGGCTCTGGGGATTGAATTTGGGTTATCAGATTTGGTCATCAGTGCCTTTACTTGCTGATCTATCTCTCTGGCACTGTGATTGGCCTTTATATGTGGGTGCTGGAGATCTGAACTCAGGTACCCATGCTTGCACGGCAGGTCTCAGACTCTATTCAACACATTTTAATCAAATTGCTGTACCAAGACTTAAACCCATGTCAAACAATGTCGGGGGTGTGTCCACATGGTGAGTCTATTCCGGTGGTTGCTGTCACCTTGTTTCTGGTGTGTTCACTTCATCAGTATGCCTCATCTCAGACCTTTAATGGTTTCTCATGAGAGAGTCTGGCTGGGTCTTCTGGGGAGGCATTTCTCCCAGCTCTTGGCTTGAATGAAACAGAAGTGGCCCCAGGAGGGAGGTCTGCACCAAAACTCTTCTCTGCTTTTTCTCACATGCACTCTTCAGGATGGAGTTGCTAGGATTTACCTTTCTTTCCAGGCACCAGGATGAACACACACTCAATGCTAGTGGGAAGTTAGATGCTCTGCATATGCTCATAAATATTACATCACTTCTCTGTGCCTGGCAGTCATTGAAGATTGGAACTATGGCCATGAATAGCATGAAGTTGCTTCCACAAGGAGTTTGAGGGGCATCTTCTGACAAGCCCTGCAGGAATGTATTACCAGTGGTCCCCAACTGGGTGCTTCTAGATTCTTGGTTCCTTGTTCAAATAATTGGAAGAGACCCACACAGACAAAAAAAAATAAAGTAACATTAATTTTATTAAAAGCAAAGTGTAAGTACAATTTGTGTATACATTGCCAAGAGACTGTGGGGCACTGGAGCATTTTCATGGACCCTTGTTCTTGTCCAGGGCTTCCTTTTGTGGTGCCAAAAGAATGAAGAGCAGATAGCTTGGGTGGTTCTGTTTTGATTGACAGAATTGGGTTATGTAAGCTTTTGTCTACTGCATATGTCCTTTTCCATAATCCATCTGATTTTAAATCATATATAAGTCCATTTATGCCTAGGTAAAAGATGTCAATGGAGAGACTTCTCATTGTTGTTTGAAGTGGAGTGCACATACAGCTCAATGCAGGTGTGGGGTCCCATATTGCTAACAGGTTACTAAGTGCATAGTTAGGAAAGGAGTGTCTGTGTAGCCAAGCAAAACAGAGTCTTGGGTTGCTAAGATGTTTCTCATGCTTCCCTGCCTTAAACTATTACGAGGAAAATGAGGTTCTCAATTGTAAAGGGGCCTCTTTAAAATCATATAACTGTAGAGGTTAGTGTTGCAAACCTGACAAAAATCTAGAATCACTTAGGAGACAAGCCTTGAACATACCTCTAAGATGTACATGTAACCAACCGTCTTATTAAATAAGAAACACAGAGCCAATAAAGAGATGAAAGCCTATAGGTCAGAGCAATAGTTAAGAGCTAAAAACCTTACCCTTCACTTTTGCTGTTGTCCTTCCTCTCTAAAAGAGAGCTACTTCCTGTGTCTGTCTTTTTTTTATAGAGTTTCTGTTCTGCCTTCTCATTGGTTGTAAACCTTACCACATGACCTCCTAGTCACTGCCTGTCTGTACAGACCTCCAGGTCTTCTATGGTTGGTATTGAGATTAAAGGCATGTATGTCTCCAATGCTGGCTGTATCCTTGAACACACAGAGAGCTACCTAGCTCTGCCTACCAAGTGCTGGGATTAAAGGCATGCACCACCACTGCCCAGCTTTCTCTATGGCTCGCTGATAGCTCTGACCCCACGGGCAACTTTATTTACTAACATACAAATAAAATCACATTTCAATACAAATAAAATATCACCATAGTAAGAGATTATTTTGATTTCATGAATAGACATGGGAAGATCCATGTTAACAGTGGGCAGGACCACTCCCTGGACAGCGGATCATGGACTATATAAAATGGCATGGATTCATTGTCTCTGTCCTTGATTGTGGGTGTAATGTGACCAGCTCCCTCAGTCTCCTGATGCTGTGACTTCCACACTATGACTGGACCTTCAACTGTGAGCCAATACAAGCCTTCTCTGCCTGAAGTTACTTTGGTCAGGGCATTTTGTTACAACCATAGGAAAAGAAACCAGGACACTTCGCCATGACCCCATCACCCCTGGACCATGTATGAGAGAACTAGACTCTGACTCCAGTTCTGGCATTTTTATCTACATTCCTCCTTTCTTCAACACATGCATAGCTTGTGCTGAGTCAAAGTTGTCACCAGTCATCAAATTGTACTCATACCAAGAAAGAAGACGCCTGCAGATTTGGAGGTGCCACCAGGAATGACATTGTCGGTGACTATATGTTAACGGTGGATTAGAGATGGTGGCAGCCACTCTAACAACACGGTCCAGAAAGGAGTTGGTATAGACAGTCCGTAATTGATGAGGCCACAGATGTCACAGACACCACCATTTCCTGGATCTAAGATGAGTACATTTGAATAGCACCAATTTCCGTCCCATAGGGATGGAAGTTTTAGATGAGGGTCCCACTGGGAAGACAGGGCTCCAGGATTGAAAATTTTTTAAACTCTTTTTTTAAAGATTTATTTATTATTATTATTATTATTATTATTATTTTAATGTATACAGTGTTGTTCTGCCTGCATATCAGAAGAGGGCACGAGATCTCATTATAGATGGTTATGAGCTACCATGTGGTTGCTGGGAATTGAACTCAGGATTTCTGGAGAAGCAGCCAGGGTTCTTAACTTCTGAGCTATCTCTCTAGACCCCCAGGATTGAAATTTTAAGAAGGCCCCTTCTCTGTGACCAGAGCATCGTCTTCCAGTTTTATCCTATCTTATGCTTCTGAGCTTACAGACTTTCAGATTCTGATGGTTGCCCACATCCACCACCTGGTGTGTGTGTGTGTGTGTGTGTGTGTGTGTGTGTGTGTGTGTGTGCGCGCGCGCGCACGTGTGTGTGAATGTGGAGGCTAGAGGTCAACCTCAGGTGTCTTCTTTAGTCATTCTCTGCCATGTTTCTTGAGCACAGTGTTTCCCCGGGACTTGGAGCTTGCTGGCTAGGCTAGGCTGGCTGGTCAGTGAGCCCCAAGGATTGCTAGTGTCTGTAACTAGAGCACAAGTGACTTTTCTGATCCTTTATTTAGACTTTGCAGCCAGAGAGTCTGGAGGCCCATTTACCTCAAGGAAGACTAGGATACTGTGGGACATTTAAGCACTGGTCTTGCTTGGAGGGCTTGTGCAGCAGGGACACCTTTGAATCTGAGTCTACCACTGCTGGAAGGCTTTCTAAGGTGATGCAGGGAAAAGCCACTCCCACTTAGGCTCCATCTCAGGGGCACTGCAGAGCTGAGCTGCTCTTTGAAAAGTAAAGATCAAAGGCAGAGACTCTGACTTTCAGACATTGTTTCAATTGCTGCCATTCTCCTCCAATAAATGCAGTTTGTGCACTTTCTCCTTAAAGTTACTTTACTTAGTGAGATGGTTGCCTATTTGGGTTCCATGTGAGAACACAGCCAGATGAAATTAGCATGGCAGGCACTTGACAGTTGCTTTATTAATTAGGTTGCTTTATTTAGCAGACACTTTCCCTATCATTCCCACTCTTGCATATGCAGAGTAGTCAACTACTTATGTGCTGTGAATTAAAGAGTGATGGGATGAGTGCCTCATCCAAAGATAGCTCCTACTAGCTGTCATCACATCTAGCATCTTTTGCAGGTAAGTTTCTATTTGACCTAGCCATGGACACAGCCTAGGAGGGTGTACTTTGGAAAGAGCCAAGTCTTTCCTTTGTCCAACCTTTTAGCTGGTCTAATAATTCTTTCCAGTTTGGAATCATTTTCAGACCTGGTCATCTAGCTGTTGTGTGGACACATGCAGTAGTCAGGGATTTTCCCTTTTGTGGTTAATCGGCCCTACTGGCTAGAAATCTCTGTGTTTTGGAGAGCTCCAACAAGCTTCTCTAGGTTTCTGAATATCTAAAAAATTAAAACAAAACAAAACGCAAGACTATAGAAAGGGCTCGGAGTTCTCCTTTCTCAAGATGCCTATCCTTACAGGGTCCACATTTCTCCATCTTTTCTCAACTCAAATTAATAGTTATCACCATCCTCCCTAGAAAACCTGAGCTTTCCTTCTCTGGAGATTTCACTTTAATTTTAAATGTTCTCTTAACATTTGATACTCTCTCATTTATCTTTAAAACAAAATTCAAAATGATCACTTGATCTCACTTTCATTAAAAATTTCTTTTGGGTATCAAATTCCTTGAATGTATGATATAGTCCTTGTTTTAGTTTATGTCCACTCATATATCCATGCATCCCTTTGCCCATCATCCATCTATGGATCCATGTGTCCATGCATCCATCCATGATGCATGTATGCAAGCATCTATCTATTCAACCTCTTTTTTATCTATGTATTTCCTTATGTATTCATCTACTAACAAAGTTATTATCTATATTTTTGATAAAGGATAGTGATAGAGAAGGTTTGTTCTATACTTGGGGTCACTTTAAAATTGAAGAAAAACGTCCTTGTTTTCAAAAAACAAAGCCCATTTGCATGCCCCAACTGCTATTTGCCTTCTAGTATCACTGGAGATCCTACTCTTGGCCGAATGTCCATAGGAACCATATGAAGACTATTTGGGAAACATGTTTCTCAGACAGACAGCCCTTGACTGCAGGGTATAGGTTTAAGAGGACAGTGACAGCACATACCATCTAGCATACCCAGCACCATCTAGAACAGACTACCCTTTGCCTTCACACCATTCATAAACAAATCTATGCTTATATTCAAACCTCCAGAGAATTATAACCCCAATGCTTCTACCTAAGGACCCTCTCCAACAACAAAGATGTTCTCCTTCTGTCTGTGACAGGAGAGTGGCAGAGTCCTGATAGGAACATCACCTAGCTCCAAATGATGTCCACGGTCCTAGTGTATCAGCAATAACTCTTCTTTAGTATCTTGTCACTTCAAGACTAAACCATCACCAACCATATTATATAAAATCAAAGTGAGTAAAAGGCTAGAAAACTGGTTGAGATATATATTCAAGAGTTTAAATAACTGTCACACTCTAGTTGACAGTCTTGGTTAAGATCATACTTGTAACTTATTATAGTTTTTCATGATCCACTCCAAATTCCCTTTGTTTTCAACTAACACCTGACCTGACCAACATTCTTCAGCAAGTGGGATGACTTGAACACATACTTTTGAAGAATTTGCGTATGACTACATTGGGTCTTTGGCCTCCAGGCATGGAATTACTACACCCTAGGGAATAGTCTAGATTCTTGTCTTGTTATGTCTTTCTTGCCTCCATTATTGAAAAGCATTTCTATTTCTCCTTTATAATCAAGAAATACCATTTAAATTTATACAGTAACCACTGTTCTCACCTTTTGGCTGCCTGACTAGCCAGGTGCTCAGATTGATTTAAAGTTCAGTAGAGCTTCTGCTGTGTACCTCAGGAGAACCTTGCAGTTCAGAAACAAAGACCCCTTCTCAAAGCAATCCATGTGTCCTTCTTTGGGTCCTCCTTGTTAGCTAGCTTCTCTGGAGCTGTGGGTTGTAGTCTTGTTATCCTTTGATTTGCATCTAGTATCCACTTATGAGTGAGTACATACCATGTCTGTCCTTCTGAGTCTGGGTTACCTCACTCAGGGTGATATTTTCCAGTTCTATCTATTTGCCTGCAAATTTCATGATATCATTGTTTTTTTATTGCTGAGTAGTACTCCATTGTGTATATGTGCCACATTTTCTTAATCCATTCTTTGGTTGAGGGGCATCTAGCATGTTTCCAGGTTCTGGCTATTGTGAATAGTGCTACCATGAACATAGCTGAGCATGTGATTACCCTGAGAAAGGGAAATAGATTAGATCTCCATGAGTAAATTGGGGATGAGGGAGGGCAATAGAGGTTAGGGGATGGGGGATGAGAACATAAGGGAAAGGGATGATCAAGCTGGAACAGAAATAGAGTGGGAGAGCAATGAAAGAGATACCATGATAGCAGGAGACATCATGGGGATAGGGAGAAACTGGGTGCTAGGGAAGTTCCCAGGAATCCACAAGGATGATCCCAGCTTAGACTACTCGCAATAGTGGAGAAAGTGGCTGAGCTGGCTTACCCCAATAATCAGATTGGTGAATACCCTAACTTTCATCATAGAGCCTTTCTCCAGTAACTGATGGAAGCAGATACAGAGATCCATAGCCAAACACCAGGCAGAGCTCCAGTAGTCCAATTGAAGAGAAAGAATAGGGATTCTATGAGCAAGGACCATCAAGATCATGATGGGGAAACCTATAGAGACAACCAAACCAAACTAGTGGGAACTCATGAAATTTAGACCAACACCTGTGGAGCCTCCATGGAACTGGACTAGGCTCACTGCGTAAGCCAAACAGTTGTGTAGCTTGATCTGCTTAAGGGCCCTCCTGCCGGTAGAATCAGAATCTATCCCTGGTGAATGAGCAGGCTTTTTAGAGCCCACTACCTATGATGGGACACCTTGAACAGCCTTGAGGCAGGGTGAGAGACTTGTACCTGCCTCTATTGAATGTATCAGGCTCTGTTAACTCCCCAATGGGAGGCTTTACCTTCTTGTAGGAGGGAATGAGGAGTGGGTTGAGGGAGGGGAGGTTGGAGGGGTGGGAGGAGGGAAGAGGGTGTATCTGTGATTGGTATGTAAAAAGAGTAAAAGTTTTTTTTTTCTTAATAAAAAATAAAAGAAAAAGAAAGAAAAAAGAAACAAAGGCTCTTAAACCATCAGATCACACAGATACTGGCCAGAAGAGGAAGTGTGAAGTTTGATTGCTTGAGATCACAGTGAGAGTGATTGCTCTTACTTTATTGCTGGGAACTTCCACCTTTGTATCTGAATGTCAAAGAAAGGGTCTTTATTGGTGGTTGATTCACAGACATTATAAAGATCGCTTTTAAATTCTTCATAGTGGCTTTTCCAAGGCTGTGCTGCAGTTGAGTTCCTATTAAGCCAGTGCAATATTCTAGAAGGCTAGTGGTTTCTGCATAATGGGGAAAGTCATAATCATGAGTTATACCAAGGGCACAAGGCTATTGTGTTACTTTCTTCTTCCCCTCTGAGTACGTAAGTGTGCACACTTATTATGTCTACATGTACATGCATGTGGTGATATTTTATTTGTGATTAAATAGATAAAGCTTGCCTGGAGATCAGAGGAAAAAGCCAGCCACAACACAGAAGTCATGCAATGTTAGCACATGCCTTTAATCCTATCACTTGGCAGGCAGGATCTCTGTGTGTTCGAGGCCACGCTAGAAACAGAGCCAGGTGTGGTGGCATACGCCTTAAATTCTAACACTAGTTAACCATGGAGGTCTGGAGGTCTGTACAGACAGACAGGAAGTGATGTAGCTAGACAGAGAGAGCAAATCAGATGACAGAACAGCAAGGCATCTAGGCGTGGGTAGACAGAAAGTAACTCACATTTGGAATTGCAGAGTTGGTGAGGTAAGGTTGGCTGGTGACTTTCCCTATTTCCCTGATCTCTCCTGCATCTTTTATTTAATAAGACCAATTAGAAATTCATCTACACATGCATGTGGAGGCCAGAAGACAGCCTTAGTTGTTCCTCGGGTGCTGTCTACTTGTTTTTTGAGACAGAGGCTCTCATTGGGTTAGAACTAATCAAGTAGGCTAAGCTAGGTGGCCAGTAAGCCCCAGAGATCTGCATACCTCTGCTCTCTGCCTCTTCCAAACTAAGATTACAAGTGTATGCCCCCACACACCATGTATTTATGTGGTTTCTGGGGACTGAACTCAGGTTCTCAACCACTTTATTGCCTGAGATAGTTCCACAGCCACATCTTACCCTTTCCACTGAAATGGACTTCATTTTAAGAAATAATGTTTCATTGATGTGATTGTTTGGAAGTAAAGACATTCAGGAATGATGATGCATAAAAGTGTTAGGGTCAGCCGGGTGGTGGTGGCGCAAGCCTTTAATCCCAGCACTCGGGAGGCAGAGGCAGGCATATCTCTGTGAGTTTGAGGCCAGCCTGGTCTACATAGTGAGAACCAGGAAAGGGACAAAGCTACACAGAGAAACCCTGTCTTAAAAAATAAAAAATAAAAAAACAACAAAAAAAGTGTTAGGGTCACAGAAGTCAAATCCCAATCTAAAACAACTCTATTCAAGTGAGGAAAATTGATGGCTTTTCATTAGATGGAGCCCAGTATAAACACCAGGTTTATGACTGCTTCTCTAAGGAATGATGTCCTATTATGACATGATTGCCCTTTCTGAAAGGCAGGACATTTGACAATGGTAAGAGCCAGTGGAAGTCAATGTTGACGAATTCATATATAACTTCAATCTATGTCCTGGCTATTCTGGTCAAGCCCATTGGATAGGCACTGGGCAATTCAACAAAGAGGCTAGCTTGTTCAGACCAGAGTGTCTTCTCCTTTTATTGGGATTGATTTCTTAACAACTGTCCTTTGGCAAATAGCTACTCAGCACACAAATGTCTGCCTGCTCTGTGCTTCTTCTGTGATCCCTCTTCCTTAGAAATCCTGATACCAGTTCTATGACCACTTTTTGTCTCCCAAGCCTTCACTTATGTAGGCTAGCCACTGGTTATCACCAAGGATTCAATGGAGACCTACACCTCTGACATGTCTCCTTGTTGCTAGAGTTTTCCTGCCTGTCCCACAGTCAGGACAAATCTCTCTCACCCGCCAGTCCCAAGCCGCTCAAACCCGACCAAGTAAACACAGAGACTTATATTGGTTACAAACTGTATGGCCGTGACAGGCTTCTTGCTAACTGTTCTTACAGCTTAAATTAATCCATTTCTATTAATCTATACTTTGCCACGTGGCTTGTGGCTTACCGGTACTTTACATCTTCCTTGTCCTGATGGCGGCTGGCAGTGTCTCCTCACTCAGCCTTCCACTTCCCAGCTCTATTCTCCTCCTTGTCCCGCCTATACTTCCTGCCTGGCCACAGGCCAATCAGTGATTTATTTATTGACCAATCAGCAACACATTTGACATACAGACCATCCCACAGTACTTCCCCTTTTCTTTTCTTAAAAAGGAAGGTTTTAACCTTTACACATCTCCAAAGTCAGCTTGGTATATTTGGGAATTTGGGCGTAGCTTCTCTTACTACTTCCTGCTGGAGGGGGGCGCTGTATCTTATGGGGACACAAAGAATATTTTAGGATTATGGAGTAGTCCATGAGGGTGTATCGTCTGAGCCAGTTGCCTTGAAACGGTTCTGGATGTTGGATCATCTGGGCCATGGTGTCATCGGAGACCTTTCAGGTGGTCTTGGCTGGTCAAACCTGATGTGTCTTAATCTGGAACAAATCCATAGCCTCTGGCTTTCTGTGGAAACAAAAGCAGAATCTCCTTTCCAAAGCAACATATCCTTATATCCAAATTTTGAAGTCAAGGTACCTTTAAAATATACATTTTGGCATAACTCAACAGCTTTTGTAATCAAATGTTTTTCTTTAGTTACGAATATCAAAGAGAACATAAACCAGATTCTTTGTGTGGTAGCCATCTTTACGTGGCTTATTTTTTTATATTAACTTGAACCTATTGCCTTGAACTGCAGCCTTCTAAGCCTGAAACTGCGCTGGTGCTGTGGCTGTTGGCTCCGCCCACTTCAGCTTCCCAACATGGCGGCGGCATGCTTACCGCCAGCTCTGGGAGCCATCGTGGGTCTATGCTTTTATCCAAGCAGCATGTAGCCCAGAAACCTCTTTTTTTTTTTGTTTTGTACTAGCAAAGGCTAAATCCATCAAGCAGCTTAATGTGCCACTTGCAGAGGCCTCATTCCCGCCACACCGCAGGTCGAGCGCGCACGCTAGGAACCCGCCAGTAGCTCAAACCAGCAGCTGCCGCTCATTTGAGAGAGACAATTAGGAAGCTGTTTTTAGCTCCGTTTTAGAATCTTTTTTTTTTTTTTTTTTTAGTTTTTAGGTGGAAACTCTTGCCACCACGTTGGACGCCATTTGTTGCTAGAGTTTTCCTTCCTGGCCCACAGTCAAGACAAATCTCTCTCACCCGCCAGTCCCAAGCCGCTCAAACCCGACCAAGTAAACACAGAGACTTATATTGGTTACAAACTGTATGGCCGTGACAGGCTTCTTGCTAACTGTTCTTACAGCTTAAATTAATCCATTAATCTATGCCTTGCCACGTGGCTTGTGGCTTACCGGTACTTTACATCTTCCTTGACCTGATGGCGGCTGGCAGTGTCTCCCCACTCAGCCTTCCACTTTCCAGCTCTATTCTCCTCCTTGTTCCGCCTATACTTCCTGCCTGGCCACAGGCCAATCAGTGATTTATTTATTGACCAATCAGCAACACATTTGACATACAGACCATCCCACAGTATCTCCTGGTCCATCAGCTTGTAGTACTACAACTCAAATTGATTTCACAGCCTGACCATATGTTTTATGTAGCAGCTACAGGACATATTGAGCAAGAACAGAAAATGGAATAGGGATGTTTGGTATATTCTTATGAGAGTGTTTCAAACTCAACTTTGTACTGAGTAGTGTTTGTTTGAAGAGGCTGATCCTTGTGCAAGGAGACACTGTGATGTCTTCCATGGGATGCTTCTCCTAGCAGGGACTGTGAATGATCTCATTTTCCTTCTTATTGCCTTGTAGCACCTTCAGACTCGTCATTCTGGGTGGAAATCAGCAGACCTCAGAGACACAAGAAATAACTGCTGATAGTCTCAGCTGCTCATCATCAAAGGGCCTGATGCAAGGGTGATTTTCTAGGCATCTCCATAGTACTTCTTCTCATCTGTAGCCACAGGAATAGCAATGGCTCTTTAAGGAAAGTTTAAATAGAAATCAGGCTGCCAAAGGATCTGTGGGATGTAGTTTCTGTCCTCTTCCCATGTGCCATAGGGGCAGCTTAGGGTAGTAGAAAGAGTGGCAAGTGTGGGCACAACTTTTCAGAACAGTATTGATATGACAAAGTGCATAATGAAAGCAGCTTAAGGAAGGAAGGATTCATTTTGGCTCATAGTTTGGGGTGCAGTTTTCACGGTGGGGAAGAAATGGTGGCAGGATCAGGAGGGAGATGCTGACTCTGTAGCCACAGTCAGGAAGCAGAGAGATGGATGCTGGTGCTCAGCTCGCTTTCTCCTTTGTGTTAAGTTCAGACCCCTGACCATGGGACAGTGGATTCCACAATTAGGGTGGGTCTTCCCACCTCAATTATCCCAGTCTACAAATTTGCTCATGTATACCTCCAGAAGTTGGTCTCCTAGGTGATTTTAGAACCTGCCAAATTGGCAATAAATATTAACCATAATGCACTAGAAAGGCCTACTAGTGGAAACTTGAATGTGAATCCAAGAGGAGTTGGTGGCCATGGGAAAGCATGAGGGAAGGAGATTTCTATGAACTAGCTGCTTAGGAGTTGAGAAATGTTTCAAATAAAATATCTTGAACTGTACAAAGATCTCATAATTGTTCTTATTTGGAAAGGCAGTTTCCAAGGTCAGAAAAAAATATAGTTGATTCCTTATATGTGGCTTATGTACTGGTCAAAACAAGTTGCTAAAAATTAGTAAATTCCTAAAGATTCCTTGAAAACTTAAAAATTGAACTCTCCTGTGCAAGGAAGCAATTTTCTATGGGCTTTGCTAGAGTAGTTTTCGCTTATAGAAATGCTGAAGTCTCTCTTGCCTGAAGTCTTTCTCTTGCTGATGTGTTTTCTCCTGGGCATGATATGTGTTCCAGCAGAAGCTAGAAGAGTGATGAGACCAAGGAATGAGAGAGACACATGCTCGCTGAGAGGTTTTGACAGTGTCTGGATAGGCATCTGTTATTAACTGTGGGAGCACAGTTATACTCCTATTTCTCTTGGCCCATGCAGAGAAATAAGTCCAAATGTCCCCCTTGGTATGACTACTGAAATGTGAGCTCTCTGGACAAGAACAGAGTTTAGCATTAGAAGAATGTGAATGTTCTTGGCACCTGGGCTTAGAATTTCTGAATTATGAATGATGCATACATGATTATTCCAGATTAATATTTCACCTTAAATATTATACCAACATAGGGAATGATATAGCTACAAGAACATGGATTCTGATACAGTGATTATAAACCAACTCAGCAATATCAGCAAGGATCCCTTACACCAAGAAAAAGGAAATGCATAAGGAGAATGATGTGTGGTGCAGGCAGTAGGTCAGAGAGAGAGGTTCTAATCTTCCCTGTGGACAGGTTCTGAGACTGCTTCTACAACTGTATCTATAAGGGTGGAGTTGGAGCATCATGGCAATGTTGTCAGGATTGTTAAACTATCAAGAGTTGGCCCAGGAATTACACCACTGTGTGTCTCTGAGGTACAGGTGATAAGCATTGTCTGTGGTGGATAACACTGATTGTTTACTTGACTGGATCAAGAATCACATCCGAGACAAACTCCTGAGTATGTTTGTGAGGGAGTTTGCAGATTCACTTCAATGAGGTGGAAATACCCACCTTACCTGTGGTGAGCCCATTCTGTGGGCTGAATGCTCAAACTGAAGAAAAAGGAAAAGTGAGCTGAGCGTAAGCATTCATCTCTTTCTGTTCCCTGACTGTGAGTGCAGTATGACCAGCTGCTTCCTGCTCCAGTTACCATGACTTCCTAGCCATCACAGACTGTACCCCCAAAAGTGTCAGTCAGAGGGAACCCTTTCTTCCTCAGTGTTTTGTCTGATATTTCATCACATCTTTGGTCTAGTCTTTCCTTTTCCCCACTCCTCCTTTTGAGAATCGAAATGTTTATTTTGTACCATTGTGTATTGGAAATGTTTAATCCATTTTTTTTATTTCACAGAGGCTTATAATTAAGCTTATAATTGTCTTGAGTGTTTGGATGCTTTGGACATTTGAGCAGTGTTGGGACTATTAAAGACTATAGTGACTTTTACCAATGTACTAAATGTATTTTGCATCATCAGATGAAAAATGAGACCTTGGGGGCCAGAGGTGGAATGTTACCATTTAAAGTGATGGTTTAGGGTGTTGAGTTTAAAGGGGGTGGAGTTGTGATGATTAAGTTTCATTGTTTCCTTGATTGAATTTACAGTCAGTATGAAAACACATCCCTGGGCATGTCTTGAGGGAGTTTGCCAAGAGTTTTCACTGAGGAAGAAAGACTCACCATTCCATGACATGGGTCTTGGATTGCATTTGAAGCTGGGGAGATAGCTCAGCTTATAAAGCTTTTGTCACACAAGCATAAGAACAGACTTTAAGATCTCCAGTACCCATGTAAATGCCAGGTAGGTGTGGAGGTCACCTGTAATCTCAGCATGTATGAGGTGGAGACAGGAGATTCTTAGAGAATGCTGGCTAGCTAGACTAGTCAAACTGATGAACTTTGAGTTTAAATGGGAGATCTTGCTTTAGTACATAAGGTGGAGTGTGATCAAGGAAGGCACTCAATACCAGCTTATGTATTCTACATGCATGCTCACACATGTGGATCTACATTCATTTGAATATGCATACACATGCACACCCACCATACAGACAGACTCATGTAGAAGGAATGGAGGCAGTGAGCTGGGCACCAGCATTCTTTCATCTCTGTTTCCTGACCAGATGTAATACGGCCAGCCCCTTCCGACTTCCGTTGCCATGACTCCCTCACCACAGTACATTCAAACTGAGCAAAAATCCTTCCTCCCGTAAGTCGCTTTTGCCAGGTACTTTGTCACAGCAATGGAGAAAGTAACTAACACAGTCTCTGTGTGTAGATGTCTCTTCTTCATGGTGGCCCTTCCATGATGGCTTCTTCTGAGGTACTAAGAAAGCTGAGCATTGAGTCACTCACTGGTTGTGGTTGTCTGCATATGGCCCTGGCCTGTAATTGTTGGGCCTTGACTCACCTTATTTAGGTCAGTGCTGAGAAGACTTTTATTACCTTACCCTTTCTGGAGTCCATTTCCGACCAAGGGAATGGCAACGATGAAGAGTATTGTCACTGGCTCTGTCTCAGTGGAACTGATAATAATTCTCAAATTGACTTCAACTGCTTTTTCAAAATGAATGTCATGTCTGGGGAGATAGTTTAGTTGAGGAAGCACTTGCTACATAATTAAGAGGATCTTCATTGGACTCACAGCAGCTGTGTAAAGAAAGCTGGGCATGGCAGCATGTTCATGTAATCCCAGTGCTGGGGACCTGGAGACAGGTGAATTCTAGGATTTGTCCCTAATTGGTGGCCTCCAGGATCCAGTAAATGACCCTGTCTTAAAAGACAAGGTGCAGCCGGGCGGTGGTGGCGCACGCCTTTAATCCCAGCACTTGGGAGGCAGAGCCAGGCGGATCTCTGTGAGTTTGAGGCCAGCCTGGGCTACCAAGCGAGTTCCAGGAGAGGCACAAAGCTACACAGAGAAACCCTGTCTCGAAAAACCAAAAAAAAAAAAAAAAAAAGACAAGGTGCAGTCCATGTGACAAGAACAGCACCCAATGTCTTCTTCTGGCTTATGTATACAATTGAGGGAGTCTGATTTGCAGTGCTCTTACCAAATTGCCCTAAATTGTAATAACTAATACAGATGTTGACAAAAATCACGTACCTTTCCCACTTTGATAAAGGCAACACGAGCCTGGAAATACTTTATTTGCTGCTGAAGATGAGCAATTTATTCAAACATCTCTTGCTTTGAGGAAGGTCTTGGGCATCCTGCTTTCATCAGTTCCATCTAGAAATGAAGATAACGTGGAGAGCTTGGCAAGTATTATCAAGATCTGGGTATGAGCACAACACAGTGTCTGGGGAGTGCTTGAATGCATTTGCTTCTAGCACAATTTACATTGTGAATGAGCCAATTGTGCAGAAGATGTAAAATGTTTCTGAGTGGATTTCTCATCCTGACAAACTCTTCTACTAACCACCAGGGAGCAGTGAGCTCTTTAACAGTTGAAGGGAACAGGCATTAAGGATGAGAAGTTGGGACACTAACAGCCTCAGCTCTCTGCATCACTCTCCACAGGAGTGATATGATTCATCAGAGCTGATCCCCACACACCCCTGCACCCTTTGGCCTGGTTATGTATATTCTCTCTGTCCACTCTCCCATGCCTCACATTTTTTCTTTCATTCATCTAACATTTCTGAATGTTAGACATTTAACTTCTTATCACTGTCCTGTGAGCTCTAGTTAGTTTCTGTGGACACTGGAGCTTCCAAGATCCCCAGTTACATGTGACTGCCAGAATTTGGGTTCAGAGAGATGTCTTGGGGGTGTGCTCTCCAGAACTCATTCAGTAATACCCCTCAGCATCAATATAGGGTATGAGCATGCACACAAACATCTCCTGTTGCTACCACGGACCAATAAGTGTACCAGCAAAAGACAGACTCCATGATTAAGTCATACACAATATGGAAAATTGAGTTCAAAGTAGAATGTGAGATAACAACAGAATGGAGTTGAAGCAGTTGCTAAGGAGATGTAATACTGAGTAGGCTTCTACTGCTTCCTGATACTCACCATGTTCTTTGAGGTTGGTAGGATTTGGATTTATAATCATCGTCCTTGTTCTCTGGACAGGGGAATCAAAGTTTAGGTTGAATGTCCACTCACTCATTCACTTAACTTTTTTAGTACCCACTGGTTGTCAGGTACATTGCTAAGCCCTGGGAACAAAGAGATGAAAATGTCCTTGCTATCCTTGATGTACTTGTGTTTACTCCTGGACACAGAAGGCTGCTCAGCCATTGGATCTGGGCGAAAGAACATCCCTTCCTCTCTCATCTATGGAGTCTCTTCTAGGACCCTCTGTTAGATAGAATAGGACTTTCTCTCTCTCTCTCTCTCTCTCTCTCTCTCTCTCTCTCTCTCTCTCTCTCTCTCTCTCTCTTTCCTTCTTTTACATATCAATCACAGTTTTGCCTCCCTCCTCTGCTATTGTTCCCTCCCCCAACCTCCTTCCTTCCCCAAAATCCACTCCTCAGAGAGGGGCAGGCCTCCCATGGGCATCAACAAGGCATGGCATATCAAGTTGAGGCAGGACCAAGCTCCTCTACCTTGCATGAAGACTGAGCGAGGCATCCCACCATAAGGAATGGGTTCCAAAAAGCCAGTTTATGTGCCAGGGACAGGTCCTTGTCCCACTGCTAGGGGCCCCACAAACAGACCAAGCTACACAACTGTCACCCACATGTAGAGGGTCAGTTCCATGCAGGTTCTCTAGCTGTCGGTCTAGAGTCTGAGCTCCCACAAGGTCAGGTCAGCTGTCTCTCTGGGTTTCCCTATCATGATCTTGACCTCCCTGGCTTCTACAATCCTTCCTCGCTCTCTTCAACAGGACTCCTAGAGCTTGGCCGAATGCTTGGCAGTGGATTTCTGCATCTGCTTCCATCAGATACTGGATGAAGGGTCTACAATGACAATTAGGGTAGTCACCAATCTGATTATAAGACAAGGCCAGTTTAGGCATTCTCTCCACTATTGCTAAGAGTCTTAGCTGAAGTCATCCTTGTGGATTCCTGGGATTTTCCCTGTTACTAGGTTTCTCCCTAACCCCATAATGGCCCCATCTATCAAGATACCTCTTTCATTGCACTCTCCCTCCATCTCTCCCCCAACTTGACCATTCAGATCTCTCATGTTCCCACCCCCACCTTATCCCTTCTTCCCCCTCCCCCTGCCCCCAGTTTACCCAGGAGATTTCATCTATTTCCCCTTCCCAGGGTGATCCTTGGATGATAGGGATTCACAGCGTGCCCCCATGGTTGGGCATGGCTGCGAATGCCTGGCTGACCTAGGCACTTCTGCCTAGCCATTTCCAGGTCAAAACGGCTCGCATGACCAGGACCCCGTGGATTTGTGTGGTTGTGTAAAGTGCACAGCACAACCATGTGATCTACGCGCATGCGTGGAGTAGCCACCTGGGCCTGTGTGCACAGGAGGCCCAGCCTTTATAAGTCGGCGCCATATTCCCGGCTCCATCTCTTTTATTCATGTGTCTTTCCCGCAGGCCTGAGCACATCTGTCTCTCTCTCTCTTATCTTAATAAAACTCTTGTTAGTGGATTCTGTCATGTTTTGTGACATTTCCTCGCAGGGTAAGAGCGCCATCAAATAACCAACATCTGGTGTCGCATCCCTTTTATGGTGCTTCTTGTTACCTAGTTTCTCTAGAGCTGTGGATTGTAACCTGGTTATCCTTTGCTTTACATCTAGTGTCGACTTATGAGTGAGTACATACCATTTTTGTCTTTCTGTATCTGGGTTACCTTACTCAGGATGATTTTTTTCTAATTCCATCCATTTGCAGCAAATTTCATGATGTCATTGTTTTTCACTGCTGAGTATTACTCCATTGTGTAAATGTACCACATTTTCTTTATCCATTCTTTAGTTGAGGGGCATCTAGGTTGTTTCTAGGTTCTGACTATTACAAATAATATGAACTGCTGCTATGAACATAGTTGAGCAAGTGTCCTTGAGGAATGATTGAGCACCCCTTGGGTATATGCCCAAGAGTGATATCATTGGATGTTGAGGTAGATTGATTCCCAATTTTCTGAGAAAATGCCATACTGATTTTCAAAGTGTCTGTACAAGTTTGTACTCCCACCAACAGTAGAGAAATGTTCCCCTTACTTCACACCCTCCCCAACATAAGCTGTCATCAGTGTTTTTAATCTTAACCATTCTGACAGGTGTAAGATGGTATCTCAGAGCCATTTTGATTTGCATTTCCCTAATGTCTAAGGATGTTGAGCATTCCTTAAATACCTTTCGGTCATTTGAGATTCTTTTGTTGAGAATTCTCTGTTTAGATCTGTACCCCATTTTTTAACTGGATTATTTTGTATTTTGATGTCTAGTTTCTTGAGTTCTTTATATATTTTGGAGATCAGCCCTGTGTTAGATGGAGGTTGATGAAGATCTTTTCTCATTTGGTAGGCTGCCATTTTGCCTTATTGACTGTGTCCTTTGCCTTACTGAAATTTTTCAGTTTCAGGAGTTCCCATTTATTAATTGTAGATCTCAGTGTCTATGCTACTGGTGTTATATTCAGGAAGTAGTCTCCTTGTGTCAATGCATTCAAGGCTACTTCCCACTTTCTCTCCTATCATGTTCAGTGTGACTAAATTTATGTTGAGGTCTTTGATCCATTTGGATTTGAGTTTTGTGCCAGGCGATAGATATGGATCTATTTGCAATCTTCTAAATGTCAACATCCAGTTATGCCAGCCCCATTTGTTGAAGATGCTTCCTTTTTTCCATTGTACAATTTTGGTTTCTTTGTCAAAAACCAGGTGTTCATAGGTATGTGGATTCATATCAGGGTCTTCAATTCGATTCCATTGATCAATGTAACTATTTTTATGCATCTACCAAGCTGTTTTTATTACTATAGCTCTATAGTAGAGCTTGAAGTCAGGGATGGTGATGCCTCTGGAAGTTCCTTTATTGTACAGGACTATTTTAGCAGGATAGGACTTTCTTAAATGACTTTTTCTTAAAGGTATGTCTCTTCTCTCTCTCTCTCTCTCCCCCCTCTCTCTCTGGTGTGTGTGTGTGTGTGTATGTGTGTGTGTGTGTGTGTGTGTGTGTGTGTGTGTGTGTATGTGTGTGTGTGTGTATGTGTTTGTGTGTGTGTGTAAGTATGTAGAAGTCAGAGATTAGTGTTAGGTAACCTGACACCTTCTCAATTGCTTTTCTAGCTCTATCTCAGTTTCTGGAGACAGTCTTTCACTGAACCTAGGGCTTACTGATTCATTTGGAGCAGCAAGTCCCTGGGGATCTGGGTTCAGTGTTCTGCATCCCCAGTGGTGGAATTACAGGCACATGCTGCTGGACCCAGACTTCTTTTTTATGTGGGTTCTGGGAATCTAAACTGTGGTCCTCCTGCTTGTGTGGCAAGCACTTTATAGACTGGACTATCACCCCAGCCCCAAAAGTAGGCTGCTTTTATATAATCTCACAATTCTCTGAGGCTCTGAGCTGAGAGCAGAAGGTCTCCGACTAGAGGGATTCAGAACTTGCTGGTGGGAAGCAAATAAAGTAGACTATTTTCTTAAAAATCTCTGTTTGAATGGCTATTGACATATCTTTAAAGATTTTAAAATGAATGGTGTATATTTGCAGAACCATCTATTGCATTTACAGAGATCTTGAGGCAGATATCTTTGGACTCCACACAAACCCTAACTGCCATCCTTGGATGCTACACAGAACACATCTACACATCTACACTATACCTCAATGAAACAGGGGATTCCTAAACCACTGCTTCCCCATCCCTTGGCTGAGCACCACACAGGTGCTTCTCTCATTCATTCAGAAAGGCTTTGGAAGTGACAAGTTCATTTTCCACAATCATCTAATATAGCATTTAACGTAATAATTTGTTCAGACACATTTTTGCTACTTTATTGAGAAACTGTTGATAAAGATATTTTCAAGTGGTAGTGAGAACATTATGACATTTTTCTTTACAGGTGAAGCTGTTCTAGTTAGACACAGGAAAAGAATGAGGTAGCTTAGAATATCCTCTTCCAAGGGAGGAAGGATTGTAGGAGCTGGAGAGGTTGAGGGCACTGTGAGAACAGGACCCACAGAATCAACCAAGGAGGGCTCATAGGAGCTCACATAAACTGAAGCGACAATCTGGGAGCCTGTATGGGTCTGAGCTAGGCACTCTGCATATATGTTGTGGCCATGTAGCTTGGTGTTCTTGTGGGACTCCTAACAGTGGGAGTGGGGGTGCCTCTGACTCTTATGCCTGCTCTTGAGACCCCTTTCTCCTGCTGAGTTGCCTCATTCAGCCTTGATGTGAGGGTTTGTTCCTAGTCTTATTGTATCTTGTTATGTCGTGTTTGCTTGATATCCCTGGGAGGCCTGCTCTTTTTCTTAAGGGAAATGGAGGAGGAGTGGATCTTGGGGAATGGGAGATGGTGGAGGAACTGGGAGGAGTGGAGGGAGGAGACATTTCAGTCAAGATGTATTCTGTGGGAGAAGAATAAAAAACATAAACAGGAAAACCCTCTTCTAAGAGTTCTGGAATTTTTTCTTCATCAGCTCATAGCACTGGGAAGGACAGATGTGTGGGTCCACGGATGCTGTCCAGAGAGCCTGCCATGTTGCACAGATGGCTGTCTGGATGACCTGTTCGTGCTTCTGTGAACAACAAAAGCTTGTCCCAGGACTTGGTGAGGCAGAAGCAGAAAGAACTTTCATACTCCAGCTCACTCTTTCCCCCTTTTTTTCTCTCCCATTGAGTCTTTTCAGGGAATTTGGAGGACAGAATGAACATCAGGATGGATAGAGATGGAATGTGGTTGTGGGATCCATTGCTCTTGGACACATTCACACTTAATAAATCTATCATGTAAATTGGGGGAGGGGGCAAAAAGCCCCCCCCCACAAGGCTGTCACACTGCTCTCTCCTTGAGACAAAGCTCATTTTTTTAAATACTTAGGACCAAGTTATGTAAATCCCACCTAGCAATTTATTTGTGGCTCTGAGTATTCAGCCTAAAGTCTTGTGAATGCTTGCTAGTATCCTGCTACCGAGCTATACAGTGCTATACCTGCAGCATCTCTTTGAGTTAGTGTCATTTTTGGCATGTTATAAAGTGTGATTTATTTATTCCAACATTGGGACTCTAGGTGCTTTTGCTGGCTGGGGTTAAAATAGCTGTGTCTATTTGAGGATGAGCATAGCTAGATTTTTTAAATTTAATTTTTAAGAATTGTTTTAAGGCTTTCATACATGAGTCCTGAATTTAAATCATTCCTACCTTTTCCCCCTTCAACTCCTCCCATGTCTTCTCACTCTCTCTCCCTCTCAAATTCATGACTTCTTTGATTATTGTCACACACACACACACACACACACACACACACACACACACACACACACACACGATGCTGAATCTATTTAGCATTGCTTGTTTGTTTAGGGTGGACTGGATAACCTATCAGGAGGCTTTTCCTTGGAGAAGCCTGATTCTTCCTCTTTCAGTAGCCATTAGGGGTAGGGCCTTGTGAGATTTCCTCCATCTATTCTGTTATGTCAACTTTCATTGTCATTGTGCAGGCCTTGTTTAGGGGACCATATTTTTGAGATTTAATGGCTGAAGATCTTGTCAGTTTCTGTGCTATTACAATTGGTGTCTGTCATGTAGTAATTCCCTCTGAACTGAAATTTTCACACTGTAGTGAGGCTTATTAAGATTCAGGAAGTAAATGATACTTAAAGACCCAGGAAGTAAATAACTCACAAGTCTCAACAAGTTCCTGAAACTTATAAGATTCTGCAGTCCTCTTTTCAACATTTTGTGAGCAGTAACAATTGATGGGGAAAAGGAGACTTTCCTATCAGTCGAGTTGCCTGTAAATAGATCAGGTAGTTCAAGGATACAGCTTTTTTGTCACCCATTTGGAGGTGGGCTTTCTGATGATACAATACCTTTGATTCATCCATACTCCTATAAATAACTTACCCATTAGTAATCCCAATAAACTAATTAGTTTGCTAAATTGGACTTTAATTTGCTGTTGGTGTCCTACTTGGGGTAAATATATGTTTGTTAATGTCTTGCCAGAAAGAGTCACACAAAAGTGTCCTCCCACTGGGCCTGGTATACACTGGATTCTGATTTTGTCAATGAGGCATGATCGAAGTCCTCAGGTATGGTACTGCTCACCACTTTGTAGCATCTCTGAGTCAGGATATCTGCTTCTTCATTTTACCCTTGGACTGTGCAGTCCACAGTTTCTGAGTTGGGAGCATGTGTCTCACTGGGCTTCCTCCAGAGCCACTCTGTCCAGTAGGTTTGTGTCCCATCTGCCTTGGTGACCATCTCTAGCTCACAGGGCCCTTGGGAAATCTCTGCTACACCAACTATTATTGGGAAAGTCACAGTGACATCTGTCCTGCTCTGTCTGATGGCAGGAGGTGTGCCAGGCTGGTGTGATTTTTTTCCCAGGGCTCCTGGAAGCTGTCCTCTTGCCTGTGAGGAAGCTCAGTTTTTCTGGAATTCTCCAGAGATCTACTATGATTCTGCTTTAGACTTGGCTTATTAAGTTGATCAAAAGTAAACAGGAGAGATGAGATTGCAGACAGGGGAAGAGCAGAGAGAGAAAGGAGTGAGGAGAGGTGAGGAGAGGAAAGGGGAACTTGATTAGATGAATTAAAGAAGCAGGAAAACATGTTTTATAAAAAAAAAAAAAAAAGAGCCAGTCACGATGGGCAGCTGGGACCTTGACGCTGGCAGGTATGAGGCTTATATCTCTTCTCTGTTTTACCCCCTCCTTTGTGCCTCTGCCAGGGTGGACACTTCCAGCAAAGGAGTGTGATCTCCTCAGGAGCTTAATTTACCCAGAATTCAGTGCATTCTAAGTAGATGTATATGGTGTAGGGTTATGTACAGGGGTTTAGGTACTAATAAAGTTGTAAAATTCCATAGGAAGACAGATAGTAATAGCATTCTCCCCTGGGGAGGAAGTCAAGAATTTACTTTCATGTGACCAAATCAGTCCACTACCATCACCTAATGTGTTTTACCTCCTGATTAGGAGCCTGAGCCGGCCCATCTGGATTCTACAGCTGTGATGGTCCCTGTGTCCTGACCACCATTTGACTTCCACCATTATCTTTAAATCCTGTTTCACGGATCTGAGCAGTCCCACCCACTGTACTTTGTGTCCTATTTTAGAGAACCTGTCTGTTAGGCTTTCCTGGAGCTAACTTCCTGCTTAACAGCCCCAGTTCCCTTTCTGTGGACGGATCAGCTCACCTTGCTCTGAGCTCACACCTGACATTGGGGATTTTCCCACAGGGCTGTTAGCTATCATCTGACAAACATTCTTTCCTCAGACCCTTATGCAAAAAGGCTTCCTGTCCCTCATGATCTGCTCTGAACATTGAATATTACTGTGTTCAAAGAAACCTTTTCTGAAGCGTGAGCTGGTTCATACAAATGGAAAAGACAGAGCTGGGTTCTAATGTCCCTTTTGGGGACGTTGAGCAAAGGCTTTGCTGGGTCTCTGTGCCTTCCAGACAAAACTGGCATGTAGCAATGGGCTACTACACATTCTGCTTTGATGTGTGGCTGCTGCAGGCAAGGCAAGGGGCGGGAGGATCTCTTTGGCTGTGAGTCTGCTCCCTGGCAAACTGAATCAACTGTGGCTGCTTGTTTTGTAACCTTTTACTTGATGCCACTTTTATTTTTGACAAAGGTTCTCTCTCTTCTTAAAGGATGGTTTTCTTCTGGCACTTTGTCTTGCGAATCTTTCCTTATTATTCCCTCCACCTGCCATTTCATGCTGCCTTTCCGCAGGTGCACCCAGGGCCCGCCGCCATCCGTCAGAATGATTGCCTCTGATTTGTCTCTAGCACGAGCTCCCTGGATGTTCTCCTTTTGTCATTACTTGACAAGATGACTTTAGAAGCCAGGTTCCCACTGTTAATCCGTGTGGAGGATGTGGGACCTTCTGATGGATTCCCTTTCCTCTCCCATGGGGAGATTGCAGCACATGTTTGGAAAGTCAGTCAAGCACATTCTAACATATTGGTGTGTATATATGTTCATGTGTATGGGAGTAAATGTGTGTGGGTACATGTGTCCATGTTTTTACACATATATGGAGGTCAAGGGTGAAGCTCAGGTGTCTTTCGAAGTCTCTTTCTATCTTATTTTTGAAGTAGTCTTTCTCTGAACTTGGTGCCCACTAACTTGGGTAGTAGTTATCCCCCTGTCTCTGCATCACCCCTCAAATTGTTTTGTTTTCTGAGATTTGGAGTTCAAACTCAGGCCAGTCCTCATGCACTTTACCCTGCCCATCATGTAATTTTGGTGCTGCTTTACTTCACAAAAATTGCCTAAAGAGTGGTTAGGTTTCCTCTGTCAAGGTTCTAGAAAGAGAGAGGAGAGGCAATTATGCTACTGGACACCATAGCTGGCCTTATAGCACCTCCAGATGTCGTAGGGAACATTGTCCTGGGGACTCACAACATAAAAGAAAACCCAATAGCTCATGAGATCCTTGGAGAAGGCTCCACAGCAACTGTGGTACTTTAATCCTTCAATACTTTGTAAGTTGTCTCTTTCTAAGCATCATAAGGATCCTGGAATGTCTCTTTTTCTTTCCCATTCATTCCTTGGAAGTAAATGGTTATCAATACTAATAAAATATTAGCTTTGATGGCAATGAAATTGATGATAATAATAACTATGACTGTTGGCCCCAATGATGTTTTAGGCATCTACATGTGTCATTATGCTTAATAGTTGCAGGACATAAGTTATTATCTCCAGGGTACATACAGGGAAAACAAAACTTTCAGTAATGTAATTACTTGTCCAAGAATCCTAACCTAACAAAAATAGAATCCAGACTCAGAGCTTTAAAAATTATTATTATTTATTTTATGTATATAGTTGCTTATGTATATGTGCATCATATGTGTGCAGTGCCCTCAGAGGCCAGAAGAGGGTGTTGGATCCACCAGACTGGAGTTATAGACAGTTGTGAGTCACCATGTGCTGTGTGTCAAACACAGGTCTTCTGGAAGCACAACCAGTGCTCTTAACTGCTGAGCTATCTCTCTAGGCCCTCAGATCTTATTGACTTAAAACCTATGCTTTTTCCTGAACTTCATATGTGTGTGTGTGTGTGTGTGTGTGTGTATGTATGTGAGTGTGTTTATGTATTTTTTGGGTATGTGTGTTTTTGTATGTGCATGTGCATGTGTGTGTATGTGTTTACGTGTGTATGTGTTTATGTACGTGTGTGTGTGTGTGTGTGTGTGTGTGTGTGTGTGTGTGTGTGTGTGTGACAACCTCTAATGTCACTCATCAGGCATCACCCATGTTTCTCCTGAAGCAAAGTGTCGCTTGGCCTGAAACTCACAAAGCAGGCCAGGCTGGCTGGCTAGCCTCAGGGATCTGCCCCTTTCTACCTTCCCAGTGCTGGGATTATAAACGTCCACCATGATCTAAATGAAATTGCTAAATAATGGGGATGACAGAACCCCAGCTGGACATCAGTCATCACCAAATGAAGCTTTCAGTACTGGAAATGAGTTCCATCTAACCAAGTTGTTGGCCAAAGGGGTCTCATGAGACCTCCCAAACAGCTCAGGCAATTGCCAAGGCTATTGTTCATAAACTGATGGAAAGGCTCCTATTGCTGAAGACAACACCTACCCAACTCATTGAACAAGGAGAAGTTAAGCTGGTACCTGTAGCTGGAAAGTTTTCTCTCTGGGTCCCGCCAAACCCCAGCAGTCTGACAGCCCACTTATAAAATAAACACACAGACGCTTATATTATTTAAACTGTTTGGCCTAATGGCTCAGGCTTCTTGTTAACTGTTCTTATATCTTAAATTAACCCATTTCTATTAATCTACACTTTGCCACATGGCTCATGACTTATCGGTACCTTACATCTCCCTTGTCTTGGCAGCAGCTGGCAGTGTCTCCCTCTCTGCCTTCCTGTTCTCTCAATTCTCCTCTCTGTTAGTCCCGTCTATACTTCCTGCCTGGCTACTGGCCAATCAGTGCTTTATTTATTAACCAATCAGAGCAACACATTTGACATACAGAACATCCCACAGCAGGTACCTACCTACAGCCCTCTCTCCTATGGATTAGTATTCATGGTGCTGGTACTCTACATGATATCAAAGGAGAAAGGTGAACATCAACACAGCTGCAAACCCTTTGACCTGTGTGCAAGACATGCTGGTGCAATAGTGTTACAAAACGTGCGGGAGTAACCAACCAATAATTGATCTGACTGAAGTCCTACTCCATGAGACAGAACTCATCCCTGGCACTACTTGGGTGGCCAATAATCTGAGACTAGATAGGTCATGCACCTAGGGGAAAACCAATACTATTGTTCTGCTAAAGGACCATAGTCATGAAATGATTCCTAATGACATTCTGCTCTACCCATAGATTAATGTCTTGCTCAGCCATCTTCAGAGAAGCTCCCTTTTAAAGCAGGTGGCAGCAAATTCAGAGACCTACAACCAAATGATACGTAGACAGTGAGAGATCTTGGAACACTCAGTCCTGAAAGGGATCTCTCCACCAAATCTCTCTCCTCAGAGCTCACGGAACCCTGCAGAAGAGGAGGCAGATGGAGTGTAAGAGCCATAGGGGAGGGAAGACACCAATGAGTCAAGGCCTCCTAGACACAACAGGGCTGGTGCACATATGAACTCACAGAGACTCAAGCAGCATGTTCAGGGCCTGCAGGGCTCTGTACCAGGTGGGGTCCTAGAGCTGAAAGGAGAAGTGCATGCATGCCCCCATTTCTAACCCAGAAGTTATCTCCAATTGATAACCATTTGCAAGTGAAAAATTAGTGTTCTCCAAGGGAGTCTTACTGGGGAAACAAACCACTCTTAAGGGTAGGCTCCAATGCCCAGCAGTAGATGGGCAACATACAATGAACTAAACAGCATCTTTGGAGGTTCTTTGTCTCATAATGTTAAGTCAGAACATTTTTTTTCAACCTTACAGGACCTTTTCATGTATATTATGGCTACTGGGTTTGTGTTTTAATGGGGCATTCCTGTGTGTTTCTGCACTTATATATGTGTCTTGTGCTTTTTCTTTGGCTCTTTTTCTTGTTCAGTCATTTTTTCTTATTCTGATACGTTTGTTTTTATTTCATTGTATTGTTATTTCTTAGATGCCTGTTGGTTTTCTATTTTTTTTTTTTTTTGGTTTTTCGAGACAGGGTTTCTCTGTGTAGCTTTGCACCTTTCCTGGAACTCACTTGGTAGCCCAGGCTGGCCTCGAACTCACAGAGATCCACCTGGTTCTGCCTCCCGAGTGCTGGGATTAAAGGCGTGCGCCACCACTGCCCGGCTCGTTTTCTAAAGAGAGACAGAAAGCTCTGGGTCCAGATGGGAGGGATGGTGGGGAGGAGAAAGCATAAATCAGAATATACTGTATGAAAAAAATATTTTCAATGAAAGAAAAAACCCAACAAAACAAATACACACCATAAGGATTTCCTTAAAAAGTGGGTTCTGGGATTAAACTTAGCTCCTTATGCATGTAAGACAAGCATTGTACTAGCTGAGCCATCTCCCCAGCCCTTCCTACACCGTAATTCAGTTCTCTTGCACAGGCTCTTTCTGCCCATCCTCTGTCAATGCTGATACTACTTCTTTGTTCTCCACTAAATGCCTTAATAAGGACCAAGTTAGACTTGTGGGCAGTGTCATCCTGGAGTAGATGATCACACAGCAGAAGAAATCAGAAAGCATGGAGAGCAGGCTCTCACATACACACCACATTGGTATTTACTAATTTTACTGTAGAAAGAGATGTTTGATTTGAATTTCATTGTAAAAGGTTCAAATATTGCAAAACTATATGGAAAAATATCACCCAAAGCCTTGTGTATATTAAGAAACATTACAGGTGCCCATGGCTCACCTTGGAGGTTTTAATGAGAGGTTCTGCATGAAGCTTGAGGGTGGTTCTATGTGTTACATAAGCAATGTTGCTGATTTAGACCAACTCAGAAACATGGCTGTCTTAGTTAGGGTTTCCAGTGCATGATAAAACACCATGAACAAATCAATGTGGTGAAGAAGGGTTTATTTTACCTACTACATCCACATTACAATTCATCATCAAAGGCAGTGAGGGCAGGAAGTCAGGCAGGGCAGGATCCTGGAGGTAGGAGCTGATGCAGAGGCCGTGGAGGAGTGCAGCTACCCATGGCTTCCTCAGCCTGCTTTCTTTTAGAACTCAGGACCACCAGGCCAGGGTTGGCGCCACTCACCATGGGCTGTGTCCTCCCACATCAATCACTAAGAAAATGCCCCTGGGGCTTGCCTGTAGTCTGATCTTATGGAGGCATTTTTCTCGGCCTCCAATTACTCTTGCTGTGTCAAGTTGGTATAAAACTAGACAGTAAATGACTTCTCTGGACCAAGGTGAAGGCAAAAGCAGTTGTTGTCTACTGCCTGACAAATGTACGCAGATGAGTCTTTCTCTTTCCCGATACCCTCTAAGTCTTTCTGGCTGAGAAACACGGCTGTCAGTGATGTCTTAACAGAAGCATTGGAATGGAACATGAGTATGTGTAAGCATCCAAGAGCTTCACCTTACTTATGAATATTTGCATGGCAAATATTCAGTATATCCCAATTTCCCAGACAATTGTATTTTCACCTTTTAATTCTTTGAGAATTTCATGCATGTATACAATGTATTTTGATCACATCCACTCTCCCTGCTTACACACCCCAACTTTTCCCAGACCTCCCAGTCACTATCCCAACTTCATATGCTCTTTTTATTTTTTATGTAACAGAGTCTAATGAGTACTGCCCATGTGCACATGGGTGCAGAGCTATTGACTAGAACATGTGCAACTTATAAGAGGCCACACCCCTAATGAAAACTGACTCCCCCCCCACAACATCCATTGACAATGGATAGCTCCTCATGGAGGGGTGGGCCCAGTGAGTCCCTCCCCCGTCTGTACTGGAATGCTGACTAACTTGTGAAAGACTTGAATAGGCAAGCGTGAGTTCATGGGGTCAGCAGCCATGTCATATTCAGGAGATACTTTTTCTCACAGTAGTCCTCTGTCTCCTATAGCTGTTTTGCTTATTTTGTGAGATGTACCCTGACATGATGGGGCAGATGTATCTGCATGTGTTAGACATGCTTGCCTGAGTATAGGACTCTTTCCTTAGATACATATATAGAACCAAAAGGGAACCTGTAGTCTTGAGACCAGACATCTGTGCCAACATCCAACTCTTTCCACTGATCTGGGAGAGTCTCTAGGCCTCAAAGTCCTCTTGTGAGAAGGGAGTGGAAATTACTAGTTAGTGTGTGGGTTTATATACAGTTGGAGAGCTAAACCATGGAAAGTGTCCAATAACTTGCCCTAGAGTTCTATGTGTTGTTTATTACCCAGAGTGCTATTTATCTGCTCTTGGATGTAAAGTCAAAATTGCCTACAAAAATACCTTCCAGGAGTGGGGAGATGGATTGGCGGGTAAAGCATTTGCTGTCAATGGTGAAGGCTTGAATTTGTATTCTCAGAAGCCAAGTAATGCTAAACATGGTAGCACATGTCTATAATTATAGTGCATCCGTGGTAAGTTATGAGAGGGGAGAAGAGAACATCTTGAATCTCATGGGCCAGTCAGCCTGGTATATACTGTGGTGGACAATACAAGACCCTGTCTCGAACATGGTAGAAGGCAAGAAAAGACATTTGAGGGTGTTCCCTGATGACAACATACGTGCTGTGGCATGCACGTGCCTGCTCATGCACATGGATATGCACATAGAGGCATCTCACACACACACACACACACACACACACACACACACACACACACACACACACACATTTAAAAATCTACTACGGAATGTGCCTGGTTTAACACAGGTATGTAATAAATTCTAGATTCTTTCATTTGCTCTGAATAGTCTGGATCATAAGCTTTTCAGCCAAGATCCTGTGGTCTAAGTTATGGAGAAGTTGCTTGAGATTTTCAACCTGAGCACAGACCTGCATTGATCTGTCTCTTTAATGTGATGAATTGTGTGATGCTTTGCTTGGTTCCAGTGAGGCAGAAAGTCTTTCAGAAAAGGTAAACACAGGAGAAAAAGGACCAGTTAGGTCAAGTGGAGATGTCAGCATCTCCATCTTCAAAAGGAGGGTCTGTTGTATGTAGCTGCTATGAGGAGGCCCCTGGACACTTGTAAGTGGTGCAAGGTACTGACAGGGCCCACGGATGCTCAGTTACCTAGTTTGATTGCTGCCTTGAAAAGATAACTGTGACTGACTGGAGTGTACTACAGGCTTGTAGAAGGACATCTGAGGAAGTTGCTTGACTTTGTCTATGCGTCTATTTATGTGTAAATAAAACTCACATATAAAAAAAATACTTAAAACGTTCCAGCAACCTGCAGTTAGGGAACAGCTCCCTGCCTCATGAGGGGAAGCATTTCAAACAAAGTTTTTCAAAGACCGCTTTCCCGATGTCACCTCTGTTCCTTTAGTCAGTGATGTCTGACAGTGGGGACCTTCAATGGTTCGGTCATCCATCCTCTAGCCTGTCAACAGATCTGTCACATAGAAAAAAGAAAAGAAAGAAAGAAAGACAAAAAAGAAAAAAGAAAAAATTGCAGACCAATTGGTGACATCCTCTTTTCCAGAGCTTTCCTGGAAATAGATCGTCTGTGTGCTCTGTAACCCATCCTTGGTATCTAATGCCATTCCAGCATGCCAGGAGATCTTTTTTATGTCTGTCTTTGTCCTGAGTGCCCACCACTGGGTAATGGTGGATTGACTCTCAGTGACTGAGCCGGGGGGAGACTTTCTTAGATTGGTGATGGACAGTATGTTGGGGCAGGGAAAAACATCTTTCCTTGTTTTTTCAGAGGAATAGTGGTTCCATAGTTCTTCAGAGAGTACTGCTCTTCCACACCCACCTTGAGAGGAGCTTATTTCCACCCTACAGTGTCGGACTGGCCATGTTTCCAATGGATTTGTTAGGATCATAGCCTGGGCTCTGGCAGCTCTTATAAGATGGGTTCCTTCAGCCAACTGTCTTCAATAGGCCAATTTAACAGACAAATAATGGTGACACACAGCAAGGAGGTGTATTCACTGTGGCCACACCATGAAGAGGAACAACGGACCAAAGGTCCAGTGACCCCCACCCCCACCCCAAGTTCATCTTTTGGGTCTTGACGTGAGGTGTAAGTTTAAATAGAGGACAGGAGGTGTTCATACCTAATAAGTCCTGGTCAAGGTGGGGTCCCCTCCATCAGGCCACATGGAGAGCTACAGCCTCTCCTACAAGGTGATCTAACAGGCTGTCAGAACCCTGTTAAGTAAAAGATAAGCTTCCCTCACCCCCCAGCAGCTGGCAACAAGCTTCAGCCCTTCCCTTCTCCCAACAGAAGATTCCTGGGGAAATTCCAATTCCTTGGGCCCCATTGCTTCAATGGTCTGATAGCCATGCGGAGGGACACAGGTGTGTGCTGAGACCATCTTTCTTCCCGTCAGGGCGGTTACAATGTGACTTGATTTGGGCAGTAGAATAGGCTGGAAGTCTCCCTGTTCCTGTTGTGAGCTGAGGCCCTAAAAGGCCCTGAGTGTTTCTGCTTGTTCTCAGGATCCCTGCTGTCATTCTGAAGGAATGTGTCCCTGGGGGACAAGACATACCTCGAGCTGCCTGGGATGGGCCTTACCAACATCCCCCTAGACATGTGCTTGAAAAATAACACTTACTGTTGTACAGCTGGGATTGTTGTGTTGTTCTGCAGCAAAAGCTCACGGGTATCTAGAGAGACAGGATGGTGATGGAGTATAACCATGGCTTAATGTATGAGAGGAGGAGAAGGCTGTGATGCGTGATGTCTGCCTCGAGCACAGCTGAGGCTGTGTTGGTCCCTGTGGGGCAGGACTCTCCTGGGTGAGGAGCAGGATTCTGCTCCAGGCCTTCCTGTTCCGCCTCTCCCTGCTGTAGTTAACTCAATGAGACAAGTCCATCTCTTCCAGGTCCCACGGGTTAATTCCCCTTACTCATTCCACTCTGTAAGTGTCTCCCTAGCAACCTCCAGGCAAGTCAGTTATGGGCCTCTGGATGGGCTGGTAACGCCACAATTATTCAGGAGGGATTACTGAGTGCTGCACATTTTAACATTAAGTGTTATAATTATGTCAAAACTTAAATGACAACCGTTTGTCCTTCAGATAACATCATGAGAGATCTGGAGCTTTTTTTATGCTTTCTTTTTTAATGTGGTTAAACCGCTAATGACTCCTTTAGTGGAATCTCAGTTCTGTGCTGACTGTGTTCAGAAAGCTATCCTGGTAATTACAGAGAGAGCAAAAATATCAGTAGAGCAGCATGGAACATCATTGTCAGGGACTCCCAGAGAGGTGAAGTCCTGAGCCATGGGTGTGACGCGGTGCACCTTCATAATCTAAAAATGTAAGGGGACGTGCTTCAAGGTCACAAAGCCTTTGGATGGGGGTGGGAACCGAAGCATGAATGCGCATGTGCTTGTGTGTGTGTGTGCGTGTGTGTGTGTGCATATGTGTGTGGATACATAGGAGAACATGTTCATGTGTATGTGGAAGTGTTCTTCCTTAGGTTCAGTCCATCATTTCTTTGAGATAGCATCTCTTATTGGCCTGGAGCTCATCCTGTAGGAGGCTAGGCTGGGTATGGGTGAACCCCAGTGAGCTCTGTCTCTGCCTCTACAGTTATGGGGTTACAAGCACATTCTACCATGCCCAGCTTTTTTTTAACGTAAGTTCTGGGGTTTGAACTCAGGTCCTTGCACTTTGAGACAAGCATTTTACTGACTGAGCTGTCTCCCCAACTGGGAACTTAGATTTATGGGGCATCTTTCAACTGTTTTGTTTTGTTTTGACTTTTTTTTTTTTTTTTTTTTTTTGGTTTTTCGAGACAGGGTTTCTCTGTGTAGCTTTGCGCCTTTCCTGGAACTCACTTGGTAGCCCAGGTTGGCCTCGAACTCACAGAGATCCGCCTGGCTCTTGTTTTGACTTTTTTTTTTCCTCTGAATATATCTTAATCTGTACAACAAAGCAATAAATACTATTTTCTCTCATTATTTTGTAGTTGGTTATTCTTCAATAACTCAACCTTGTAGAACATAGAAACCAATTTCTTCCCAGTCCTCAGACAAGAATATTCTTTCCTAGTAACAGCATACAGAATGGCCCTCCCAGGTATTCACTAAGCTCAGGGTTTTTAATATCAGTAGTATGAAGGGATAGGAAGAGACGGCTTAGTCAGTAAATGGTTTGTCCTTGGAACTTAACCTGGGTTGATCCCTAGAACTCAAGCGAAAAATCTGGCTGTGGTGGTGTGTGTTTGTAACCCTGACAGTGAGGATGTGGAGACAGGAGGATTCTTGGTGGCTGGGGTTTAGTGGAATTGGTAAATTTTAGGCCAGTGAGAGACCCTGTCTGAACAAACAAGCAAACAAACAAATACCAAGGTGGGGGCCTCAGTGGTTAAGAGCACTTTTTCAGAACACCCGTTTTGATTCCCCACACCCACATAGTGACTCTCAATCATCTGTAACCCCAGTTCTAGGGGATCCTACACCATCTTTTGGCTTTCGTGAACATCAGGCACACACACACGTTGCCCAGACATACATGCAGACAAGACACCCATACATATAAAAGTAAATAAATTAATTAAAAAACTTGGAGTGGACAGTATCTGAGGAAGGACAGCCAAGGTTGATCTCTGGTTCCCACAAGCACACACATGCATTTGTGCAGCCGTCCTCTCCTGACCGGCACACACATACATAGGCGCATCCAAGCACCACACACCTCATTTTAACCTATTCCGTGGTCATTGAGTCACCTGCTGGTCAGGATGTTTCAGTTCAGTAGATATGTACCTGAAATCCTACTACATATCTGACTAGAAAATGGGTTTCATTTGGCCCACCCAGTATACCTTAAGACAAAAGTTTTCAAGTTTATAAACTGGGATATTTCACACAGGTCTCACTTTCCTGATTCTATTCAAAGAATCGAAGCGTTGGCAGTACTAACTGCCACACCTGGCTCCCACATTCTCGTCTTTTGTTGTCTGGGTCTCAGGAGTCTTCCCCATCTGCTGGCCCCAAACCAACATTCAAATCTGCAAGTTTTCTGTGTTTTGTGGGGAGTGCAAATTCCTGAAGGAATGAATGACAGGACTCTTGTAGAGAGGGCTTTTCTTTAGCGGCTAGGCATGTCACCTCTTTCACTTTCACGAGCTTCTTGTGTGGGAGACGTTATCCGGGAAAGGAGACCAGCAGCATTTTGGTGACCCTCTTTCTTCAGCAGATAAAGCAATTTAAATTCATCCATACCATGAAGTAGCTGCCACCATGTAATTGTGACAGGGGACTTAGTTTTTTCCCAGGAAACCCCATGCTGAAGAGGAGAACAGGCTGAACCTGTGGAGTCAGAGGAAGGGCTGTTCCACAAGAAAAGATTTATCATTTCAGCCAGGACAACTCCTTATCTGACAGCAAAGTCTCCATATGCAGATTTTCTCAGCTTTTATCTTTCTTATAAATTGTAACAGTGCCAAAGGCTAGGCAGAGAGAAAATAAGATTTCTTTCTCTTCCCAGTTCTGGTCCAAGTGTAAATAAACTAATTTCATTTTTAACTCTGTCTCCTGGTTATTTAACAAAGTGATGGGATGAACCTGAGACTCCAGTCATGATACAAGAAGTGTGTGTGACCAGTGAAGTGGCTCAGTGGGTAAAGGCACTTGGGCCAAGTCTGATAAGTTCAGGCCCCTAGACTTACTTGGTAGGAGGAAAGAACTGCCAGGTACAAGTTGTCTCCAAGCCCACCAAGCCCCCAGACAGACAGATAGACAAGATAAGTAAGTAAATAAATGAGTGGTTTACATGATGAACCAAAAAAAGCATTTACTTTGAGAGAAGAAAGCCTTTAGTTCTTATTCACTGTGATGTTGGGGAAAGATGGTTACTTCTGGAGAACATTTATAGACTTGTAAAGTCATGAGGACAAAGAGAACATCAGTTGTAACAAGTGGACCCAGGGTATTCAACTGACCTTCAATAGCTTTGGGCTGGGGCATGAAGGTGTTATTCTCTCTGAGGACACCCAAAGCCCAAGTGTGGTGGAGGATGAGGTGTGTGGCTCTACTGACCTTGGGGAAAGCTGTGTCTTCTCATGTTGTGTGTCTTCTCATGTTCTTCAGAGGCCATGGCTACAAGGAGAAGCTTAAGTTAATTCAATGCCATCTTTCTGTTGTATGGCATGCATTTTCTGTGAGGAGACTGTCATGATCCATAGCTTCCTCCAGCATAGACCTGCATATGTACAGTGTTGTCCCAAGAGTGAGATTCCTGGGAAATGTTCAAAATAAAAGAAATCAGGATGGAGAATCACCCACAGAATTAAATTAAGAAGCATATAGAATTCTGCTAGAGATGACAGGAGGCAGGAGGAGAGGATTTGATCAAAAGAACCCACATTAAAATGCCAGGCTTGGTGGCACATGCCCATAATCTCAGTGCGAAGAAAGGATGGAGACAGGAGAATTCCTAGGGCTCACTGGTCAGCAAGCCTAGCCTAGTGGGTAAGTTGTAGGACAGCAAGTGACTCTATTTTAAAATGTGTGTGGACAGATTTCCTGAGGTTGCTTTCTGGTCTCCATACATTCTCAGACATATGTGTGCACACCTACACACACACACACACACACACACACACACACACACACACACACACACACACACAGAGTTTGGGGGGGGGGTTTCCCAGATGTCCTTATGTTTTCAGATAACTGTAGTAATTAAGAGGTGCTATTTTTCCTTTCTGAGGGCCTTCCTTTCTCCTTACTAGATGTATAGACTTCATTTTACTGTGAAATGGGTCATTCTTACCACAGATGGTAGGATAGGTTAAATGAGGACATTTGTGATTATAGGAGAAGAACTTCCCAGATGCGTGTGACAGAGATGTGCTTGTGCAGGTATGTGTATGTGTTAAGTGAATGCGTGTGAGTACATTTGTGCGCATGCATGTGCATGTGAGTGTACACACACACAGAGACAGGAGCAAGTAAACTCATTGCTGATATTGCAAATGCATCTTGTCTTCTAAATACTCAACTCATCTGCTTCTCTCACATGTCCAGGAAGCTAAGGAGAAGTGATTGCTTCTATTAGTCCAGAGGAATGTCAAATAAGCTTGATCTTCAGAGCATGTCATATCAGAGCAGGCCTCTTAAAAAAATCAAAGCAAATTACCTTCAGTTTGAGGAAGTCATACGACTGCTTACAAACTCCTAAAGCAGCTTGCAGAAAGCCTACACCAAAGCCACTGGTGCCTGTCTCCCTTGATGCACCGAGTCAGAAAATGAGGACGTGAGACCAAGGACTCTCAGTAATGTCACCAGGGGATTCCTACACTTGTCCTTTCTCATGGTCCTAGATGACCACCTTTCAAGAATATGTTTTTAAATGTTCTCAACACAAAGCAGTCATTGTGTGGGGAATGGTTAATTGGTATGGTTTAATCACCCCATGCATACATGTATAAAACATCATGTTATGTACCATAATAATACATTACTTGCCATTTATTAATCAAAGCATTTAAATGAGAAGAAGAAACAGAGGGCAACCTGGATATAACATTCTAGATAACCTAACAGCAGGTACAAAGGTCTTGAGGTATGAATTGCAGTTTTATTTACTGAGTAGAGAGGAGGCCTGTGAGTTCAGCTTAGCTGGAATGGGGCAGGTATCACAGGTGAGGTTGCAGCATGATAGAGGGAAACAGAGGAAGGCAGCCCTGGGCAACTGTGAGTGTGCTGAATTTGTCCTGCATTGTGAACGGTAGATAGATTAGTAGTTAAGAGCTCAGGGATGGCAGGACCTGAATCACACTCTGACAAGATCTTTTGGGCTGTTTTGGAAGAAGGAGGCCAGAACTCAGGAAACTATTATAATATGAGCTAATCAGTTGGCACTGCCTAGTTTCAATGCCTCTCTTCCTCTGCACTCCATTCCACAGCTGCTGAAGCTTATGGAAAAGTTCTTAGTAAATTACACATGCTTGATAAAAATACTTGCTGGCAAATGGACACAAGATGTCAGAGGAGGGGGAGATAACACAGTTGGTAATAGAGGGTCACTACAGGCTTTACAGCAGGCAGGGAAATGATCCACAAAAAGACAAGAATGAAACTTGATTCAGCCCGATTTTGGTACTGGTGCTGGGCCTGGACTTCTAGAGTGTGACATCGTATCATTTATATTAGCCATAAATAAGTACAGCACAATTTTGGAAAACAAAATTTTCTGGTAACAATTAACTCAGTCCCAAGTACACAACAATTTTAAAATCTGATTACATTGAGACTTTTTACAAAGTACATATGGCTTTTCACAAAGACAGGTACTGTTGTTTCAGAGATAGTGTCCAAGATTTAGGGTTTAGGGAGATTGATAAATATAATACCTGTGAATGTCAGGACTGGCCTGGCCCTAAGATAACATAGAAGTCACTTAGGGTGTTGTAAAGCACAAGTGGCATCAGTCATAAGAGTGGGTTTTATGGTCTAAAAGCAATGCTCATAATTTTGGGGGAAAGGGTCTGGAGTAAGTAAAACATACATTCTGCAAGACACAGGCTGAGCCTGGCCCACCAGACAGCAAAGGATCACCAGGTGGTAAACTATATCCATTCCCAGCATTCCAAGAGGAGCAGGTTAAACATTCCCTTTCTTTGAAGGATGCCTGTGTGTTTAACTTTCCAGGCTTCTCCAGTGCTTATCTGTGTGCATGGAAACATTTTTTGCCTCCCACAAAAGTGCTTTATAGGAGGAGTGCAGCCAGCTAGCGTGATAAAACTGCAGCTGCTCTGTTCCCAGTAGTGCACATAGGCATGTGTGCTAGCTACTTCCTGCTGAGCCAACTTGGAGTCTGCTACTACACCTGGTGAATGGTGAAACATGACCATCAGAATGCTGAGGGCCAATGAGAAAGAGACAACAGAGCTAAGAATCTCCAGCTGTCAATGGGAAATCAGGAGGGGGTACATAGGTTCTCCTCATATTTGCAATAAGCGAATCTTCTGTTTGCTTCTTATCTGACTCCCAGTGTATGTGTCGTTGGTGCTGCACCTTCTCACCTCCTCCCCCAAGGGTTATCCAGATAGAATGACCCTCAACAGTACTTGCCATGAAAGTAGGGACACCTGGGTCTGGTCCCTAGAACCATATAAAAAAGAGGGAGATGGTGATACATGCCTGTAATCCTAGGGCTGGGGAAATGACACAGGAAGATCTCTGGGGCTTCTGGCTAGCCAGCCTGCTTACCTGATGAGTTCCAGGCCAGAAATAGTCTTTATCTCAAAAAACAAGGTAGATGGCTCCTGAGGAACAATATCCAAGTTTGTCCTCTAGCCTTCACACATGTGTGCAAATGCATTAACCCACATGTGAACACACACACACACACACACACACACACACACACACACACACACACACACACACTGCAGACAGCATAGAGGCCAGAGTGTGGGAATTTGGGATTCAAATCTTGGCTACTCACTGCTGAGCTAGCTATGTCTCTGTCTAGATTCACTGCTTGTGAGTGGGATTATAAACAGAAGGGATTCAGCATACTTGCAGAGAAGACAGTGTATGCCAGGATGTATGAAGGGACTCAGTGTACTTGTAGAGAAAATGGTTTGCCACCGTGTATGCAAGGTGCTGGAGGAGAGACTGACCCATGGTGAATGCTCATTAAACATCAGAAATTACTACTTTGAGAGCAAGACAGGAGCACACTTTTTGCATTTAACAACTTATTGAGAATTCTATATAAACAAATTGCTAAAAGGTCTTATTAAATAAAAAACACAAAACCAGATATAGGGGTGAAAACCTGAGATCAATAGAAATAGAAAAAAACCACCAGCTAACCTCACCTCACCAACTCCGCAGCTTCCCAAGCTACTTCCTATCTTACCGTACCTATATGCCTTTCTTTTCTATTCTCTCATTTGCTCTCTCAGTCCAGCTACATTGCTTCTTCTTCCTGCCAGGCTCTGTCACCTCCTGTCTGTCTGTACAGACCTCCAGACCTCTATGGTTGGTGCTGGGATTAAAGGCATATGTCACCATGTCTGGCTCTGTTCCCCAGTCCTCATCTTGAACTCACAGAGATGCAGACAGATTCCCCCCTCCCAAGTGATAGGATTAAAGATGTGTGCCAGCATTGCTTGACTTCTATGTTAATATAGTGGCTGGCTTTTTCTTCTGATTATCAGATAAATTTTATTGGGAGACACAGTATATTGGGGAGCACAATACATTACCACAAGTCTACACATGTGTACAGTGAAATATGATAATATCCACCCTTCCATTTTCTCCTTCCACCTGCCTCAGGATCCCCCAAACACTCTCTCCCAGCTTCATGTTCTCCTCCTCATCTCCCTTTTTACCCACTCCCTCCTTTTCTTTTTAACAACCCATTAAATCCAATTAGTGCTGTCCGTATGTGCCTAGGTGGGGGCATCCATTGGAGAATGGGAAACCTACCAGAAGCCACATCCTCAAAGAAAAAATGATTGTCTCTCTCCCAGCAGCCATCCACTGCCAATAGCTCCTCAGATGGGGATGGGGCCTCACGAGCTCCTCCCCCATCTATGCTGGTATTTTGACTGGCTCGAGCTTGTGGGGGTACCTCAGCTGCAGTGAGTTCATGAGTGAGTGCAACAGTCATGTCATGTCCAGAGGACAACACCTCACAGGCCTCCTTCCAGTCCTCAGCTTGCACAGTCTTTCTCCCTTCCATGAGTTCCATGAGCCTTGGAGAGGTGCATGATAAAGATGCTGTATTGAGAGCTGAGAACTCCCAGTCACTTATGCTCAGCACTGTCACCACTTATGAGTCTCTGCATTGACGGCTCCTCACTGCAAAAAGAAGTTTCTCTGCCTAAGGCTGAGAGCAGTCCAGGTCTATGGGTATAAACATAAACACAAATATTTAGAAGGCACAATGGAAGGTTCCACTGTAGGGACCAATGACTTCCCAGGATTTGAACAGTTTTGCTGTACTGCGCATGCTTTCCAAGAAGGTTAATGTTGAAAGGAAAATTGAATCTTGGAGAATTGTTTGTAAATATGGGAAATGCATGGAAAATATGGGGTCATATTCTTTTTGGTGTGTTTCCATTCAAGTAACACCACTTTCACATATTGTTATTTTTCTTTCCTGTTACAAAACCAGACTTTTCCTTGGTGCGGTGACAGTTTGCTAGTGGTCCCATTCAGCCAGTCCTAGGAAATGGGCTCCAGCACATGCCAGGCCCTCATTCCATCACACAGTAGCCCTGCATCCTTTGCCTTTGATCAAGCTTAATGGCAGTCGCGTTGAGAGTTTATTACTAATGTTATTAGTTTCTAATCAGAGATGACTGTGATTATCACCTAATAGTAGTTATTGCTTTGCACTTCCATCCAGATGTCAAATATAATGAACCAATAAAACTGCTATTAATTTGGACCCAATGACAATTTTAGGCCTTCTGAGCTGAAGATTAGGGGATCTCATAAAAGCAGGGCACAGTTGAGTATTCAAAAGTAATAACGAAAGTAAAATAGTTGGAATATGAGTGAATAGGTGTTTCTGTCTTAGAAAGGAAATACAGCTCAGAATATCAACATTTCTGTTTGCTGCTGAGATGACGGAAACACTCCACAGGAGAGTCGGGCTTTCTAGGACCTGGACAGACTGGATGGGAAAGTTGGCTCTCAGTGCTGTCTTAGGATTTTGTCATGGATCTTGAGAACAAGGGGTCACAGCGATGGGTGGTGGGAAGAGGGATGCTTTTCCCAGTATCACTGAGAGTACAGTAAAGGATGCTCTTCCTCTGCCAGGTTTAGATGTTTCCTGATGGCCACAAACTGAACTGTGTCCCACACTCCTGCCACTATTGCCCAAAGAAATGGAGCTAGCCAGCCTTGGACCAAATCAACTGTAACTGAGTAAAACTAAATTTTCCCTCCTTTGATGAACTCGAGTGTTTTGCCACAGTGATGGAAAGCTGGCTAGGGTGTCACCTTTTTGTGGTCCATCATGGAAAATTCACTCCCACGGTAAGTTTTCTGTTAATTTTATATTACTCATTTATATTTTTAGCATATATCAATGACACATCACACTGTTTCATTATGATGTTTTTATGTGTTTGTAGGGTACACTTTGATCATTCCCACCCTGTTTCCCTCTTATCCTCAGCCCTGATAGTCTCCTTCCTCTTCCCAGCCAGCTCTTTCCTACTTTCATGTCTTCTTGTGGTTCTTACTTACCCAGTGATTTTAAATAGTTTTGTTCACAGAAACATGGTCAACTTACCAGTGGATGCTCCACTAAAGAAAACGTCTCCACTCTCTTTAACGTTTAGCTCCTTGTAGATCTCACAGAAGGATGGGATTTCATGAGCCCTTCTCTCCTCCACGACACTCCTGTGACCCCCTGAGACATCCAGACCTTTTAACCCTCCATCACTGCTCATTTCTTTCTAACCAGCATCCCTTGTTTCCCCTTCTCCTCCCACTCCTGGAACTCAAAGAAGTGGCTGTTTTGAGCTGGCTTGGATTGCTCTGCCTTTTTATACAATGATGCAGGGGCTGCTACACAGCTCAGTCTGGTTCTTGCCTCGGTGGGTTGCTCCTCCAGACCAAATGAAGGTCAGCATTGCTTTTCCCTGCTGGGACTGCGATGGTCTCAGTGCTGTGGTAAAAACACTGGGAGCCCAGGGCCCGTATTCTTGTCTCTGTCTCTTGGGCTGTGACTCCACTATGCCTTATTAGCATATATAAATGTGTGTGGGGGTGTGGGGGGTGAGTGGATGTGGGCATGCCTATGACCTGATATGCAAGTGGTGGTCAAGGAGCATCAGGTGTTGGTCCCTATCATCCACCTTGTCTGACAGAGAGTCTTATTCACTGCTGCATGCACAAGGCTAGTTGGTCTGTAAGCATCCAGGAATTTTCCTTCCTCTACTTCCCAGATCTGGCTTACAGACACACACTGCCATGTTTGGCATTACACGGGTTCTGGTGACACAAACTCAGGTCCTCATGCTTGCACAGCAAATGCTTGACTGGGAAGGTCATCTCTCTAGCCCCCCATGGCTCGTTCTTCCCTTGGGATCCCTGGGATTCTGCTGGCTTAGAGCCACTGCATGTTCAAGTGGGCTGTGAGAGGACACAGCAATCCTTTTATTCCAATCTGTTTAAAGTCCATTCTAAGTCCAGAAGAGGGGAATGATTTTAAATTGATCTGAGCAGAGTTTGCACATGTTCAACACAGCTAACTTTTCCTTCGGTGCCCTGCTTGAAGCACGGCTTGCTAATTGAGTTGTCTGCTTGACTTGATGACTTTTGCTGCTGTCGAAGGAGAAATCAATGTTAGTATTTCCTCACTGTTAACCATCTGTCTCAAACCAATGTTTTCCCTCTCCCTCTCTCCATGGTTTAGTTACCTGTGCATTTTAGTTGTGTCTGGAACTTAAGGAGGTCTGTGTGTGTGTGTGTGTGTGTGTGTGTGTGTGTGTGTGTATGTGTGTGTGTAAGGGGTGTGGGGTTTGTCTATTGTGAGGAACACATACTTTGTAATGACCCTGCATTCCTCATCTCATCTAGAATCAGTGTTTGTGATAGTTTATCCTGCTCAGCTCATGAATAACACCCTCATTATCTGATAAAAGAAGATTTGTTTTGTAGCTTTTTTCATAGGTAATTAATTCTTTTCAGGGTATTCTTGCACTTTTTTTTTCTGTGAGGGGAGGAGACGTTTACCCAGTGTGTGCTTGGATGAATATACTAGTCACTGAAGCATCCTTTGATGGTCATATACTGATGACCATAGATCTCTGTGGCTTGCTTCCCCCTGGACCAGGTTGGAGGTTCCCTCCCTTTGCTTGTCAGGATGTTCCCTGAACATCTGTCCTGTTGTGTCTCTGCCCTGTGGGTAGAGTGTGGAGAATATCTTCTGAATCGTGGGTGAATAGCTGCTATTTCTGCTGGCAGGACCTCTCCTTCTACCCCTTGCCCTTCATTTAGTTTTTTAAAGTGTTTTTTTCATTATTTAATTATCTATTTTTTGTATATGTGTGTATATATGTGCGTGTATAAACTTGTGTGTGCAGGGGGAGGTATATGCATGTGCATATTCATGTGGAGACCATAGATCAACCTTCACAGCAAATGCTTTATTGACTGAGCCATCTTCCCCATCCCTCAAAGCTCACTACTCCTCTAGGAGTGTATGATCCCAACTCTTTAGCATGATTTTTGTAGCCCCCTATGATCTGTCTGGTTCTTGTCTCCTTGTCCTTACTTCCTGGATTCTATGCGAGGAACTTCGAGGTATTGTCCTGCTGAGCTGCCTTGAACATCCTGAAAACACCTCCCAGAGATTTCATTGTGAGTTGCTCCTCAGCATTTTCCTCCCCGCCAGCCCCGATCCCTTCAAGGCCAAGTGCTGGGGATCCGTCTCTGTTTCCTAGGGTGTTACCACTTTCTGCCTTCCAGATCTATGTTTTCTGCCTTTCTTTTTTCCTAACTAGACTCTGAGAACCTCAGTGGAGCTTTGGGTTTCCTGCCCCACTTGCTGTCATCCAGCATGTGGCCTGCTGTGTAGACATGATCAACTATGGCTCACCAAATGCTGTCTTTTCACATATCCTCTGGAAATTCCCTTCTGTTATGTGACTTTTTGTGGGATATATGAACAAATGTCATCTTAATAGGATATCAATGACAGATCAAAACAAACAAACAAACAAAAATGGATTCTACTTAAGTCGAGCTGAGTGAATTAGTGAGTTTGCTGTTATTTAAAGAAGTATGGGCGATTCAAAAGTCAGCTGCTTCACTGAAATCCCACCTCAGCACCACCTAGAAGAGCTGCACCACTCGGGGTTTCTGTGCAGTCCATATGTAGTCTGGCTGGTGAGAAAGTCTCATCTCCCTGCCAATTATTACTGTTCCTATAACCTGGAGGTGGAACCTTTGTGGATCTTGTAAGTTTCAGGAGTTTCTGAGACTTGTAAGTTTCATGTATGTCCTGCAATTGTTTGAATGAGAACTGTCCCCAATAGGCTTATATATGAACACTTGGTACATAGTTGGTGCCACTGTTAGGGCAGGTTATGGAGCTTTTAAGAGGTTTGGTTTTACTGGAGGAATTATGTAACTTTAGGGTCTGGCTTTGAGGTTTTATAGCCTGGTGCACTCGCTGTTCCTTCTCTCTGCTTCCTGTGTGTGGATGAATGTGATCAGCCAGCTTCTTGCTCCTGTTGCCACGCTTTCCCACCATGGTAGACCATATCCCTCTGGAATGATAAGCCAAAATAATCACATCATTGTTTAGTTGTTTTTATCAGAGCAGTTTATTGCAGCAATAGAAAATACATTAGTACACTTTATTGGTGTTAATGTTTTAATTATGAGGAGATAACTATACAGCAACTTCATATGCCTGTCTTCACTTATGCAATGAAGGCACATTGCCACTCTTTCACAGATGAGTCACTTAGGAAACAGAGAGGTTAATAGATTATCTATAGTGGCTCAGCTTTTACATAGATGTGAGAAGAACAGAAGCCAAGTCTCTTGCTCTTTGAAGCTTCTTTTCTTTATGAGCTTGGTTTGTGGTCTTTTCTCTACTCTTTCCTACTGCTTCTACATGTTGAGAGTTCCTGGTGCAGGATTTCATGCCTCTATCTCACTGCTTTAAAAAAACGTGGTGAGCTCTGCTCAGTGTGATGCTGTCCTGGGCATGTACTGTGGCTGGCTGTCTCTGTTCTTCCTGTGAAGATTCTGTGTCCCTCTGCCCTCCTCTGGTCTCAGGAGCAGAGTTCTATGTACTCCTTCTTCACCCCCTCACCTGAGTGTGCTTTGTGGAAGGTCCTGAGATGAGGAAGACAGGGAAGAGGGCTTCCTGGTTGTGCTCCTCAGAACAGGGCTCTGAAAACTCTACCAAGTCTCTGTATGGTGAACATTTCATACCTTGTGGCTCTAGAGACAAAATGAAGGAGATGATTTGCATTCAGACAGTTTTCAACTTAATAGGGTTCAACTTACAAGACTCCAGCCATGTGACAGTGCAAAAGTGGTATGTGTTCAGTAAGAATTGTATTTCCAATTTTGAATTTTTTTTGTATTCTTCCTTAATTCCCATCAAAAACCCGGTTTCTTCAGCCTTCCAACATGGACTGAAGACCAGCTGCTATCCAGAAATTTTCCAGGCTTTAGTAATCTGATTGTGACAACTGAGATGCCAGTCCTGGGAACTGACCAGCTACAGGGTTCTCAGTCTCTCCTGCCAGGAAATGGCCATTGGTGGACCACTTTGTATTATGTTAGCCAACATAATAAATCTATCTTTGTAACATGCATTTGTTTTGTTGGTTCTGTTCCTCTAGAGAGCCCTGGGTAATAGATCATCCTTGTGACTTCCCATAATGCTGCCCAAACCACTTCCTGGTGTCCTTATCCAGGCTCTTCTCAGCAGAACCTTTGTTTTTTGGAATCTTACTGATACTACAAATGATCACATTCTGGAACTCTCCAGGAATGTGTATGCCTGTATGATTTTCATGGCCCTGCCCTCAAGGAGGAAATTTCTTCATTCATTTAGTCATGTACTGATTGAATGTCACCCATATGGCTGGAGAAATGGCTCAGTTAGTAAAGTGCTTTCCCTGTAAACTTGAAAACCTGAGTTGGATGTCCAGAACCCGTGTTTAAAAAAAAGCCAGGTGTGGTGGTGCATGTTAGTATTCCCAGTAATGTGGATGCAGAGATAAGCAGATCCCTGGGCTAGCCAAATATGTCTGTTTCCAGCCAAGTGAGAGACTGAGAGACTATTCCTCTATAATTAATGTGGACAACACCTGCAGAACCACATCATAGGTTGACCTCTGAACTCCATGTGTACCTACACTCATATCACAGGAATGTACTCTCACCATGCATACCATGCACACTCACATACTATACCACACACACACACACATACACACGCTCACATGTGCATGCACACACATGCATGTACAACTTCTCAGATGATGTAGGGGAAAAAGAAGGCATCATGGATGAGGACTCAGAGGGCTGTCCAGTAGCAGAGCATGTGTGGATGCGTGCAGGGAGGACAGAGGCCTTGGTGTGGCTTAAGAACAGTGTGCTTAAAAAAAAACAAAAAACAAAAAAAAACTGAAAAAAAAAGCCGGGCAGTGGTGGCGCAGCCGGGCGGTTGTGGCGCACGCCTTTAATCCCAGCACTCGGGAGGCAGAGCCAGGAGGATCTCTGTGAGTTCGAGGCCATCCTGGGCTACCAAGTGAGTTCCAGGAAAGGCGCAAAGCTACACAGAGAAACCCTGTCTTGAAAAACCAAAAAAAAAAAAAAAAAAAAGAACAGTGTGTTTTTGGTACCAGAGCTAATGAAGTAGTATGTGGAATGACAGATAATTCTCGAGGAAGTAAACAAAGGCCAGATCATAAGATATTGATGTTGTTGTTTGTTTTCACTCTTTATACTATTTGTGTCTTTTGGGGGCCCACCACCCAGCTCCCAAATAAATCACACACGGAAGTTTATTCTTGATTATAAATGCCCAGGCTTAGCTTAGCTTATTTCGTGCCAGCTTTTCTTAGTTTCAATTTATCTCTTCTACCTTTCGCCTCTGGGCCTTTTCCTTTTCTTCTATAAATCTTACTTTCACTCTTACTCCATGACTGGCTGTGTGGCTGTGTGTATGTCCCCCTCTTTCTCTGGCTACCTCTTCTTTTCCTACCAGATTTCTCCTCCTATTTATTCTCTCTGCCTGCCAGCCCTGTCTATCCTTTCTCCTGCCTTGCCATTGGCCATTCAGCTCTTTACTAGACTATCAGGTGTTTTAGACAGGCACAGTAACACAGTTTCACAGAGTTAAACAAATGCAACATAAAAGAATACAACGCATTTTTGCATCATTAAACAAATGTTTCAGAGCATAAACAAATGTAACACACCTTAAAATAACAATCCACAACAGATGGGTTTCCTAAGAAAATCTATGAAAATTAGAGATTTTAATCATGGGGTGCATGTACTACTTCCAGCAAGGCAAGGTGGAACATCCCTCTAATATTAGCACTTGGAAGGTAGATGTTTGAGGATCAGGAATTCAGGGATCATCATCAGGTCAGTTGGAGGCCATTCTGAGCTACAAGAGATCCTGCAAAAAACAAAACCAAAACCAAACAAACAACAACAACCACCCCTCAGCCTCCAAACTGGAAAAACCCCAAACCAAACCAAACCAACCAACAAACAAACAAAAAACAATGAGCTTCCATGCCTGAAGTCACTAGACTGGACTTGATTGGGTCAAAGTAGGGTCTGAGAGAATGACAGAAAAGCTTTATAATCTCGGGCTGGCCCAGGCATGACTTATGTGTCCCTTCGTGAATGTGTGAGACGTGGACCCCTTGGAGGTGGTGCTTTGCTCTGAAACAGGCTGATTGCTGAGACCCCAGATGATGCTTTCATTTCACAGACGGAAAACATGAAAGAGGTAAGGCAGTTAACAGTGGTGCCCTGTCTGTACCCTGGGAAGCCAACGCTTCTCTGCAGCATTTACCCAGCACCTCGGAGAGCGCCTGTCAAAGAGGCCTGCTTTGAAGGAAAGGTCAGCCTCCTCAAAGGTTAATTGTTATCCTTAAGAGAAACGCAAAACAAACTGCATTGTACATGTTTAATAAGCGTCTGCTACAGCATTTCCCAGAAGGCAATTCTAGGTGATTTGATTTCAATAAGGAATTGTCCAGAAATAAAATGCTCTTGGCCATGTCTGACTTGGAGATAGTATAATACACTGTCTTTGTGTGTTGTTTAATGAAGACTTTTTCTTCTGATGAAGTGTCCCCCCTGCCCCATTTATTTCTCAGAAAAAAAAAAACCCACATAGCACCTTGTGGCTGAATTCTTGATCTTTGCTCCATGATAGCTGAACAAGTCTTCAGGTTCTCATCCTTTGCCATCTTTTCTCATCCACTCTTCCTTCCTCAGCAATCTCCTCCACCTCAAGTGACTGGACAGTCTCCCTCTGACTCTGTCCTGTCCTCTCCATGGTGGCCCAAGAGCCTTCCAGGATGCCTGGCAGGTGTCGCTATACAATTTGCTTCATCAAGATTGGTATCTGTTTAGCTGTAATTATGCTCTGATTCCTCCCTCCCACAGAGCAATTTCTTCCTGTCTATGCCTGCCTTGCCCTGAGGCTTGAATTCACATTCATTGTCTACCCAGAACCCTGTCTACTGGGGTGCCAACTCCCATTGATTTTTCCTCACAATCCGTTTTAGGGTTGTCTCTTTTCAATGTGGAACTCATCGTCCTCTTCAGCGCCTCCGTCTTGGATCACTATAGTAATGTCCTCATGTGTGTTGTAGCTCATCCATTATCCAGAGACACAGGATACATTTTTCAAAGATTCCTTAGGATTCTGTAAATTCTTTTCTGTTCTTTCTTTCTTTCTTTCTTCCTTTTCTTTTCTTTTCTTTTTTTTTTTTTTGCTGCTGTCTTGTATATGGAATAAGTTGTGGCTTGACTGTTTTGTGTATTGCCAAACTCATTGTGAAACTTAATCCTCAGTGGATCCACGCTAGGAGATACTTAGGTCAAGAAGGCCCTACCCCATGAATAGATCAATGCTCTTAGAGAGAACTTCGTAGAGGGATTGTTCTCTCTACCTTTCCACCGTTTATCATGTAAGGTGTAACAAGAAGGCCCTTTGTCTGGGCTGGGGAAATGGATGTCAGTAAAGTGCTTGGTATGCAGGCATGAGGGCCAGAGCTTGATCTCCAGAATCTACATATAGAAAGAAGCAAACAAATAAGCCCAGGTGTTGGTGATGGTAATCCCAGCACTAGGAAGGGAGAGAGATCTCTGGGGCTCACTGGAGAACTCAGGGTCAGTGAGGGACCCTGCTTCAAAAGAAATAGGGTGGATGGAATACTGAAGAACACTCAAGGTTGTCTCCTCTGACCTCACATATAAGTTCACAGAAGTACGTATGCACCTACACACACCTACACACATACCTAGACACGCACACACACACACACACACACACACACACACAATAAATAAATAAATAAATAAATAAATAAATAAATAAATAAATAAATAAATAAATAAAATCACATTTTCCAGTTATCAGTACTCTGATTTTGGACTTTCCAGCCATAGGAACCATGAGGAAATAAATTTCTTTTTCAATAAATTGACCAATCTCACATTTTCTAGCAGGACAAAATGGACTAAGGTAGACCAGGATGTTGCTGTAACACCTACACATATACACCTGACTTTAGAATAGGCAATGCATAGAGGCCAGATAATCTGCAGTGCAGGAGAAGTTCCTTTTGTTATGATGGAGCATTAAGGATGGTTCTTCTTATATGATATTTTGTTTGTGTTCTGACAAATAAAGTTTGCCTGGAGATCAGAGGGTGAAGCTAGCCACTAGCTAACCATAGAGGCCAGGCAGTGCTGGCACACACCTTTAATCCCAGCTCTTGGGAGGAGGAAGTAAGAAGATCAGAAGTTCAAGGCCACCCTGGAATACATGAGATTGAACCAATCTAAAAGAGAAACAGAGCCAGGCAGTGGCGGTGCACGCCTTTAATTCCATCACTAGGGAGATGGAGACAAGAATGTAAGGTGGGTGGAGACAGGATCTTGGCCCATTTAGTCTGAGGATTCATGGAGACAGGATGTCCCCCATTCGATCTGAAATTTCGTAGAGGTAAGAAGTCTCTAAGTGACTGCCGCTCTGTTTCTCTGATCTATCAGCTTTCACCCTAACATCTGATTCCAGGTTTTTATTATTAAGACTAATTAGGATCACACTTCAGGTTTTGATAAGGACACAGAAAAGGATGCACGGAAAGTTTGAAACTGGCTAAAGATTACATAGGTGGTGGGCATCAGATAACAGAGCTATAGAGAGTAATGACCATTCGGACAAGATCTCAGCCAGACAGCAGAAGAGGTATTGGAGAAAGGCCGTTCTTGTGATACAGTGGGCAAAGAGGGACTCAGTCTATAAAGTGAGTTTCAAAGCTGGGCATGCTGGTTTTTGTCTGTAATCCCAGCACTGTAGAGGTGGACATAGGAGGATCTCTAAGGCTCACTGGCTAGTCACTCTGCTGAACCAGTGAACTCTAGACTTACTCAGAGACCCTATCTCCAAAGATAAAGAAAAGTCCTGCTGGAATGATGGCTCAGCATTTAAGGGTAGGATTGTTCTTGCAGAGGACTGGATTTGATCCCAATAATAGTTCACAACTATCTGTAACTCCAGTTCTAGTATATCTAATGCCCTCTGCAGATACCAGACACACATGTGATGCACATACATACATGTAAGCAAAACATTCATACACACAAAATAAAAATAAATTTTAAAACTTTAAAAAATAAGGTGAAGAGCAATTGAGGAAGACACTTGTTGATCTCTGGTCTCCATATGAGTGAAGGCACACACACAAACACACACACACAAACACACACACACACACACAAACACACACACACACACACACACACACACACGCTACAAATACCACATACACATACGTACACCACACATGCACACATACACACACATATACACACATATACATACATATACAGTAACAAAGAACTTGGCTGAATTAAGTTTGTGCCCCAACATTTCATGGAAAACAGAATTTAAGAGCAATGAAGTAGGATATCCTGCTAAAAACAAGATGCTGGGGATTTGTGGCTTCTCTTAAGAACAGGTAGCAAATGGTAAGTGAGGAAATGATTTAAAGGAATAATTCCTAATTTAAAAGGACAGAACACAAAGGTTTGAGAAACTCACAGCTTAGTCATTAAAAAAAAAAAATACAAATCAAGTTCAGGCAAGAAAAGCAAGGGCTGTCCAAGGAAGTGTGGGATGACTTAGTGTGAACGGGAAGGACCTGTGAGCTGCACGCTGCTCTCTAGAAGATGGAGAACCACCCTGGAGTCTGTGAGCAAGGACTTTCTTTTCAGAGTTGATTGTTTAAAAGCTGCTTGTCCTATACCATGAGTTCCAGGTTTCAGGGACAAAATAATTGGAGGAGAGGAATCCAGAGCTCCTATGGGACCTCAAGGCTTGCTGCTCAGGGTCACCTCATGTCCTCGTTCCTCACATCACAGTGCAATATTTCCTGGCTGTATTCAGCTGTCTCTCAAGAGAGCTCAGGTCTGGCTCTAGCCTCTGTTTTAGAAGGCATAGCTGGCAGCCTTGACTCTCTACAAGGTGTGGGTCCTGCAGGTCCACGTAGTGCTACAGAGAGCTGCTGTGGAAGTGGATCTGGGCAGACATTCCCTTTGAGAATAATGCCTAGGGAACCCTAGGTCCTGGGAACCCAGGGCTGGAGAGTCATCTGCATGCAAGAAAAGCACAGGCAGTCAATTCCAACTCTTAAGATTAGCTTAAGTTACATCCAGTAAAGTGAGGTTTCAGCAGCCAGGGACTGTGAGGGCCCAGCCTCTGCCTCAGTATATCCAACAGGAGGACATGGAATCAGAGATAATCATTCTCATTCCTTAGGATGCACTGGTGTTTGCTTTGATGGATTTTGCTTGTGTTTGAGAACTGTTATCTCTTTCTCTACTCTCCCTTTCACCTTTACAGTGGGAATGCCTGTCTGCTGTCTGTCCCAGCATTGTTCTTGGGAAACTTTTATCTCATTGATTCTTCTTTTCAGGAAAACAGATGAAAGGGATTTGCCTTATGAATGGTGCCCTTATTCTCACTTATATCTGATTTAGATCAGACTTTCTGAATTCATTCGTGTGTATAGATGTTTGTGTGCATATGTGTGTGTATGTGAGTGTAGATGCCTGAGGTCAGCCTTTGGGGTCTTCCTCAGTCACTCTTTACCTGGGAATTTAAGTGTGTGTTTACCTGCTTATGTGTGTGCGTGTGCATGTCTCCATGTGCATGTGGTGGCTGGAAATGTCTTTTGTCTTCTTTAGCTGTTTCTCTGCCTTATTTTGCAAGAAAGGGCCTCTCACTGAATATAGAGCCTACTTATTCTTCTAGAACTGCTGGTCAGTCATGCTTCACCTGTCTCTGAGTACCAAGCACTGAGATTACATGTGCACACTGCCGTGTGCAGCTTTCTATGTGAGTGCTAGGGATTCAAACTCAGGTCATCACTTTGGTGTGGCATGTCCTTTCTTTACCAACTAACTGGTCCATCTCCCTGGCTAGATCCTGAACTGTGGACTTCTGAGTCGATGCTGAAACAAGGCATCATTAGGGACTATCAGGATAGAACAAATATTTTTTTCATGTGAGAAGAACATGAAGTTTGTGAGGTTATGGGCAGAAGACTAAGTTTGGATATTTTTGTTCCCTAGGATATCAGTGTCTGAAATAGGAGGAATGGGGGAGGGGCTGAAGAGTTGGCTCTGTGCTTAAGAGCAGGTACTGCTTTTGCAGAGGACCAGAGCTCAATTACCAGCATCCCTGCTGGATCTGAGCCTCCTGCAACTGAAGCGCCAGGGCATCTGGCATCCTCCTCTGGTCTCTGTGGGTACCTTGCACACATACACACACACACACACACACACACACACACACACACACACACACACACTCAAATGAAAGTAAATCTAAATCTAAAACTCCAGTATTTGGGGTGGTCTTGGAGGCCCCATCTTTGTGCTCCACCAATGATCTTTAAAGAACAGTGGAGGGACTTGCTATCTCTTGCTTTTCCACTTCGCTGGTAGGTGATAGAGCAAGAAGGCCCTCACCGTCTGCTGGTTCCTTGATCTAGCCTCTAGAAGATAAGTTTCTCTTTGCTTAAAGTATCCAGCCTATGTTTTCTGTTGTAGCGGCAGAAAATGTACTCAGAGCAGGGAAACCGGGGTTCCGGTTTCACTGTCCTTTAGTGTCGATCTCTCACGGACTTTTCTTTTTGACAACCCCTAGCACTTCTGCTTTCCCAGCTGAGGCCCATCTCTCTACTTCACTGTCCTTGCTGCTGCTGTTTCCCTGAGCCCTGTGTGGGAGTCTTCCCTTTTCTGGGTGTGAGGTGGTCATTCTAAATTGGTGCTGTGGGGGCTCCCAGCCCAGTGTCTTCTCTGATATAATTTCTCATTTGGAGGTGGCTGTGTACTACAGCTGTTTATGCCATTTGTGTCCATGGCCTGTGTGGTTGTTAATACTGTAAACTTGGGACCTGGAGACGTCTTTTTGAGAACTTTTAGATTGGGTTAACTGACAGGGGGAACCACCCTAACTGTGAGTGGTGCTGTTTCATGGGTTGGATCCTGAACTGGATACAGAGGAGAAGGTGAACTGAGCACCAGCGTTCATCGATTTCTGCTTCTTGACTGCGGATGCCATGAGACCAGCCGTCTCACACTCCTTTTACTGTGACTCCCTGTCACTGTGGGCTGTTATCCTGAACTGTGAGCCACAATAAACCCCCCTCCCTTTAGGTACATTTATCAGGTTTTTTTTTTTACATTAATGAGATAGTAATTAATGCAGGTCATTAATCCTGTTGGATGACAATGTATTTACCTTGTCATCCCCACAATGAACCACTCCATATTTCTGTTTTATTTATTTAATTCTACTCAAGAATAGAGAAGATCACTCCTTCATCATTGGTGTCTGGATAACGTTAATTGGACCGTAAACTTTGAAATAAACATAGTCCAAGCACTTAGTTTCATAGACTGTGTGAGCCCAGAACTCTGCATAACTTCTGCAATTCCATATGTAAGTCTCATTGGAGCCAGACTGAGTTCCTTCACTGACCTATACAAATTTCTGCCTGTTCACAGTTTCCCTTAAAAAGTCTGCTAAAATCCAGCTCATGGCTTGTCATTTTGAGCTGTTTGTTTCTTTTTCTTATTTTCTTTGTTTCTGTGTTAGTTAGGAAATATCCACTATAGAGCACTTAGTTTTATTTTTCCTCCCTCGATTATGATACATAAAATTTCCCCTCCTTTCTTTGGTTAATAATTTTAAGTTGGGCCTTGCTGGATCACAAATATTATTGCAGACTTGTAGCATGAATCTAAAAAGGTCTTATTAATAAAATCAAACCATGAGGAGGGTGGTGATGATTACCCAATGGTATTTGGCTTAATAGGTACAATGTAGTATCAGAGAAGTGTGAAAACGAGTTAAACTACTAATTCCCTATTTACATATGTTTTTAAAAAACCCACACTAGCTTTTCTGAAAAGTATTTTAAGTTTTATTTTTTTATGTTTTTATGTGTGTGAGCATGTGTGTGAATATGTACGTGTGTAGAATAGGTACCCCAGAGGCCAGAAGAGGGTGACGGATCTCTTGAAGCTGGAATTATTGGTAGTTTGGAGCAATCTGCTGACATGGGCTCTGGGAACCAAACTTGGGGCCTGGGCATGAACAGAAAGTGCTTTTAACTTCTGAGCCATTTCTCCAGCTTCATATGTTAGTCTCCCCCCTCTCCATTCCTCAGCTGTCATTTTTTTTATACTTAAGCAGTTGCAATTCATATTATTATACACTTACTATATTACTACTACAAGCAAGATTTATAATATGTATCAAGCAAACATCCTCACTGACTTGCTTTTGGGAATTTGCTTAGTTCCAATTTCCAGTTATTTGTTAAATCACCATGACTGCAATTCTGGCTTTTATGTTGAGGAATAAATGCGTTTAACTCACATTTCTTATTCTGGGGGTCAGATTGCTTCCTAGGCAATGCTTTTCTGAAATATTCAGCCTTTCAGAAATCTAAGCATGACTCATAATAGGAATTTCTGCTAAAACATTTTAAACATTTAACTACTTAGAATAATACTATCAACTTTACCTCTTCAAGGCTTTTCATGAGACTTAAGTTTAAATATTTGCAAAATGTTCTTGTCCGAGGCAAAGAATAGCCTCTCCATAGTTTTAGGATTAAAACTTCATTCCCATCAGAGTTTTAAGTGGTAACCTACTCTCTTTAAGTGACCACTGACATCTTCATCTTTATTTATGTATATATTCTGGAAGTATCAGATGCTTATGAAATTTATCTTTTTATTTTTGTTCCCTTATCCTACACACATTCCAGTGCATTATTTTATTGCTGCTGTTGCTATTGTGGTTTTTTTGTTTTACAGACAGGGTCTCATTGTAGCCCAGACTAGCCTCCAACTTGCTATGACAATAATAACCTTGAACTTGTGATTCTTTGTTAATTCCACAGATGCAAGGAGAAAGACCATTGACCCAAATCTTATTCATGTACACATCACAGCCAAATCAGTGGCTGTCTTCATTTAAGGTGGGTTCATGAGACCAGTCTTGAGCCATTTTTCCCATACCCCTCTTACAGGGCAAAACCATAAAATGAGGGGTTTTACATATCAGCATGTTTGCAGAAGTGAGAGCAGGTAGCTAAGGAAAGCGGCTCGTGGAACAATGGGTATAGGACATGTCTGAGGACAGGTGACTTTGAGGGGAGGTTGGTTTACAGTACATTCCATGGTTACTGTGGGAGGGCACAGCCTAGGTTATGAGAAACAGAAACTTCAGTTTTGTGGTAAACATAAACTAACTAGAGGATCAAAATGGTGCCTGATTACAATATGGAGGCAGGCTGGTTTCTAACTTCTCATTTCCACTTCTCAGTATTGGTATTATAGGTGTGCACCCTGCACTCAGTTTATGTGATGCTGGTAAACAAACCAGGGGCCTTGGGCATGCTAGGTAAGCGCTCTAAGAACTGCTTTCCCAGCCCATAAATGTGTGCTAATTGACTTTATTAATTACGTTTCTTGTGACTGTAACCAAATAATTGGCATTAAGCAATTTGATGGAGGAAAGATTTATTTTGAGTCGGGGTTTGAGAGTGTAGTTCATCATGGTGAGAAAGACATGGCAGAGGAATAGTTTCTGTCTGTGGTAGCAGTGATATGAACCTGCTTATTCACATCTGGGTGGCTCAGAAGATAGTGAAAGAGGGGTTCAGGTGCCAGCAGACTTTCTCCTTTTCCTTCTTAAAAGTATTTATTTTTGTAATTTTAATTAGGTATATGTCTGTGCATGTCTTTATGTCGATATGTGCAAGTGAGTGCAGGAGCCTTCAGGGGTCAGAGGAGTCAGATTCCCTGTAGTTAGTTGTAGGTTGGTGTGAGCCACCCAGCCTAGGTGCTGGGTACTGAACTGGGTTCTCTGGAAGAGTAGCACATGCTCTTAACCGCTGAGCTATCTGCAGACCTGCATTTCCCCCATTTTATCCAGTCTGGGTCTCCAGTCTATGGAGTAATGTTGTCTACATTCAGGCAAGGTCTCTTCACCTCAGTTCATCCTTTCTGGAACCACTCTCATAGAGAGATCCAAAGGTGTGCCTCACTCATGCTGTGAGACTTCTTAATCTAACCAGGCTGGCAATTAAAGTTAGCCACCGCAGTGACATATCTGTATCTTCAATATTCAATCTGTCCTTTTCCCAGGACATCCCTACGTGCCCTTGCCTACCACACTGCCTTTAGATGAGGCTTTAGAAGCACTGCCTGGATAAGACTTCTTGTCTGCACGGCTCTACCTTCATGACTTCCCATAAATACTCATTACCCCTCGGGTCCCCATCTGCAGCAGGTTGTTAATAACTGTCCATTCTCACAGGACTGAGGTGTCATTACATGAAAAGCCTTTGTGTCAGGGCCCGACGCATACTAAGCCTTCAATAAATGCTTTTTCTTATTCTCTTCTCACTCTGACACTTATTATCACAACTGTCTATACTGGAACGTGCCATTTGGTTCCCAAGGCTCCCTGTGTGTCTGTAGCCCCGCCCCAGGCCCAACCCCAGTTCTTTTCATTCTTGGGTTTACTATGAATCATCCTCCAGAAATTCTCTATTTTGTGATTTTTCAGGTAGAATAAAATGAAGTGGCTTTGTGTGGAGACCAGCTGGCCATCGTGAATTAAGTAGAGGAGGGAAAATAGCAATCCTAAAAGGGCAGCTGCTGCTTTTGAAGACGTAGGTGACAAGATCTCTGATGTGCATGCTTTGTTTGACAACATACAATTTATTTCTCCTAGAGAGATGCCAACCGAGAGGCAGCATGAAGCTTAGGAAGTGGTGTATGGAGGAGTGTGCATGCATGTGTGCACATGTCTGTGTGCACATGTCTGTGTGGGCTCATGAATGTGTACATGTAATATTAAAACAACTACATTTTCTTGACATGAGCCAGCTGACTCTCTAAAGGAACTGGTCTTCAGCTAATTCCATATCAGTCAATATTCTTACCTCTGTCCAGATTATACCATAAGGAGTTTAACCTGTTGAATTTCCCCCTCTATCACAATCTTTCAGCCATCAAACAGATAGAATAAGTTGTCATGGAGCTTTACACATTTATAAAATACTTGAAATGTAAATATAACTGTTGATGCATGTTTATAGCACATGATAAAACATTATGCAAGTAAATATGAAGACCTGAGTTCAAGTACCCATGACTCATGTAAGTGCTGGGCATGCCTATGTGCTGGTAGCCCCAGTACTAGGGGTTGGTGACAGGTATCTTGAGAGCTTGCTGACCACCAAGCATGGCTGAAATGCTGAGCTTTTACCTCAATGAAAGTCCCTGTGTTAAGGCAATAATATGCAGTGATAAAGAAAAGTCTCCTGACCGCGCTGATCTCTGCATGCATGCATTAGTCAAACACCCACATTCTCAGGTGCATGAACACGCACATACGCACCACTATTAATGTAAATATCTTATTGCATCTATACATTTTTTAGGAGAGATAAATTCCAGTAATTGTTCTAATTCACATTTTCAGGAAGTTTAATTTCAACTGAAATTGGTAATAGTAGGCTTTGTGAATAAGAAAAAATTGAGATGTATGGGCCACCCATAGGATGGGAGAAAACTCTGTTCAGAACTCTGTATGATCCAGAGTGCCTTATCTTCCCAGACACGCCTTAACTTCTCAAAGACCACCTGGATGAGTAGGTGAGAAGACCTAGAGCTAATTCATAGACTTCTCTACTGTGTGTTGGTGAGGTAGTACTTCGAGTAACCTCAAACACAAAAGAACAAAAGAACAAAAAAAAGTCTTGCAGGGAAGAAAGAACAGTTCATTTAAAATTAGAAGACCCATGGTAACCTTTGGGCCTCCTGAACTATCTCCACTAAATCCAAGGCTGTTTCTCTTTGACCCTGAATGTCTACCTTCTTGTGGATTTATGCTGAAAGATGCTCTCTGTGCTAATTCTTCAGATACCTAGCCATTTCTGTTCTGAGGATCACTAGACTCCAATAGTAGTACTTTGTGATTACACTTATAGACAACTGCACACATAGGGTCATCAAGATGGCTTAAAGAGTAAAGATGTTTGCCATCAATCCTGACAACTTAAGTTTGATCCCTGTACCTCACATAGTGGAGAAAGTGAACTAGTCCCACAAATTGTCCTCTGACCTCCATATGTGTGCCATTTCATGAATGAATGAAGACTTATACAAACACACATAAATAAATGAATTAATTTACAAAAAAGTAATAAAGTTAAACAAAAATGCACACATAACCATTCTAGCTAGCCATATTGATTTCCAGAACTTTTTGGGAATCATAGAGACCCTGCAGTTCTGCCTCAGAACTACTGCATTTCTGTATTTTTATCTGTATACCAATATCATACTAGCCTTCAATTAGAAAATAATATTTATTAAAATGAGATGTTGTTGAGAGCCTAAGAAAATATTAATTTTTTTTAAGAAATGAAGGATGTCTGTTATTCCTCCATTCAGACCTCCCCCAAACCCTGTGGCTCTAAGCAAGGATTACCATCTCCTCTTTTGGGCCCCTCCCTATTTTGGGAATGTAACTGACAAATAGAAGACACAGGATAGATATTGTAGCTCTAAACACCAGACAAACAGAAACTGACATCTAATCATGCTATGGATTATCTCCCTGGTGAACATTTTAAGCATCTTTGTTAGAAAAGACGAAGAAGAAGAAGAAGAAGAAGAAGAAGAAGAAGAAGAAGAAGAAGAAGAAGAAGAAGAAGAAGAAGAAGAAGGAAGAAGAAGAAGAGGAGGAGGAGGAGGAGGAGGAGGAGGAGGAGGAGGAGGAGGAGAGAAAAGAAAAGGAAAGAAGAAAACTAACAAACTAGCTCCAGATGTGAGAACTCCCAAATAGAAATTAAAAAACCAGACACAGACACACACACACACACACACACACACACACACACACACACACACACACACACAAATGGGTATCCTCTGAAAACCTACAAATCTCATTGTAATGGTCCTTAATTAAAATGACCTAGAAGAGTTTCCAGAAAAAAAGTTCAAGAGAAAAACAGTCGCAACAAAAATTAGGAATTATAGGCCAGTACCCCACAAAATAGATGTAAAATTATCAACATAATACTTGCAAACAAACTTCATTAACACATATACAGATTATCCACACAATCAAGTTAGCTTCATCCCAGAGAAACAGGAATGAAGTCGTAAAACAAATACAATATACCACATAAATTGACTTAAGCATAGAAACCACAAGATTATCTCATTAGACACAAAAAAGGCCCTTTACAAAAATCTAATATCTTTTCGTGATAGGAGTTCTGGAGAATCTGGAGATACAAGGAACATATTTCAATATAATAAAGACATTATACAGAAAACTCATAGCCAACATGAACTAAATGAAGAAAAAGTCAAAATATTACAGAAACAAGTCCACTCTCAGCCCACCTTCAGAGACTCAGCACCAGGAGTCACATGTAACACAAGCCACCAAATGCAAAATGTATACCCTGTAAAAGTCCCCACCATCATGGCCCACTCTCTTGCTCTGTCTCTCTCCCTCTCTCTCTCTCTCTCTCTCTCTCTCTCTCTCTCTCTCTCTCTCTCTCTCTCTCTCATCCCCATTCAGAGGCAACCTTTTGCTCCCCACACCCTGCATAAATCACTTTCATGAGATCTGTTGTGTGGTGTGATTTCTGCAACCTTCCTTGACCGTGATCTGCCAAAGTCCTCTTCCATCACAGAACCCTAACAATTTCCACCAAAATCAGGAGCAAGACAAAGACATCTACTCTTCTCCCTTTTGTTCAATATAGTGCTTGAAGTCATAGCTAGAGCGATAAGACAAGAGGAGGAGGAAAGGAGGACAAATAGAGAAGGAAGAAGTCAAAGTATCCTTATTTGCAGATGATATGATTCTACACCCTACCAAAAAACTCCCACAACTGATAAATATATTGAGCAATATAGCAGGATACAAAATTAACACACCAAAAGTAGCCTTTCTTTTTACAAACAGCAAATATACCAAGAAGTATTTGGAGAAATAATCCCATTGATAATAGCCTAAAAATATCATAAGAAATCTAACCATGGAAGTGAATGACTTTTACAATGAGAATCTAAAGAAAGTGAAGAAGGAAATTGAAGAAGACAGCAGAAGATGGAATGACCTCCCATGTACTTGGTTGGATTGATAGGATTAATATCAGGAAAATGGCTATCCTATCAAAAACATTCTACAGATCCAATGCAATCCACACCAAATCACAGTGCAATTCTTCACATAAATTGGAGAAAATGATCTTAAATTTCATATAGAACACAAAGACCCAAGATATCCAAAACAAACTGGAACAACAAAAACCTATGGATGTATCGTCCCAGATTTCAAGTTATTCTACAAAGCTATAGTAATAAAATCGACATGGTACTGTCATAAAAACAGGTAAAAAATTGAAGACACATCTAACCCCACACTCCTACAGCCACCTGATTATTGGTAAAGAGTCCAAAAATATACACTGGAGAAAGAAGGTATCTTCAACAAATGGTGCTTTTCAAACTGGCTAGCTACATGTAGAAGAATGATTCTTCTTCCTCTTCTTTCACCCTGCACAAGACCCAACTCCAAATGGATCAAGGACTTCAATTTAAGACCTTGTACCTTAAATCTGTTAGAAGAAAAAGCAGGGAATCTGCTTGGACTTAGGTACAACAAAGGCTTATCTGGACAGGATCTTGTTAGCATAGGTATTAAAACCAAAAAAATTAGTAAATAGGGTCTTGTGGAGCTAAAAAGCTATTGTATAGCAAAGGACATCATCTTTAGAGGGAAGGACCGGTCTAAAGAATAGGGAAAAAAATCTTTCCTGGATATACATCTGACATATGGTTAGTGTCTAGAATATACAAAAAACTAAAACAACTAAATAAATACCAAGCAGACCAACAACCTAACGAAAGAGGCATGGAATTCCTAAACAGAGAATTCTCAAAAGATAAAATACAAAGGGTTAAAAAACATTCAAAAATAGTCAACATTCTTAGACATCAGGGAAATGTTAATTAAAAGTACTTTGAGATTTCATCTTTCCCCAGACAGAAAGGTCAAGACTGAAAAAAAAAATCAGGCATGGTGGGACATATCTTTCAATACTCAGGTGGCAGCAGCAGCTGGATCTCTGTGAATTCAGGTTAAACCTGGACTACATAGCAAGTTCCAGGCCATCCAGAGGTACAGCATGAGACCTTGTCTCAAACAAAACAAAACCAAAAAAAGAAAAAGAAAAAATAAAAAAGAAAAAAAAAACAAATAAATGACTACTAATGCTGATGTGAATGTGGTGAAAGTGAAGTATTAATTCATTGTTCCTAGGGACGCAAAATGGTGCAGAACACTATGGAAATCAGTGTGGAGATTCCTCAAAAAGCTAGAAACAGATCTACCACATGATCCAGCCACAGGACACAATTTTGAGAGAGGTAATCCAGACTCAGAAATACAAATGCCTCATGTTTTGTATCATTTATGAACGTTACCTTTGAATCTTCAAATATGTAGATTCCATTTGGAATACATATAGAGTCATGAAATCAGTAAAGTGCCATGGATATATTCAAGGCAGGAGAAGTAGAATCCACTGGTGTAAAGGGGTGAAGAGAAATAACAGAACAGGAAAAGTTACATCAGTAGAAGATATAAGGGAGAAAGCTAATGACCTTGTGTAAAGGTCATAAAGAAATCTAGTATTATAGATGCTTCCTAAATGCGTACATATAAAAAGAGTTTAAATGGAGTCACCCCATAATGGGGTGACATTATCTCTACTATACACCATGGATTATCAAAAAACAAACCCAAAACAAACAAAAAGATAGCCCAGTGTCAGAAATGGGTTACCATTTTTGGAGTTGTTTCCTAGTGAGGTCCCATAGTCTTCCAAACATTGCAGGCTATTGTCAATGCTCTTGGTTATCCTCCAGAACTAGATAGTAAGACCTTATTGATGAAGACACCACATACTTGAGTGATAGAATATGAATAACCAAGATGGTACCCATCTAGAAGCTTCATCTCTGCTGGCTAGCTTTCAAAGTGCTGGAAGGTGCTGGAAGGAGAAAAGTAATTGTTAATATTGCCCAGCTGTGAGCCCAGCTGTTGTGTAGCAGTTTCTGCCATGACTGAAACATTCCATCCTGTAGGGAAGCTCCCTAAGACAGAAAGTAAACAACTCAAATTAGTTCCAGGAAGTCCCCAAAGCTAAGTAGATTCACTAGGCTCCTCCTTCCCAAGAGTAAATAATAAAGTCTGCTGAGAGTCAATCCTAGGTGAGCCAAACTGCAAAGTAGACTGAGACCAGATCAGTTGCCTCAGAGAAGAAACCAGTCAAACTACTGAAGCACCTGGAAAAGGTACTCTCCAACCTGTTAGCCCCTGAAGGCTGTGCAGTATGCTACAGGTTTCCAGCTTATATGAGCTGTCACTCATGCTGGAGTGGGGCTTGGTGACACTGCTGTCTTTGAGTCATTTACACTCCTTTGAGGTAATCCTTCACTCATGTTATTATATCCCAATAAGACTCATTGGTTTACCAAGTTGGATTTTGGTGGCATTTGTACTTTGGTTTGTTGTGGGCTTCCTATCTGGTGTAAGTAGATATGTGTGTGTTGCATCTCCACAAGAACAGTTGTCATGCAATGTAATTGGTGCTGAACAGGGACTGGACAGAACGAAAGATGAGTTGTGGAGAATTGAGGGCATGTTCCCAGCTACGGCTAGTCAGGCATGCAACTAAGGCTAAGCAGCCTCAAGGGGAGCATATGCTAAGGACATTTCTATACAAAGTCCCTTCCTGGTGGCTGTGGTGGCATTTGTGTGGTTCTTGATGTGGGTAGTGAGATGTCCCAATAAGGCTGAGCCATCAGGGTTAGGACTATCTGAGGGAGAAATGTCAGGATGGAAATCCTCATCTGTATGGTATAGAGTGGTATGCCTGCTTGATAAGTGGCATTCACTGTGTGACTACAGAGATGCCCTGAAAACACTTAAGGGTTAAGAGCAATGATTCTCAGTATTCCTAATGCTGTGACCCTTTAATACAGTTCCTCATGTTGTGATGACGCCGACCACAAAATCATTTTCATTGCTACTTCATAGCTGTAATTTTGCTAGTCTTATTAGTCACAATGAAAATATCTGATGTACAGGATATCTGATATGTGACCACTTTGAAAGGGTCATTTGACTCCCAAAGGGGTCACTGGTTTAGAGGTCATTTTGCAGTCTTTGAGATTAGTGCACAGGCACTGAAACAGTTGGCAGTTAGGAAGGGAGGTTATCTGGCTACTGTTATCTATAGTTAGAAATGCATTTGAGGCTAAGATGGTGGCCAAGCAGGAACTTGTTTGTGTAAAGGAGGAATTGCAACATAGAGGTCGAGGAAGTCAGCATCCTCCATGTTAATCTCTGATCTAACAAGTAAATTAGATAAATGAGAGGATGGGAGAGAAGTGATAAAAGTGATAGAAGATACCCCACAAGCCCAACCTTTGCTAGAAAAATAGGGAAAATCTGTGCTCTAACTTGCTGATTAGGGTCTTTACAATGGTCCAGTGCAGAAGACCAAGGTCATCAGGAAACACTCAACTCTTGAGCTGCTGGAATTAGGGAAGAGTTTTAAACAAACCATGAAAGAGCTGTCATAGCCTGGTCTGTGAGGCCATGGGACATGGGAGTGGATGCAATCAGTCTCTTCAGAGGCAGAAAAACTGAGTAATTTAACTACCCATCCCTCCTTAAGTCAAAGGCTGCATAACTGAGACAATGTGAGGGAAATCAGAGACAGTGAGACCTCTATATACAAGCCTGGATGGGTTCAGCAATGGCCTTTAACAACAGAGAAACTCCAGGCTTTAGAAGGGCTGGTAGAAGAACAGAAAATCTTTATAAAGACAAACACACAGGAAGTAGTTCTCTTGGCTGAAGAGGACAGCTTCCTGTGTGTTTGTCTTTATAAAGACTTTCTATTTTGCCTTCTCATTGGTTGTAAACGCAACCACATGACCTCGTAGTCACTGCCTGTCTGTACAGACCTCCAGGTCTCCTATGGTTGGTATTGAGATTATAGGTGTGTGTCTCCAATGCTGGCTGTATCCATGAACACACAGAGATCTACCTAGCTCTGCCTACGGAGTGCTGGGATTAAAGGCGTGCACCACCACCACCCAGCTTTTGCTATGGCTTGCTAATAGCTCTGACCCCCGGGCAACTTTATTTATTAACATACAAATCACATTTCAGTAAAAATAAAATATCACTGTAGAGTGTCTTACAGATTGGAAAAGTATTTTAAGAACATACAGGTGCATCAAACGTGTAGTTCTCAACCTTCCTGATGCTGCAAAAACCCCTTGATACAGTTTCTAATGATGTGGTGACCCCTCAGCCATAAAATGATTTTTGTTGCTACTTCATAATTGTAATTTTGCTACAGTTATGAATCATAATGTAAATATCTGATATGCAGATTGTCTTAGGTCACCTCTGTAAAAGGGTTATTTGACCCCCAAGAATGGTCATGACCCACAGCTTGAGAATCAATAATCTAAAGGAATGGGAATGTATGATCAGTCTGTACAGGTACAAGGGCTAGACATACCTGTGAAATTGTTGCAAGTGTTATCGTCTCCTAAGACATTGATAAAATCTTCCAACACTCTGTGCCTGTAAATGTAAAGAAGATGCAGGCATTTGGGGGGCTTTGGGGATATTGGAAGATTTTCATACCCTGTACCCCAAGTTACCTGTCCTCTGTATAACTTGATAAAGAAGAGTAATATATAGTATTGGAACAAAGATGCCTAAAGGCCTTTTGAGTAGGCCAAGATCCTTGTAGGACAGGTTAAACAGATGTGTGCCCCACTACCTCAGTGTCCCTTCCTGTTAGATGTCACCAAGAGTTCAGAGGCTATAGCTGAGGGCCTATGGCAAAGGAAATCTGAACAAATGGTCACAATGGAGTCTCGGTCTCCATCTTAGAAAGGAGCACAGCACTAGAACAGCAACTATGAGAAGCATATAAAGCTGTCCAGGAGGTAGAATTCATAACAGGTCAAACCCCTGACTGTAAAAGCAGATTACCTGAAAGGGGCAGGATTGAAGGCCTTCTGGTCAACCTCCTTCTTCTGTGGCACAGAATCAAATTCTACAAAGGTGGGATGAACACATACAACAACGAGGTGTGATGTCTGAAGGCCTCATCACAAACATCATGAAGGCTGTTCTAGGACCAGTGTCTATTAAACCACTGAGCATCCTCCAGTAATTGAACCAACAGCTAAGCCAGATAACTTACTGCAAGGGATACCTGCCATCCCTGTAGATGCTAGGTACCCAGATGGTACTAATAAGCACACCAAAGGAGAATGAGTAGCTACAGCAATGCAAATACCATGTGACTAGAAAAGGAAGAAGCAAAAATAGCCAAAAGGCCGAGTTAAGAGTGGTATGGATAGTAATAATGCATGAGACTTGGCTCATGATGATCTATACCGACAGTGGAGCTGTATATAGAGGCCTCACTGTATGGATGGTCCTGTGGAAAAAGGAGGACTGGCAGGTACTTGGTCACCCATAGTAGGGGTAACAAATGTGGAAAAAAAATATATAACAGAGTTCAACAGGAATCATAAGCCCTGGTAACTTTCTATGTGGTAATCCACAGCCCACTAAGTCCCCCTGGCAATAATGAAGCAGATGCCCTTACTAAGCTATGGACCATTTCCCTCCAGGTACCATTAGAAGCTGCCCACTGGGTCCATACAAAATCTAGTCATAGGGGAACCACTATAGGTTGGAAAATATCTAAGGCTGCTGGCATTTCTGTGAGATATTATGACATTTTGTGTGCTGTCCCAAACATGTAAGACCTCTTTCTTGATTACAGCCTTGACAAATGGATGCCCTGGTGGAACATGCATACAAATCAACCTGTCTCATGACAGAATGGCAGGTAAAGTTCCTAGGGTCTATGCCTGTCAGTGAGGGATACAAATATGCTCTCATCCATGTAGACACTGCCACAGGCCTCTTACAAGCATTTTTGTGCAAATGAACAATAGGTGAAGCCACCATTAAGGGTCTCACCCAAGTAAGTGTTATGTATGGGAGTTCAGGAAGAATAGAGGGTGACTGGGGTAGCCATTTTATTAACACTGATGTATAGAACTGGACTGAAGACAACCAGATACAATGAATGGTCCTTCCTCCTACCTCACAACCCCACTGGGGCTGGGTTAGCTGAAAGAAAAAAATGGGTTGTTAAAACAGAAGCTAAAGAGTCTAAATAGGTAGAAAAAGAAACTCTTAGATGTCACAAGTGTTTGATGGGAGCTCCACCTCAAGCCCTGGCACGCTGGCATCCTATACCCATCCTATACCCAAAGAGTCTGGAATGGTTGGGTGGGAGCTCCACCTCACACAGCTCCTCCACAAACCCTCCCCTTCAGAGCCCACCAAGCACAGCTGCTCCCCCAGAGAGGCTCAGGACAACTCCTATAGGGGATATATAAGCAGCATCCACAAAAATAGACTCGTGGTTCTTCTGGTCTTGGGTCCCCATCTCCTCTCTGCAGGACCGGGGAATTGCCCGGGAGCGCTTTACCCATTAAACCTGGGCTTTTCGTTTTGGTCTGAGTCGGTTTGTTGCGATGGCTGAGAGGCCTGCTGGAGGCCTAAAATTTATCAACAAGGTTATTGAATGAAAATCCCACTGTCAGGGGTGGGCTACCTCTTTATGAGTTGTTGGCCAGGGAAGCCCCTGAGGTCCCATAAGCCATAAAGGCTATTGCTACTACTGTTGGTTATATGTATCTCATTCGATGGTGAGACCCTATTGCTGAAGATACCATACACTTTGACTGTAGGACATGGAGAACTTAAGCTGGGTCTGGCCTGGTTTCTAGCTTTCATAGGGCTGGAGTGGGCTAGGTGGGCTGCTGATGTAGAACAGTCATCAACATTCCTGATTAGCTATGGATACCAACATGCCAGGCAAGATGTGCCTGCTTGTGCAATAGTGACTTGACTATCACATGTAAGACCAACAGCTTTCCAATTGCATTTAAGGCCTGCTCTGCAAGAGGGAATTCACATCTGGTACTGAAAGCCAGGACAAAAATCTGTAGCTCGGGTGGTCATAGGTCCCAATAGGGAGGCAACTTCTATTGTTTTACTAGCTGGATGTGATGTGACTGTCAACATGCCTTCTGAACATTTGTGTTTACACCCGTAAATCACTGCTGTTGTTAGCCCCATAACAGCTAGTGAAGCCCCTGAGGACAAGTGACTGTTACTGTAGCACAGTGGCCTAATCTTAGTCATAGATGGATGCCTATAGTCACTCCCTCCCAGGCCCAGGGATTATCGTGGAAGACAGGGAAGAAAGAACCCAAGAGCTGGAGGAAGGGGTGGAGTGTTGTGTAGCCATTTCCTCCTAGATTGAAGTAGTCTGCCCTGCAGGGGAGTTTCTTAAGACAGAAGAAGGTAAACCGCTGAAAATGGCTTCAGCAGGTCCTTGAAATGGACTAGATTCACTAGCTTCCTGGCTCCCAATAGTAAATAAAAAGCCAGCTGAGACTGGCCCTTAGAAAAGTTGAAAAGATGACTCTGAGACCAGAGTATGTGCCTGGAAGAAGCAGAAACTGGCAGAGCTGCCTGGGAGGGTAAAGTTTAAACTAGCCAAGCCCCTTTGCAAGGACATCCCCAATTCACTGAGATGCCCGCAGGCTGTGCGGTGTGCTCCAGGTTTCCAGCTCTTATGAGCTGTCACTCGTGCTGGGGTGGGCTTTGGTGACGCAGCTGCGTTTGAGTCATTTCTGCTTTTGTAAGGAACCCCATCACCCATATTCTTGTAAGTAACCCTAATACAAGTATTTTGTCGTTGCTATGACAGTTACGGCACCATTGCACCAAAGGGGCATGCCCTGCCAGGCCAGTCACTGCTGTCCCTTTATCACTTTCATGCTTTGTGTGACAGACATTTCCTAAGGAGATGAAATACACCCATGTACTCACCCCAGAGAAAGAGCTCATGACAAACCCAAGTCCAACTTTATGAACAAATTTGCTTTCTGAGGAGAGGAGACCCTTGCAGATGGGCAGATGACTTACTTAAATGGTGTTGTTCTATTTTGGGGAAATTTGGAATCAGTCAAGTTGGATATCTCTAAATCAACTTTCTTTTTTCATTTTAAAATATTTATTCTTTGAGAATTTTACACATGTTTTCAATGCATTTTGATCACATCCACCCCTTGCTACTTCCTCTAGCTTTTGTGGATCTCTTCCCTTACATCCTCCCCCGCCCCCAACTTTTTCTCCTCTCCTCCTCTCCTCTCCTCTCTCTCCTCTCCTCTCTCTCCTCTCTCCTCTCCTCTCCTCCCCTCCCCTCCCCTCCCCTCCCCTCCCCTCCCCCTCCCCTCCCCTCCCCTCCCCTCCCCCCCCTCCCCTCCCCCTCCCCCTCCCCCTCCCTCCCCTCCCCTCCCCTCCCCTCCCCTCCCCCCTCCTCTCCTCTCCTCTCCTCTTCTTTTCGTTTGTTTCTTTATTTATAATCCTCTGAACCAATTAGTGCTGTCCTTATGCAAATGGGGTGTAGGGCTGTCCACTAGAGCATGTGTGATTCATCAGGGACCACACCCCTGAACGACACATTTTTTCTCTCCTCTAATAGCTTTCTCAACTACCAAATAGCTTCTCAGATAGGGGGTGGGGGGTCTCATGAGGGGCTTTCCCACTAGCTCATGCTGGACTTTTGGCTAGCTTGATCCAGAACAGGTCTTATGCAGGTAACCATAGCTGCTGTGAGTTCACCAGCTCTGCTCTGTCCAGAAGATACTATTTCCCAGCAGTCCCCCATCTTTCATCTCTTAGAGACTTTTTGGTGACACATTTTCTAAATGAAACAATGAGGTCCTGACCTTGTTTCTTCTTGTTGCTTTGGCAGAATGCAGAAGGGAAGGATAAGGAGGAACTCCGTAGCAAAAAGAAACCAACTGTGGATAATTTAGGAGGACTTTTTTTCAGTGTATCCTGACAGTGTAGCCCTGGAAACAGGACCCCGGGTTACTGCCAGACAAATCATTCGCTGAGGAGAGCAGGTGTGTGGCCTGTGCAGTCAAATACGTCAGAAGAAATGCTGCTGGCATGATGGAAGGGACAGAGGGTGGGAGGAAGAAAGGGTTGTGGAGATTCCCAGACTCCACAGGCAAGGATTGGACATGGAACTATGTTTGGCTGAGGAAGAGTTATTTCAAGGGTAGTAGACTAGTCAATGGTCTCATTGCCATGACAAAATGCCTGATGTTGCAACATAAAGAAGGAAAGAAGGCTTTGCTTTGGCTCACAGTTTGATGGTCCAGTCCATCATGGTGGGGAAGGCATGGTGGCATCTGGCCGCATCACATCCTCAGTCAGGAAGCAGAGAGAGAGAGAGAGAGAGAGAGGAGAGGAGGAGAGAGAGAGGAGGAGAGAGAGAGAGAGAGAGAGAGAGATACTAGTATTTGACTCACTTTCTTTCTTTTTATTTAGCTCAAAACCCAACAACCCACAATTAAGGTGGGTCTTCCCACCTCAATAAAACTAATTTAGATAATCCCTCAGAGAAACATCCTGAGGTAAGCTGATCTAGATAATCCTTCATAAGTTGCTAGACGCTTGTCTTATAGTGACTCTGGATCCTGTCAAGTTGATAATATTCTCATCACTGATAGTTTATGTTGAGGAAGTACATCTACTGTAACATCAGCCACTAGGCCTTATCTTACATCTCACATGGTGTGCATGAGGACCCTTTGTCTTGTGGCTTCAGCTTGCTAAATCAGCATTAGTTGAATTCCATTGTGTTTGCATTGGGCTTCTAGTCATTATTCAGTTTGCTAAGGTAGATTTTATCTTGGTTCCCTTTTGACTGATATCCTTGATGGAGTCAGCCCATATCTGCTCATCTTCTCTTTGCTCCCTTTTACATTTCTAGTTTAGATTGTGCTGTTTAAAAATGTCGCTCATCATAAGAAGGGGGGGTCAGGGTTAGAACGTGAAGATGGACACTCCAAAGCTTACTGTTGAAGCCACCTTCACAGATAATGGGTTTATAGTTCCCACTAGACTGCTCTCTGCCTGGACATATGTCATTGTAAAGAATTAATAGAATTAGAAGAGGTTTTCGGACCATCTTACTGTTTCTGTTTAAGTGCTTACTTAGCTCTGAACTGAAGAAAGTGATCTCACTTTGTTGCTGCTCGTTTTTGGCTTGTCTGCTAGGGGTGGAACATGTCTGGGCTGCATTTCAAGAGGGACAGTGATCATGATGCACAGCTGGTACATGAAGTATGTGAACATCACATTCCTTCTGAGATGAGTCCCCTTGGGGTTGTCTGTGTCTAAATCTTGCCTCCTCCAGTTTGCACTCCAGGTTGTCCTGACCTGTTCCCTCATTATACACTGAATTCTTCTTTTCTCTCCAAATGACTTGCTTCCACCAGGCATGCCTTAGGCGTCCTGTGGCTGCTCTGGAGAAGACTTGGCTGAAAAAAAAAATTGCTCACTTGGCACATACCTTAGAAAAAAGTAGATATGATTTGTGAGGTTCTACCATGGGCAGGTTTGATTGGATTGGAAGCAAATACCTTTCAAACAAAATTCTGATTGGATAATTTCTTCTCTGAGAGCCTTTGGCCAAAGTTAATGAGGAACAAGACTAATTTAAACAAAATACCAGGTTCATCTTCCTGGTAAATCTACCATGTTGTCTGCTTGTGGTGTCCCGTTATCGTTTTTTCCCTCTCACTCCTCATCCTCTGTCCTCTTCCTTCCTCAACTCCACCAACTCATACTTCCACTTTCTCTCATCTGTCAGCAGCCACCCTAATGTTATTAATGTCAGTTTCTTTGCCACCATGAATGGAGTATGCAGGCAGCTTAAGAAGTGAAACTGAGAAACTAAACTGATGAGAACATTTTTTCTACAAGAAGCTGGGGCCAGCAAGTAACATAACCGCATTCAGAATTGTTTTGAAGGCATGTGACCCAGTATATCTGATGACAGATTGTGTGCAGACTTCAGAAGCTAAGTGTCAAATGATCAAAGGGAGCTGGAGAGGACCCTGCAGAATGCCCCCTTCTCAAGGGTCAAGGAAAAAAAAAATGACAAATGCATTTCAAAATCATTCTGCTGATGGAATTATAATTTACTCATGTAAACACAACAGATGCCTGTAAGAGATTTTCAAGACAGACTAGGGCATATTTTCTGACCATATTCATAAGAACCCTGTCATAAATTATTATTTCATTTCAGTTTTGTTGTTGGATTTAAATCTGAAATTGGAGACCTAATTCAAAAATGGAAATAATAATGGCAGATTGCCTATGTTTCCTGAACTATTCCTGGAAAGATCATTTTTTCCCTCAAATTTTAGAATAAGACAAAACTTATAAGTGTATGCTCTGCAGATTAAACAGGTAGGTGGCCCATTTCTCAATCAACTAATTACTGATCATGATATCCATCCATATCATAAGCAGAGGGAAAGTCAACCACTTAGTGGAAGCTATTGCATATAGTAGAGTGAGGATTAAAATAAATCAAATATGTTGACCACAGGTCTATGAGATACATGGGGACCCTATGAGATACACAGGGACCTTAGGTTGCTCTCCAGAACTAATGTCAAAAAGATCTGGGTATAGTGGCGTGTGCTTGCAATCCCAGTGCTGTAGCAAAGGGGGTTAAGCAGAACTCTAAGACTTCCAGCTTTTGAGTGAGCTCCAGCTCAGTGAGGGACCCAGTCTCAAAAACCAAGATCAGGCATCTCCTGACATTTCTGATATCCTGTAGTCTCTATTGCAATTTAGGCTTCATCTTTGGGTCTTCCCATAATGGTCTCTCAGGGCCTCATTTCAGGGACTCCAATATAGCCACAGATCTCCTGGTCTCAGCTGCTGTATTGGTTTGAATGAAAAATGTCCCCCCCATTGGCTTATTTGTTTGAACATTTGTTTGGGGAGGTTATGGAATTTTGAAGACACAGAGTCTTGCAAGATGAAGTATGTCTATTATATCACAGTGAAAAAAATGGTAACTCTGTTAATTTGAAAGAGAATGACCCTCGTAGGCTCATATGTTTGAATGCTTGGTCTCCAGTTAGTGAAACTATTTGGAAAGGAATTAGGAAGTGTGGCCTTGTTGGAGAAGGTGTGTCACTGTGGGCAGACTTTGAGGTTTCAAAGACTCCCACCATTAATAGCATATTCTCTCTCTGCCTCCTACTTGTGGATCAAGATGTGAACTCTTAGCTGCTCTTGCCAATATGCCTTTCCTCCACCATCACTGGTGCTAATCCCCTGAGACTTTAGGCCCAATTAAACACTTTCGTTTTATAAGTCGCCTTGGTCATCAAGTTTTGCACAGCCATAGAAAAGTAACTAACACAGAAGTTGATACCAGGAGATATGGGTTCCTTATGCTGAAGAACCTGACCATACTGTTTTTTGAGGAATGTCCTTGAGCCTATGGGACCAGGAAGTGGAATGTGGTAGCTTGAGTGAAAATTTCTCCTATGGGTTCATGTATTTGAACACTTACAGATGTTTTCCAGTTAAGGCTCCATTTGTGGAGGAAATACACAACTGTGTGCAGGCTTTCAGTATTTATAAGCCTCTCCTAATTTTCTATTTCCTCGATGATTTCCATGTGTCATTGGAGGTGTGATCTCTCAGCTGCTGGCTCTGTCCCCTGCTGCCAGCCTTCTTCACCGTTATAGACTCTCCCTCTGGAATCACAAACCAAAATAAACTCTCTCTTCCATAAGTTCCATTTGGTCACGCTGTTTTTATCATAGCATAGAAAAGTATCTAACAAAGCTATTTTCTGAAACCATGAAGCAGGACTCCAAAACCTGTCACTCTTGAATCTTCTATGCCTGCAAAACCAGTACCATGTGGATGGTGCTGCGGAGTTCTGTTGCTGGGTTAAGACATAGCCTGCCTCATTTGTTTCACAGCTGTGTTGGCTTCTGTGCGTTGGCCCTGGTACAACCTTCCGAGGCAGTTGCCTTTGGGAAGCAGGAAGCCCTTTTCCTTGAGGCTTTATTTCTTCAAATGAAAACGTGTCCTCACAAGATACAGTTGTGAGGGTGGCCTTCTGCTCTCAGGAACATTTTTTCTATCGTCCCAGTGAGGCACAGGTGTCTCTTCAGTGGTGCTGGTTTCTTTAACTTATTAAGGTTTCTTTCTTATCCCAAATATCATCCGAAATGTACAGTTGCTTTCTCAGCCTAGCATCTCAGGCTGGGTGCTCTTCTGCCTTGAGATGCTAAAGACTTAGTCCAGTATATTTAAACTCATCTTCAATCAAGTTTTCAGGATATGTGCAGAATGAAGCAAGAACCCTGACCTTCTCACACAAATGGTACCTACCCTTGTCTCAGTCTTTGCTTTCTTCCAAATCCTCACAATCTGGCTCCCACCGTCTGCCCTTTTCTCAGCATTCTTGTCTTCCAAGCTCTCACTGGAAGGACCCATTAAGCTCTGCTTACAGAACACTAGGGGCTTTCATAGTCCCCATTTCCAAATTCTTTTAATAGTCCAGTCACAAAACAGTTCCAAAGGCCTAAGAACCACGTGAAAAGGTTGATCACAGAAACAGTCTCACCTCTCCATACCGTTTTCTTCTTAGTTTCTTTATCTGTTGTAGTGATTAAGTGCTCTGATGAAATCAACTTAAGGAAAAAAAGGGTGTGTTTTGACTTATATTTCAAGGGCATAGTCCATCAAAGCAGCAGGATCCTGAGGCAGGTGGTCCCATCATGCCCACAATCAGTGAGCCAGTGTTGATCGGTGTGTGTTCTATATTGATTCATTCCTGGTCTAAGTCGAGCCATTGGTTTGAAGCATCTTACAGGGACTATTCATTGTTCTTTTTAAAAAATAAGATTTATTTATTTTACGTGAGGAGGTGTTTTGCCTGCATGTATGTAAGTGCACCATGTGCCTGCCTGGTGCTCACTTAGAAGGTTAGATTCCCTAGAACTGGAATTATGTATGGTTATGAGATACCACTAGGGTGCTGGGAGATAAAATTAGTTCCTCTACAAAACAGCAAGAGCCATGTTAAACACTGAGCCATCTCTATAGCCCTATTAATTGTACCTTTTTTCTGTTACATTGTTTTTCTGCTGATCTGTTGCATTCTACATGGAATCTACTCACTCCTATGCAGCATTCTCTTGTTGGATAATTGTCCTTATGCTACCACCCCAAGAGTCTGAGATGACCTCATCCTAGAGTGGACATGGCAAAAACTATTCCACCAGTCTCAGAGGGCCAACTTGAATTTCTATCCTTCTCTGAATTGGTTAAGCTTTCATGTAGAAGATATTGAACAACCGAAGGGATCAAGAGACTGAATAATACACAAGTGACCGAAGTTCAAATCACCTATACTACAAGGTGTACATCAATTCAGTCATTCCAGGAAGCCAAGTCACACTTCTGCCTCACTGTTCTATCATGTGCAAGTGTAATCAAATCCTCATGAGCTCCACACCTGTGGCCAAGGCTTGATCAAAGTTCAACAGCGTCTCTTGTTTTTCCTCCATCCACCATCTTCTCCAGTTCAGGAATAACTCCAGAAAGTCAAGTGTGGATCATATGAGATGCTTCACTTCTGCCTAGCTCGCTTCTCTGTCCTCATGCCAACTGCCTGTCAGTGTGACTTGAAGCCTTCCTTTGAGTCTCTGCCAAGCTCAAGGGCTGGTGGCCAACTCCCTTGCTACAGAGATTTATGACTAAACAGATTGTTTGTTCTTAGTTACATGGTCTTTACTTATTTCCAAAGTTCTTAGCAATAAAGAATAAAGGGCAATCTCACTAATTAAGAATAATGAGCATATGGGTGTGAAGGAGGAGGAAATTCTGAGAAGGGTTAAAGAAGAAAAGGTTAGTCTGATTTAGTACAAAGGTTAAATAAAGAAAAATTTTAGTTCTAATTTTTTGAAACACCAAGTTACTTTTCTTCAGGTGCCTTGTCTCGTACTTGACAGACAACTAATAAATTTTTGTTGAATGAATGGGGACACTGGGAATTGCTCTTCCTGCCTCTAATTGGTCACAACAGATCCTTAGAGCGCCTGTCACCTGATGCTTTCACCCAGTTGGTCACATGTTCTTGTGGCAGAGCTATGATTAGCAACCTTGTGGTTAATGTTTGCTCTTTCCAATTCTCTTTGGGTGCCGAGGTGGGCTTTGACTGTTACAGGAGCATTTGTCTTTAAAAGCTACTCTTCATGTAAATACATTACTTAGCTATGGAATTCTAAAAACTTTAAAATTTTTAACTGTTACTACAGTGGGGCTGGAGAGATCATTTAGTGGCTAAGAGGGCATACTGCTCTTCCAGAGGACCCATGTTTGGTTCTCAACACACACACACACACACACACACACACACACACACACACACACACAAAATCAGGGCCTTAAAACTCCTTCTGACTCCAGATCTAGTGCTCTTGACTTCTTCTTCTTCTGTTGCCCACAGGCACTGGGCTCATGTGCACAAAGCCTTGCACAGATATTCATACATACACATAATTAAAATTAATTATAAATATTTTTTATAAATGTTACTACTTTCAGCTGGGAGATCAATAACTGGACAAAGTATTTGGTGGGCAACTGTGAGGACCTGAGTTTGAATCTTCAGAATCCACATAAAAGATGGGGGGTAGTAGCATGAACCTGTAATCCCGGGGCTCATGATGGACAGAAGGAAGCAGGAGACAAGAGAATCCCAGAAGTTAATAAGTCATTTAGTCTAGTATGCACAATAGTGAACTAGAAAAAGAAGGAAGGCAAGAATTTAGATCTGAATTGTTCTCGGACCTCCATGCACACACTGGGACAGACTCATGCCCACATTCGTACACATGAACACGAACACACACACACACACACACACACACACACATGCAGGCACAAAGATGAAAAAATTACTAATTTCTGTTAGATTCCTTGTATTCAAGAGAAAGACCCTATATATTTACAAGGAGGAAAATGATTAATAGTATTTTGTTTCTAAGAAATTGTGCCAGTAATATTTCCAAATTGTAGAAGTTCTCATACTGAGATGTACAAGATACACAGTGTATTTCTGTAGTAAATGTTTAAAAGACCCTAATGTATATTTTAGTGATTTAAAAGAAGGCAAAAGTAGGTGCGAGTTATGACTTTACTTTAAAATCCTTGTGGTCTACACATATTCCTGCAGGCCAGAAGAGGGCGCCAGATCTCATTACAGATGGTTGTGAGCCACCATGTGGTTGCTGGGAATTGAACTCAGGACCTTCGGAAGAGCAGCCAGTGCTCTTAACCGCTGAGCCATCTCTCCAGCAGGAATATGTGCAGGCAGAACACTGTATACACAATAAATAAATAAATCTTTTAAAAAAAAAATCCTTGTGGTCTAATCTATGTGGTTGGATAAATACATCTACTGGCCTCTCCTCTAAGTCATGGGTACTGAGCATGTGTGATATGTAAATTTTCACAGTGAAATTTCTTCAGTGATTTCTTTCCTCTTGTCTTCTGGTTTTCACTAAAATCAGTCATTTTGTGACAGTTTTCATACTAGCTTAACATCACTAGCTTGTATTATAGCACTCTAGAATGTCACATACTTCTAAACTAAAATTCTTCCTTTAGATGCCTTCTTTAACTTTTCTGGGGTGTGTGTATGTGTGTGTGTGCGTGTGCGTGTGCGTGTGCGTGTGCGTGTGCGTGTGTGTGTGTGTGTGTGTGTGTGTGTGTGTGTGTTATGTGTGGAGACCAAAGCTCGGTATCAGATGTGTTTCTTATTTCTTTTTTTTTTTTTTTTTTGTTTTTTTTCAAGACAGGGTTTCTCAACATAGTTTTGGTGCCTGTCCTGGATCTTGTTCTGTAGACCAGGCTAGCCTCGAACTCACAGAGATCAGCCTGGCTCTGCCTCCTGAGAGCTGGGATTAAAGGAGTGCGCCACCACTGTCCAGCTCAGGTGTGTTTCTTATTGTTTTCCACCTCAGTTTTTGAGACAGGATCTCTAACTAAACCCGGAGCTTACAGGTTTTGCTAGACTGGCCACACAACAAGCCCCAAGGCTCTCGCTAACTCTGCCTCCCCAGCAGTCGGACTACAGGCTTGGCATGGAACCAGGCTTTTCATGGGGTTGCTGGGTAAAGGGATCCATGTTCTCATGCTTGCATATAATGACCTACTGACTAAGTCATCTCCCCAGCCTAGCTCTTCTGGCTTTGGTCCATTCTGTCTGTGGTTTACTCTCAGGACACTCTCAACCTAACTCTCTCCCATAGTTTGTTCAGATGATGATTTTGTTCCTGTTCCCTGGGATCTGATTAACCTTTGCCTTCATCAATGGGCCGAGAGTTACATCTACTTTTGTTTGTGATTTAGATCTATGCTCAGCGGCGAGTGGTGGTTCAATAAATTATTACTGAAATAATGGAATGAAAGTATTGCAATCATCTAATTACTTAGCTATTTTCACATCTCTTTCCTCTTTAGTCGATACTGATTTCTCAAAAGCTAGGGTTGAGCCTGACACACACTGGACACTTAATAAATGCCCACTGTTGAAATGAACAGGATGTGTCTGTTCGGTGTCACTATAGTGTCCCAGTAGGGAGTGTGAACTGACAAAGCGTCAGTGGACCTGATGCAGGAATTACATCAATGGGCCAGTGAGGAATTACAAAGAAAGTGTGGCTCCATTTCTTGGAGAAAATGTGTGGCCGAGTAATAGTCTAATTCTGTGGGCAATGGCGTGTACTTATGGTCATCTAAGATTGTTGACTAGTTGGTTAGCTAAGGAACTGGAGAACGTTCATTAGGATGGAGTAGAAAGGGGTCTGGGGAAGTGGCTCCAAGTGCAAAGTGCTTGCTATGCAGAACATGTGGGGCTGAGTATGAATCCCCCACACCCGTGTACAAAGCTGGGCATAGTGGCATATGCCTAAAATTCACGTGTTGAGGAGACAGGCAATCGCTGGGGTTCCCCAGACAGCCAGTCCAGGCGAATCAGTGAGCTCTAGGTTTAATGAGACTCCGTGTCTCCAAAAATAGGGCAGGGAGATGTACATTCCATCCCATGTTGATCTTGTCTTCTTGGGTTTGCTTTCTAGATTTCAGTAGTTCTGCTAGAATGAAAATTTTAGCATAAAAGCTTTCTAAAATTTCTAACCTTAACATTCACTGTGCCATTTTAAATGAGACAGGATGCAACATTTCATTTATAATAAAACTTTTATTTTATTATTGATTTCACTCATTCTTGCAGGTTTTTATTCATTATTCTAAACACACTTCAAAAATAGTATTGAGAGCACAGAATGTGGTTTAACTGAAATAAGGCAAATCAAGATGAAACACAGCAACATTCTATACATAGTAGGCTAGTCATGGCTTAATTGATACAGTGCTTGCTGCACAAGCATGATGTCTGAGTTTGGGTCCCCAGCATGCATGTATAAAGCTGGCATGGTGGCACATGCTTGTAATCTTAGTGCTGGGGAGACAGAGACATGAGGATCCCTGGTGCTCCCTGGACAGCTAGTCTCGGTTTAGTGAGAGGCTCAGCTCTTGGACTTACTGTCTGCCTTCTTTGAGAATTTGTTAGTCTGGCTGTCAATCTGCCTTTTTCCTGTAAAAAGAGATGATGGTGGTATCTGCATCATATCGTTATATTTTCATAAAAATTATAAGCATTAATCAGAACAGAAGAGGGCATGAAGGAGACCCGGTTCCCCTCCTGGTACTGTTGCACACAGTAGGTACATTAGTTTCTTCTTTCAGTACTGCAACTAAGCATCCGACAAAGGCAATGCAGGAAGGTCTGTTTGGGCTCACTGTTCAAGGACACAGTCTATCACGGTGGGATGGCATGGTGGCAGGGGTGTGAGGCAGCTGGTTACATCACATCTACAGTCAAGAAGCACAGAGAGATGCATGCTGGTAGCCAGCTGACTTCCTTCTTCCCATGTGGTTTAGGACCTAGCCCATGGTGTTGTCCACTGTCAGGGTAGGCCTTTCCACTTCAGTTCAACTAATCCGTCCCCCTCCCCCCACAGCTGTGTTTCCATGGTGATGCTAAATTCTGTCAAGTTGACAGTATTAACCATCACAGTAGGTGCTTAATCAATGCAAGGCCCGCACCTTCCACAGAACTCCATAAGCTTTGTGAAGTAAATGACTCCTTTTCTCCTCTGGAAATAACCATACTTCACATAAACAGCGGTTTTCAGAGTGGGAGCTTAATAGAGGCTCATGGTTGGAGTGAATAACTGCTCAATGCTGAGAAGCAAAACAGAATTGAAGAATGCTTTCTTTGGGTCAGGGAGTTAGGTTAGACGAGAAATAAGCCAATAAAATGCAAATGCCATTACTGAAGACGGGTGACCTCAGGAGCAGGGGTGAAGTGCACCCAGAGTTGTGCTCTCAAGATTGACTGAAAAACTATTACCTCTTAAACTGCTTCTCCTCTGGCTCCTCTCTCAAGGCAGCAGAGCTGTAAAAGTGTGGTGCATTATTTCCTGGTAAGCCACAATGGAAATGCTGTGGAATTGCACAGAAGAACGTTAAGGATTCATCATAGTTTATTCCATCGCAGGCGTTATCCCTACACATTACAATAAACACCTAGAGAGCCATAATGGTGTGTCATCTATTATGTAGTACCATCGACCTTTTTAGATGTTACACAGTCTCCAGAGGCTTGCTAATGGCAGAGAGGTTATACACTCTTTACACAATCATGTTTAACCATGTCTGAAAGAGTGGGATCTTCTAGGGTACATAAGTGCTTTGGTTCTGTTTGTGTATTTTTTTTTTTTTTTGTGTGTGTGTGTGTGTGTGTGTGTGTGTGTGTGTGTGTGTGTGTGTGTGTGTGTGTGTGTATTGTATATACATGTTCATAAAGGTGTATGCACGTGTGTGAACGAATATACATGTGGGGGCTAAAGGCCAATATGCAGTGTCTCCTTTGATTGTCCATTTCCTTGTTTTGAGACAGGGTCTCTCACTAAACCTGTAATTTGGCCAAGCTAGGCTGGCCATACAACCTCCAGAGGTCTTCTGGTCTCTGCCACTTTAGTGCCGGGCTTACAGATGGGCATTGCTGCACCCGGCTTTTCCACGGTGTTGGATTCTGAAGTCAAGTTCTCATACCTGCTCCACATGAGCTGAGTACCCAACCCCAGTGATCTGGTTCTGCCTTCTCTAAGGGAATTATCAAAAGTACAGCAGAAGGACTCTGGGGTCCTCTTTTTCAGGATAGATGACAATCTATAAATAATTTTTGCTTGAATTCAGTTTTTAAGACATTGTCAAGCTCATGTATGATAGCATGTGTATGCGCCCATCTGGACTGAGACTTTCAAATTAACAAGCCAAACAAAACATAAGGTGGAAAATGGCTATAAGTTGCAAAAATCACTATTAACTTCTCTGTTAAGTTTTATCTTGTTTTGCTTAAACTGGGTCATGAGCCAAATTCATTGCTTTGCTACTCATAGAAAATAAGCATGCACACATTGAAAAGGGGTAGATAAGGAACCTTAAATGGGGGGAGAGACTAGGAAGAGGAGAGGGAGAGAACACTTTGACTGGGATATAAACACAAAACAAAAAATAAACAACAACAACAAGAAAGAAACCTTAAACGATTCTTATAGTGAGTCTAAAGTGAACATGTTATTTCATTTATGTGAATGTAGTGGCTTCCTCTTCTCGCCAGCCCCATCTTCTTAAATTCTCTTTAATATTTGGTTTTATTTATTTTCTCTCTGCCACGGTTAAATCACCCTTTTGTCCCTTTCTCTGAGTTTGAGGCACTTCTTACTTGACAAAGGGATAACTGAAATTTTTTTAAAAAAAACAACACTGCAGGGCTGAAGAGATGAGTCAATAAAGTGCTTGCTGCATAGAACCAGGACCTGAGTTTGATCCCTGGAACTCATGTGAAAAAAGCCAGGCATGTTGGCAGTAGTGGCATGATTGGACAATGGTGGTATGGTTGTTATAAGGATAACCAACAGCTTACTGCTTGGCTTTGAGGGCTCTTCCACACAGGAGGTAATTCGTGTTTTCTACTATAAACCCGGTCAAAAGCCTGTGGCTTTGGAGATCTTAGGCCTGAGGGTCTTACTAAATGGATATGACATACTTATCAAAATAAATTGCAGTACTTTTAACTGAGAGTGTTCACCTGTGAAATGGAGAATGCTAACTAATCCAAGACGAACTTGAAGGTGCATGAGATGCTTATCTCATACCATTTGTGTGTGGTTGATTCACTATTTAAGTAACACTTGTTAGTAACTATAGCCATTTCCCACAGCTTATAGCAGGGCATGGTGGAACCAGATTCTAACCACATGCATATAGACCTAGAGTTTTGAGCATTCTTAGTCCTGGGTAGAAGAGAGGAAATAAAGTCCTGAAGGCAGCACCCATCTTTCTCTGCTGCTGACTGCCTGTGTGCATTTGCTCATCTTTGACTCCATGCAGGCTTTATTCCAGAAATTAGCTAATCACAACACATATTTCATAAGACTACTGTTGGAATTCAATGCTATGCATGCAAGCATAGAAAGGAGAGACTGAATGCTTGTTAGTAGTCTTGGAGAGAATTAAAGTGACTTGGGCAATAATAGAACACTAGAAGAGTTTCCCTTGATAACGGGATAATTTTGTCTTAGATGCATCTTTAGGAGATACCTGGCCAATCAGCGAAGGAGAGAGACCACTTCTCACTTTAACTTCTTGCTATCCACACAAATTGAAACACATCACAGGTGCTTGAAAATGCCCTTCCATATCCAGATATCTTTAGCTTTACAAAAGAGGAAATAGTGTTTTGTCAGGTCATAAATATAAAGACTAGTTTAGCAAGGGTCAGCAGATGTATTAATTGATTGGATGAATACAACATATTTAGCTTAAAAAGTCCAATGGACGTGGTAGAAGGGGAGCAATTCAGTGAGCCCGGGCTGAAGTTCAAGGTGGGGTCTCACTGCAGGGAGCAATTGATGGAACAAAGACAAAGACCACCAGCATCTCCTCTAGTTCTTCCAGAGTCATTAAGAGCTCAGGCAAGTGACAGTTTCCTCCCTTGGGGGTTCCAGCAGGGTGTTTTCTCATTAAAGCTGAAGTAAGGGCACTCAGTGGAGGGAAGGTTTTGTGGAAGTCTTCAATTAAATCTCAGTGGCTTTCAACAATATATTTAATTTCGTTACCTAGAACCGAGTAAAGAATGACACCCCAGAGTGCCACAAGCATTGTACGACAGAAGGAACCTGTGAAATAAACTGAAAAATGGGAAAAGTGTATAAGAACAGACATCAACTTCACTCACATTTTAAAGTTTTTCAGATTGGCTCTATTCCCATCTAGAATTGCAGTTAATCCCAGAGAAAGCTGAAGAATGTGCTGAGAGAAAAAATACTTACAAGACATTTCATACTTGTCACGATGAACATATGGCTGTGTTTGTTGCTATGACTCTGTAGTTCCAATAGTTTTGTCACCCAAGACCATGTTCTCTGCATCACTGTTGTGGCTGATGTTCTGATCCACACCTTAGGGGAATTCTATTTGTTTGTATCTTCCATGGAGTTTTGTACTAACCGTTCACTAGAGAAACATCCTGTCCCCATATAGGTCCACGTTAGCCAAATACACCTTAATATCTCCCTTTTGCATCTGCCCTTTGCCCAGACCTTTTCCATAGTGGAGCTTCCTGTCCTGTCCTTCTGATACTGAAGGGCCGATGTAGAATGCGAAAAATGTCCTAGTATGTGATGGCTACTGTAGTGCATAATTGAAGTATGGTATCTGCTAGAGATGGAAAAATGTTTTAATATTTTCTTTATTAGGATTTATGAGAATAACTTCGAAACTGGAGATCACAGCCAAACATAACTACCAATGGACAATGTATCCCCTTTCCATTTATTTCTCATCTTCTTTTTTACTTTGTTCTTCATAAAATGCCATATATTAGTTGGCATTGTTTTTCTTAGAGATTTTGAATTTTATTTTTCTATGATAGAGAAGGCTAGGTATATCAGAACATACTTGTTATCCCAGCTCCTCTAGAGTCTGAGGCAGGAGGATTGCAAGTTTTGGACTGGCCTGGGTACCTAACAGAAGCACATCATAGAAATTAAATAAATACACGTGAAAGAAGTTGATTAGACAAAGCGCTGTTAGCAACCTGTTTTTGGTTTTGCGCTACATTAGATGATGGATGAGCTTGCACACACATAGAAAAAGATATTGTCTTCCTAAATTGTTGTTCCATTGCAATTTTGTATGGGAATAAAAGAGATTAGGTTCAGAAAATTAGATGTTGAGTGGATCAACTTACACATATAATCAAACTGATAACATATAAATCAATGATACAGTCTCATCTGAAGACTCAAGATAATTGTGCTTAAAAATGAGTCCTGCATAATTCCTGTGACAATTTAGTCCCCCTCCATGGTCAGTGCCTAATACCTGTGAGGAGTGGTCACTGAACATGGGTCCCACTGCATGCATATAAAATTACACGTGTGGGCCAGTGAAGTGGCTCAGCAGGTAACAGTGTGAACTGCACATGCCTAACAGCCTGAGTTCCATTCTTAGACCTACAGAGAAAGGAATCAGCTCTTCAAGAAAGCTGACCTCCAGACATGCACCGTGGCATGTGCACACATGTGTGTGCCCACCCACACATAAATAGTAAGTAAAATAGTTTTTAAATCCCACATGAACATATTTTACATCCTGTTTGAGGACTGAAATAAAAGTATGTAGAAATAATATAAAACATAATATATTTTCTGAAACTTGTGAACAAATATAGTTATACCTCATGTTTTAAAAAAGTAATTACATAGTTACAGAGTATCATTATACATTTGTCCCTCTGTTTCCATTGGGGAGCAATTTCAGGTCCCTATGCAATACCCAAATCCAGGACCCTTGAATTGCCTTATATAACATGACGTTGTATTTGGGTGTAACCTGCACACATTGTCGCATATGCTCTAAATTGTCTAGATTATTTGTAATACCCAATACAATGTAAATGCTGTGCAAAAAATTGTTACATTATGTTGCTTATACATCTGGTGAAGATATAATGTTTTTGGCCATTTGACGTCTTCAGTTTCTTTCTTCAGTGTGTTACAGTTAAGACTTTAAAAAATGAAGTTAACAGCCCCTGTGTTTGATGTATAAATGTTTGGATTTATAATATCCTTGTACTGGCTGGTTTTTGCCAACTTGACATAAACCTAGCTATATCTGGGAAGAAGGAATCTTTTTTTTTTTGGTTTTTCGAGACAGGGTTTCTCTGTGTAGCTTTGCGCCTTTCCTGGAATTCACTTGGTAGTCCAGGCTGGCCTCGAACTCACAGAGATCCGCCTGGCTCTGCCTCCCGAGTGCTGGGATTAAAGGCGTGCGCCACCACCGCCCGGCCCAGGAAGAAGGAATCTTAATTGAGAAAATGCACCTGAGATTGGCCTGTAGGAAAGTCTGTGGGGTATTATATTAATGATTGGCATGTGAAGGCCCATCCCACTGTAGCAGCGCTGCCCCTGGCAAGTGGTCCTGAGTGTATGTGAGCAAGCAAAGGGGAGCAAGCCAGTAAGGAGTGCTCTTCCATGGTCTCTGCTTCAGCTCCTGGCTTCAGGTACCTGCCTTAGATTCCTGTCCTGACTTCCTTCTGTGATGGCCTGTGATGTGGAAATGTAAACCAAATAAATCAGTGCCTCCCCATTGCTTTTGGTCATTGTGTTATTGTGGTAATAGAAACTGCAACTAAGACAGTCTCCTTGATGATGGTTTCCTTTGAGAATATGGAATGTCCTTCCCTGTCCCTTCTGACAAGTTTGGCTTGAAGTTTATTTTGTCAGGAGTCAGGATATCCATGCATGTCTTTGCTCCAATTGCTTAGAAGACCTTCCCCCTCACATTTCCCCTAAGGTGGTGTCTATTGTTGATGGTGAGATGTGATTCTCAGGCCATGTTAAAGGATGAATCTTGTTTTCTAACAGTCTCTTAGTCTGTGACTTTACTGGAGAAGTGAAACCATTAATATTGAGAGTTACTGAACAACATTTATTAATTCCTGTTATTTTGTTGTGATGGTGCTGTTTTCTTAGAGTTCTTGGATATCTGTTCTGGGATTATGTATTTCTTGGGTGTGTTTAACCTTCTCTTCAAATTGAAGTAGTCCTTGAAATATCCACCGTAGAGTTGGTTTTGTAAGCAAAAAACCCTTAAATCTGGTTTTATAATAGACATTTTTCCTCCTTCAACTATGACTCATAGCTTCACTAGGATATAGTAGTTTGGGCTGGCGTTTGTAGACTTTTAGACATTGTAGAACATCATTCTTGGTCCTTCTGGCTTTCAGAGCCTCCATTGAGAAGCTATGTGTTATTCTGATGAACCTGCTTTTATATGAGACTGGGTCTTTTTCTCCTGCCTCTTTGAATATTCTTTCTTTATTCTTTTCATTTAATGTTTTAATTATTCTGTTATATAAGGAGTTTCTTTCTGGTCCTGTCTCTTTGGTGTTCTCTATGCCTCTTTTTATGTTATTTTATTTTACAATACAATTCAGTTCTACATATCAGCCACGGATTCCCTTGTTCTCCCCCCCCTCCCGCCCCCCTCCCCTTCCCCCAAGCACACCCCCCATTCCCATCTCCTCCAGGGCAAAGCCCCCCCCCCCAGGACTGAAATCAAACTGGTAGACTCAGTCCAGGCAGGTTCAGTCCCCTCCTCCCAGGCTGAGCCAAGAGACCCTACATAAGCCCCAGGTTTCAAACAGCCAACTCATGCAATGAGCACAGGACCCGGTCCCACTGCCTGGATCCCAAACAGATCAAGCCAATCAACTGTCTCACCCATTCAGAGGGCCTGATCCAGTTGGGGGCCCCTCAGCCATTGGTTCATAGTTCATGTGTTTCCATTCATTTGGCTGTTTGTCCCTGTGCTTTATCCAACCTTGGTCTCAACAATTCTTGCTCATATAAACCCTCCTCTTTCTCACTAATTGGACTTCTGGAGCTCCACCCGGAGCTCCACCCGGGGCCTAGCCCTGGATCTCTGCATCCAGCTCCCTGAGTCATTGGATGGGGTTTCTAGCACGACAATTAGGGTGTGTGGCCATCCCATCACCAGAGTAGGTCAGTTTGGGCTGTATCTCGACCATTGCCAGCAGTCTATTGTGGGGGTATCTTTGTGGATTTCTGTGGGCCTCTCTAGCACTTTGCTTCTTCCTATTCTCATGTGGTCTTCATTTACCATGGTCTCCTATTCCTTGTTCTCCCTCTCTGTTCTTGAAATTAATGAGATCTACATGAACAGCCTGGATATGAGTGGGGGAAATGAAGGGTGAGGGTCGAGGGAAAGAGAGCTTGGGGGAGCAGGAGATCCCAGGTGGTTCTCTATGCCTCTAAGACCTTGATAGGTATCTTTTTTCTTAGATTTGGGACATTTTCTTCTAAGATTTTGTTGGAAATATTTTCTGTGCCTTTGACCTTGGCTTCTTCTTCCTCTAAATCTATTATTCATAGATTAGGTCTTATTGCAGTGTCTCAGATTTTCCTGTGTGTTCTATTTCTCTTTTTAATTATATTTAATATTTTTTTGAATAAGTGATCCATTTCTTCTGCCTTGTCTTTGAAACCTGATATTCTCTCTTCAACTTGATCCCAAAGTTGGTGACACTTTCCTTTGAGCTTTTCATTTAACTTCCTGACTTTTCATTTTGTGTTTTACCTCACTTTGGCTTTTCTTTAGAGATTTCATCTCTTTATTATATTCCATCTTCATATCTTGGATTGTTTTCATTATTTTATTCAACTCTTTGTATTTTTGCAGTCTTCTTTGAAGACATTTGTCCACATCCTTTCTGAGCTCCTTGAACATATTACAGTTATAATGTATGGTTTGAAATCATTGTTTTATGCATTAGTTAAGTTGGTTTTCTCAGGGAACATTGCAGTGGGGATACTAGTTTCTGGAGGAGACATTTTGTCTTTTTTTCATGGTGTGTGTGTGTGTGTGTGTGTGTGTGTGTGTGTGTGTGTGTGTGTGCGCTTTAGTGGGACCTACACATCTGGAATTTGGTCACTGATAGTGTTTATTAATGTGAATATCTGGTCTGACCCTTGTTGAATGTATTTGTGCATCTTTGTTTGCTATTCCCACAACCTGTGAGGTTGTGGCCCAGCTGAATGGTGCTGAATATTCTGTCTTGGTGCTACTCTGTGTTCGTGAATGGGGTGTCAGAAGTTGTCTCAGTATTGCTAGTGATAGGTACAGCTTCTGAGCCTAGGAGCAAACTTTCTCCAGGTTTAGAAAATTCTCCCTGCCAATCCTCTGAAGTCTGTAGAGACTTACTTCTGATTTTAATGTCAATGCTTTGAGTCTTTTCCCACTTAATATGGATTTGGCTATAGTTTTGTGTTTGTTGAGGCATATTCCTTCTATTCTTTGTTTCTTGGGTCTTTTATAGTAAAATTATGTTTAATTTTGTCAAGTCTTTTCTGAATCTGTTGAGATTGTCATGTTATTTCCATCATCAAGTCTGTTTATATGATATATTACATTTATTGATCTATGTCTATTAAACCATCTCTGTATTGCTGGAATGAAGACAACTTGACCATGATGAAATCTTTCTTGATGTGTTACATAACTCTCTTTATAAATGTTTCATTGAGAATTTTTATACCTTTGTTTACCAAGGAGGAAACTGACCTACAGGTTTCTTTTTTGTCCTGTGTTCATCTGTTTATTTTTATTTTTGTGTTCCTTTCCTTCCTAATTTATGGACTTATTTGAGAAGCATTGAGGTCAGCTGTTCTTTAAAGGCCAGGTAGAATCCAGCAAGTGAATCCATATAAGCATTGACCTGTTTTAGCTAGGAGATTAAAAATATTGCTTCAATCTTGTTTGTTATAGATTTATTTAAGTTGTTTATCTCATCTTGGTTTAGTGTTGGTAGGTCATACTGACAACATTATTCTTAACTGCCTTATAATATTGCAGTGTTTAGATGGACTGAAATTTGTTAAAACATTTCCTTACTCATAGGTACTTAGAGATAATTTCTTACTACAAATGATACATTTAACACATTAAGATTTCTTTTTTTGAACATTGTGGGTTATATGTCTATGAAAACTTGCCAAAACCAAAATTTTGACATCAAAGGAGCTGCAAATTTTAGTTTATTCATTAGCACCTGTAAAAAATATTTTAAGATTTATGTTTTTAATGATATGTTTATGTACAGATGCTCTTGGAGTCCATAAGGTGATCCAATCCCTTCGAGTTACAGTGGTTGTGAGCTGCCTGATGTGAGTGCTGGGACATGAACTCAGACACTCTGCTCTTAACTTCTGTGACATCTCTCCACCCACTAATTAGCAGATGTTGATGGTATAAAACAATGTATTTCACTGTGACATTTTTATAGATGTATATAACGTATTTCAGTTTTACTCTCTTGTCCCTCTTCTCACACTGTGTCCCTTCCATATAGTCAGCATGGACATTTCAAGTTAGGATTATTACGTTATAATATTGAAATCTGTCTCATTTTGGTTCTCTACACCAGGATAGCTGAATATCTTCCATAATAAATTAGCACATAGTTTAAGCTTCAAGTTATGGTACTTAGGAATTGCATTTTATTATAAACACAGGTTGAATAATGCTTAAATTTGAATTTTTATGATTTAAGTTAGAATGAGATGAATGCTTTCATTTGCTACACATAGTTAGATTTATTTTAGAATAGGCTTATGACTTCTTTAAATTTTTTCTTGAATTTTCTTATGTGTGGATAATTTTGTGTTATGGAGAATTGATTACTTATACTTTCTCAGTGTTATTCTTTTCAATATATAAATATCTTTATAAGGGATAAGCAAGGTGTTTATTATAATTCTTTTACTGTTTCCAAATATTTGTGGCCATTTCTTAATTTTAATTTTTTTTTTTGGAGACAGGGTTTCTCTGTGTAGCTTTACACCTTTCCTGGAACTCACGTGGTAGTCCAGGCTGGCCTCGAACTCACAGAGATCCACTTGGCTGTGCCTCCTGAGTGCTGGGATTAAAGGCGTGCGCCACCACCACCCGGCTTAATTTTAATTTCTAATGCTGTTTCTTTTCCTTTTAATTCTTTATGTACCTAGGCTTCTCATCTCCAAACATTAAAAAATTTACTTACTCACTCAGTATTTTTTTTATGCTGTAGTACTTTATTGTTGTATTTTTCAAATTAATTTCTGTATTTCTGTTTTAGATTGTTTTGCTATTTGCTTCTTCCTCTCTATAATTTAAGTGATTAATCAAATTTTCCTAATTATTACTATTTTAATGTTTATTAGCATATATTAATATACATAATAATGGATGTCCTAGTCTACTTTAACTGTCCTTTTAACACAGCCTAGAATCATCTGAGAAGGTAATCTCAGTTGAAGAATTGATCTATCAGACAGGCCTGTGGGCATGCCTGTGAGGCCTTGTCTTGATTTCTAACTGACATACAAGGGCCCAACCCATTGTGGGCAGCACTATTCCCTGATTGGGTGGCACTGGGTTGTGTAAGAAAGTCGGCTGAGCATGAGCCTGTTATGAGCCAACAGACATCATCTTCTTCAAGATCCTGCTTGACCTCTTCCATGGTGGACTGTGACCTGCTGGTATAAGTTGAATGAATCTTTTTCTCTCCTGAGATGCTTTGGTCATGGTATTTGTCACAGAAGCAGAAAGAAACCAAAGCAGCAGGTTTCATAACAATAGCTTCATATATGTGTATAATATATTTCAATTGTATTTGCCCTATTACTTTCTCTTTACAAGTGTTCATGTAGTTACTTCTACCCTCAGTGTTAAAGTTCAGATAGTGCTATCAACATTAAAATATTTTAGATATCGTATAATTTGATTTTAGGTTTTCATTTAGAACCATTGATTATCTAAAAGAGAGATACAGAAAACATCATTGGTTTAACATTTTGTTATCTATTAGTATTGTTAAGTTCTAAAATTTTGTGATGGAAACAGAGATTAGAGAATTGTATAGCATATGGAGGTGTATTGGACACTTCTTTGTTGCATGGTACATGCCAACCAAAAATAATATTTAGGGGTGGGGTCATGCGTCATTGGAAAAGATACCAGATGAGAGCTGGGGATGGTGTTTTATGCCTTTAATCCCAATACTTGGGAGGCAGAGGCAGGCAGATATCTGTGAGTTCAAGGCCAGCCTGGTCTGCAGAGTGAGTTCCAGGACAGCCAAGGCTATATAGAGAAACCCTGTCTTGGGGAAAAAGATACCTGCTGAGAAAGCGTGAGGATATGAGTTCAGATCCCCAGAGCCTACATAAAAGCCAGACGTGGATGCATATGTCTTTAATCCCAGTGCTCTTAAGGACAGACTGAAGATAGCGACAGAAGCATCCTTGGAGGTCAACTAGCTTGGTATGTGCAGTAGCAGTAAGGACTTTTCTCAAACAAGGTGGCAGGTGGGGATTGACAGGTGGAGATATCCTCTGACCTCCATGCATGTGCTATGGCACAGAGATCCCTGCCACTCACCCACACACTCACTTAAATGCTCATTTGGTATGTGGAAAGCAGTTATGTGTCATAGTTATAAGGTGCAGAGTTTTCTGATTCAACTAGAGCTAACACTAGTCAAGCAATTTAAATCTGCTTCATTTTCTGTGACCAGAGACCAAAGAGAAAAACGCAGGGTCTTTCCCTTTCTCACTCTTGCTGCTCTTATAATGAATGCTTGTGCTGTCTCAAATAAGAACAGGAAGCCTCCGCTGCGATGGTGCCCTCTGTCCACACTTCTTTTCTTTCCATCTGTTTCTACTGTGTGTTGTTACCTGTCACCTTTCTTTTCAGATGAGTCTTCTGTTGGTGCCTCTTCTTTATAATAAACATGGGGATGAGTTTACGTTTTATGAAATCTGACTGATAATATTTTCTTTTAAAAGGCAAGTTTACTTTATTGACATTGACATATGTGATGCATCCACTATTCTGACTTTACATCTCTTTGTTTGTGTGTTTGTTTATGGGGAGAGTGCACATGGTACAGTGGTATATGAACAGTAGAGGACAGTTGGCGGGAGTCAGTTCTCTCATTTCACCTTGTGGGTTTGGTGTTTGGACTCAGGTTGTCAGGCTTGGAAACAAGAGCCTTTATCCACTGGGAATCTCACTGGCCTCATCACATATTCCTTTTTAGCAAATAGTTTCAACATTTTTAACATATTTTGTGATTTTTTTTTTTTAGAAAAGATTTATTTTACCTCATGTACATGAGTATTTTGCCTACATGTATAGATGTGTACCACATCTGGACCTTCAGAGGCCAGAAGAGGGCATCAGATCCCATGGAACTGGAGTTACAGATGGTTTTAAGCCACTATAGGAGTGCTGGGAAGTGAGCCCAGTCCTCTGCAGGAGCAGCAGGTGGTCTGAACTGCTGGACCATCTCAATCCCGTTTTCGGTTTTCTTACCTAAGGATGCACTTACACCCAGCTTGAGAGTCTGGAAAGCTTATGCTCTGCTGTCAGGATTTTCCATTAATATGGTGTAGTTATTATTATTTTATTCATACTGTAGTAATATATTTAACCACATATTCTTTTATTATGAACTTCTGGCATACTAATTAATGTTCTCCTATGAAAGATGAATGCATTAATGTCCTGTGTTTCTTTTTGCTGCTGTTTTCTTTTTGACCCGACTCCTGGCCTTTATCCTGTTTCTTAGCTCCTCACAGAGGAGCCCCACATGTGGTACCTGTGCATTTTTGCTAACACGGGTCTGAGCCTGTCCCCCAAGTTCTCTCCATTCATTGGGCAGGGTTTTGGTAGAAAAAAATAAGGAGAATGCTAATTTATTTTTAACAGCAGGGTTTCTATACTTAGAATTAAACTCTTTAGACACGTGTCAGCAGGGATAGAGTCCTTTAATTTTCATTTTTGTTCTTTTATTGTTTTCAATTGTGTCTAGAGGAAAGGTTGAAATAGAAATGTTGTGTCTTTCATCTTTAATTAGTGGCTTCATACTGTTAGATCACAGCCCTCTAGCTGCCTCTCATCTCTCCCTCATAAATCAAACTACACCTTCTGCAACTCTCTCTGTGACAGAGTTGAAAAGAAGCTGCGGTGTAACCTTTAACCATTCCTTCCCAATGGTGGCAGCTACAGAATTAGTTTATGGTATCACCTAGTGCCTATCACTGTGCACATGGACTGAGCCAGGCTAGGCCAGGTGGTCTGAAGTTTGCCTACCCACTTCTGAAAAATCTGTGGGAGCCAGAAACTGCCCTTGCTCTCTGAAATCGAAGGACATCTAAAATCTCTCTCCCCTGTCAAAGCTCCATTTTAACTGCTTATGGCCTTGATGCTCTCTCCCGTATTGCTCTCCCATTTTAAGGACTAATCATGGTTTCCTATGAATGCAGGGCTCCCCACCAACAAAGCTCATATGGAGAGTAAATTCATATCAGTTCCTTTCAATGCCCCTGCTTTTCATTTAGTTTTTAAAGTGTGCTAGTTTTTGAAAATAAAAGGTGAAAAATAAAACTAAGATACGAAACTAAATTTTGAATTTGATATTGACTTTTTGAAAAACATAAAGAAAAAGTATTATTGCTAAGTCCACGTTCTTGAGTTATCTAAAATGTATTATCTGACTTTTTTCAACTTTTCCAACAGACAATATTTTTTGGGGGAATTTTCAATTAACTCTACAAAGAAGTCATCACTGTTAGGGTCCTGGAGAAGTCCCACCAAAGATCACCATCCACATTAGCAAGAGTGTTTATTATCTCGAGAAAGATTCCAGCATGCTGGGGCCGACCATTCTACACCAAAGCAAAATGGTGACAGCCCTGAGAGGAGCCCTGTTAAATGTAGCCAAGGCAAGGTCCTAGAGCAGGTAGGTCACTTTTGATAGGATCGGCTTAAGCAAGTGGCAATTGTATTAGTATGTTATATTTGGCCAGGGCTAGAAGGGGTTGTCTAAGGCTACAGTTTTTCCATTTATTGGCAGACTTGAAGAAGTACCAGGCTTTGTCCTTATTTGGTTATTACCTTGAGCTTGCTGACTGTGGCTCAGGCCTGGCCTGACCTGACTGATAATGCATGTTCCAGGCCTCCTTGTCCTTGCTGTTGGGGGTGTTGGAGAATGATTGTCCTTTGTTTATAGCTCTTTCAGAAACTGCTTGTTCAGTCTCAGGAAACTGAACTTGAGGCATGATCTCTGAGAGAAGACTGACAGCCTACTATGGTGTCTGCTTGGTCCTCTCAATCACTTGTCATTTATAGATGAAAAATAACAAGATTGAAACTCAGAAAGATATCTTGTCCCATTACCTTGTGTTTGCTTGGTTAAAAGTTGTCTAGAGGCTATGGCTGGAGGATTCTGTCAGACTAGGTTGGTCTTTGTAGAACTAATAAAACTCTCTAAAAGACTTACTTAAATTTCAAGAGGTTGGTCCTACTAAGATAGCTCAGAGGGTAAAAGCAGTTATCATGCAACTCTGGTGATCTGAGTGTGATACCAAGATACCCATAAAAAAATACACAGATGTGATGATATGCATCTATAATTCTAGTACTCCCACAGAAAAATGGGAGGTGAGACAGGAGAATCATGGGGAAGCTTATGGGCCAGTTGGTCTGGAGTACACAAAGTATCAGAAATCACACAATAGTAGGTGGAAAGAGACCCAGGATATGCACACACCTGTACATACACACACACACACACACACACACACACACACACACATACACAATTTTTTTCAGCATAAAACCTTAAGACACACAGAAGTGTGAAACTAGACAACTCAAGATGAACAAACACTGACTTCAAAGAAGCCAGCCTGGAAGTTACATTTTTTTTTGTATGAAGACAAGGGCTAGGTAATTATGCACAGCTCCCAAGGATGGAGTTTGTATCTAGCTGAATGAAGGAGGCCTTCATCATTAAGCTGAACAAACTAAAAGCCAGATTACACTCCACTTGGCAAAGCAACAAGTTTTCAAGCCCAATTTCCCATCTGTTTTGGAGATTGCCTTCATCACTAGGGTGTTACACAGTGTAGTGACACAACTTTTTCTTCCTCTTTAGCTGTTTTTTGTTCTTGTGTAGATACCCACTTTTGTGTTAGATATAAAATTACTTGGTAAGATAAAAATAAAATGATGCTATCTTTTTAATAAACCTGTGATGGCCACAATGGTTTCAGCAACACTGATTGACTAGCCCTTCACTTGAATCCAGAGAAATCTCTAGAAATGCCTTCAACACTTCTCTTCACAATGCCTGTGGTGACGATCACTGTGTCTCAGAGATCGTGTCTTTCTTCTCCCCTCTACTGGCTTGTTATCTAAATTGTGACCATTTTATACGTGAGTTGTCCTTTGACCGTGTGTAGTACATTTTGAGATGCCTACAGGAAGGATTGACACTTGGTAGTCAGCTCACCTGCCCTCAGAAATGCAGAAGCTGGTTCAGCAGCTATGTGTGTGTGTGTGTGTGTGTGTGTGTGTGTGTGTAAGCATGCATGTTTGTGTGCCACAGCACACAGGTGGAGACCAGAGGACAACTCCTGGGAGTCAGTTGTTTCTTTCTTCCACAGAGTCTGGGAACAAACTCAGGTCATAAAGAACATTCAAAACTTTGAAGCCATCTCCCTGGGCCTAATTCACTTTTTAAAGATCCTAGCACTTGGGAGACTGAGACAACCAACTACAATTTGAGGTCAGTCCGGGGTGTAGGTAGCAAGAAACCTCATTTCAAAAAATGGTAAAGGTTTAAGAAAAAAGTCTGCTATGTGGAAGGACTGAGGAAGGCTCGTGCAGCGAAGCTGTTGACACAGTTCTGAATGAGACAAGGGTCATTGGAAACAAGGAACTGAGGGGCTTTCTCAGAAATCAGTGTAAAGAGACCCAGCTTGCAGCCATGCGGACTCCCTGTCTGGTGCTGCTTTTCACTGCCACGTTGTGTATCTGGACTGAGCCTAAGATGATTGTCAAGAGTGAAAGCAAAGTCTCTGGAGAAAAGAAGGTCGAAAGCCACCAATGGATCAAACATGAAGACGACTTAAAGTGAATCCCTCCATCACTCTCTCAGGGCCAGAGCAGGTGTTCTGATGCCCTCCTTAAATGACAACGCCCAACTTAGAAAACTATAAATCAATGCCCAAACTGCAGGGGTTGGGGCTGGGGGGATTTGTATCCCGTGGTGAGAGTTATTTAAAGTCATTGAGATAATAAACCCTTCATTCTCATAACAAGAATGAGATAATGAGATGTTAATCCTTCCAAGATTTAATAGATTTATTATTCTAATGAGCTACACCCAGCAGCTTTGAACTGTACGTAAAAGCATATTAATCTTTTGACAGATGTTGAGGGTTTTTGTCACTCGGTCTGGGTGTGTGATTAGAGAGTTATAGCTGAAGTTTCTCATTAGAGTTTTCCTTATGGCATAGCGGAATATTGAGGATAGCTCTCTCTGTCATGCTGAATTTATTGAATTCAACTATGGGAATAAGACTTTGCACATCAGAAATATGAGGAGCAATGATGGAGGAGATTAAGTGCTATGTGGGTTCGGTGATGAGCAGAATTCAACAGAAACAGAAGAGGTTCTTATCTGCTGCTCATTGTTTGCAGTCTTACTAATTCAACAGCCTTGATAATTTGAAAAATATATTCTGAATGCCAGCTTCATGCCAGGCATGGTGTTGGCACCAGGAATGAAGGGCATTTGGGATATGCTTCTGCCTTGGAAGATCTCAGCGTGAAGGGAATATCTGGGAGAACTGACCACAGATTTCCGGCTTCACAAGGGGAAAAGTGAGCACCAGGCCTGCTGGACCAGGAGGCTCGGCATGGTGGAGAACTGTTGTGATTGAGATATAAGAATGAGTAAGAAAATCAGCAAATGGTGGCTGCTAGAAGAGTCAGGTTAGGGATGCACCCCATGAGAGCCTACCCATGCTTTGGCAGGTGGTCCTACACCTATGAACACACTAGCATCACTGAGTGAACTCAGTGAGATTTTTTAAAAGTGCACATGAAGTTGGGAGGGGAAAGTGGACATCAGGGGGTAGGGGAAGAATCATCAAGGGAAGAATGGAGGTGGAATTTTTCAAAAACATTATGTGTGCGTGTGAAATTCACAATAAAAAAATCTGTAATAGGCTGGACATGTGGTACATACCTAAAATCTTAGCACTCCAAAGGTAGAGGTATGAGGATGGGGAATTCAAAGCCAGCTTGGGATACATGAGATCCTGTATCAAAAGAGTAACAACAATAACAAATAATAATAATTTTGAAGCTGGATGTGGTAGTTCCTACCTGCAATGTCATCACTCAGACAACTGTGGCAGGAGGATCACAGATTTGAGGGCAATTTGGGTTACAAAGGGAGCTAGATAGCTTACCCAACCTTGTAACCAACATATGTAACCCAAAGCCTATACCTAAATGGTCATCATCAAAATAGTACAGATTTGTAGAGGAACCACTACACACTTGTTTTCTCTACCATATCATGTAAGCTGATAAAAATAAAAAATGCTGTGCTCCACTCTCCTTTGCATATTGTCACCTAGTGCTGTCCCTATCACTTATTTTGTACTAAAAAAACATTTATATAATAAATACAGAGATACGAGAGAGAGAGAGAGAGAGAGAGAGAGAGAGAGAGAGAGAGAGAGAGAGAGAGAGAGAGGAGGCAGGAAGAGAGACTGAGGAGTCTTCAACAGAAAGTACTGATGGTAGGTGGTCATTAGTGATGTACCCTGCAGGTGGTCATGGATGATGTACCCTCCTGGTGGTCATGGGTGATACACCCTTCAGGTGGTCAATGGGCAATGTACCCTGCAGGTGGTCATGGGTGATGTTCCCTGCAGGTGGTTGTGGGTGATGTACCCTGCAGGTGGTCATAGATGATGTACCCTTCAGGTGGACATGGGTGATGTACCCTCCAGGTAGTCATGGGTGATGTGCCCTGCAGGTGGTCTTAGGTGATGTACTCTGTAGGTGGTCATGGGTGATGTACCCTGTAGGTGGTCGTGGGTGATGTTCCCAGCAGGTGGTCATGGGTGATGTACCCTGCAGGTGTTCATGGGTGATGTACCCTGCAGGTGGTCATGGGCGATGTACCCTGCAGTTGGTCATGGGTGATGTACCCTGCAGGTGGACATGGGCGATGTACCCTGCAGGTGGTCATGGGTGATGTACCCTGCAGGTGGTCATGGGTGATACACACCTCTGCAGTACATGTTTGCAGTCATGTTTGGCCATGGTACAATGCAAGCGAGATCTTTTTCACATCTGACTCAATACACATGCAGATAACCTAAGGAATTCATCGTGAAACAAGTCTTAGACTTCCATACTTCAGCATCAGACCTTTCAATGTCCTTTTTTACTTTATTCTATCTTACATAATTTAAAATCTATAGTACACTTTGACACTATAGAAAAATACAACACAACAACAGAGTGAGGATAAGTGGCTGACAACTTGACAAGAGAGAAAAAGTAAACTCATGGGCAATGAGATGGTAAAGGAACTGAGGAATAATAGGAACATTGGCTGAGGGTTTTAAAATCACCAAAAAATTGTGATAGAGGCAATGAAGAAGAGAAAGACAGTGATCCAGAATCAGAATCTTGAGGATATGGGGAAAATGGCCAGGAAGAGAGCAGGAAACAGTGCTAGGAGAGAGGGTGAGTTCTACAGCTGACAGGCTATGTTTCAAAGGAGTTAGAAGTCAGCGTTAGCTGTCTTTCTTATTGCTATGACAAAAGTACTTTGGGGTGGAGGGTTTATTTTGGTTTCCAGTCTGAAGGTGCTGTCCGAAATGTCAGGAAAGTCATTGTAACAATATCTGGAGGCAGATAGTCACATTGCATTCTCGGTCAGGAGTCAGAAAGAGGTGAATGCTAATGTTCAGCTCTCTTTCCCCTTTTTATTCACTCTGAGATCCCAGACATAGAATGACACTGTGTTTAGGGTCAGATTTCCCATTTCAGTTAACCCAATCTAGAAAATTCTTTGTATGTCCTAGGTGATTCTAGATCTATGTCAAGTTGACAATTGATATTAAGCATCATGGGATCTTCAGTGAGCCGGAAGATTGTCGATGAGAAACTCTGAAGAGCAAGAGGGAAACTGTCCTATGTTGTGGGAGAAACAGAGTTCACACTTGAGATAGTTTCAGGGGATACAGGAGCCAGGGAATGAAAAGTTCCTTAAGGATGAAGGATGAAGTGCATCATATGTGGAGGGTAAAGGGAGAGGCCTGGGAACATGTTACACTGTTGTCAAGATTTTAGGATCAAGAAAGGTAAGAGTTTGGGTCAGTCAGGAGATATGCCAGACCTTGAGGGTGTCAGTCAGTCTCAGAGATTTGTCTTAGGTTTCTCAACAAGACCATGATATAGGTACAGTGTGCCACATAGAGCTCTTCTGGAGAGGGCTAAGCATCCTAGGTAAGTCTTTTGAACAATAGGAATAACTGAGTCAGGGAGCATTCAGGGGTGTACATGACTGATGTTTTTAGCAGGAGTAGGTGAGGGAGCATAATGGAAGGTCAGGTGGAAAGAATTTATGAGCCAGATGATGGAGAAGAGTGTTGTGAAGTACTGTCTTTTGGAAGGGGCATGGCTGTTGTACTCATGGACTCATAGCATCTGTGGTTCCCTACACAGGATCTGCACAAGATCAAACCAGCCAAAATTTCAGCATAGATGGGAAGGAGCTTACCCACTCCTAACAGAGAAGCTGTAGACAGTTGATTGCTTCTTGAAGAGGGAGAGTCATTCTTCTGTGGTACAGCCACTGGTAAGTTGCTCATGCTCCAGTGAATTATCCCATGCCCATGCACATGTTGGTAGCATTAATTGGACTTCATGGGTTATTTTTAAAAAAGAAGACATGAAATTAGGAACATCCAGAGGAAGTTGAAGTGGGAAATGAGAAGTGAGTAAGATCACATTTCTATGTATACATGCATGAATTTCTCAAAGAATACTTTTTTAGCAGACAGGTGAGGGAAAGAGGTAAGGTAACATCTCTATTCTTTCTATAAACAATGGCATTTCAATGACAACCATGACAAAATCAATCTCCATGGGAATAAAGAGATGCTTTCTATTTCTAAGTTTTTGGGAAAAAGGGAGGTATCACCACAGAGAGGGTAAAATCTCACTTGGGTTTTGAAGAATGAAGTTGTCCAGGAAGTGAAGAACTCTTCAGAAAAGACAGAGCTAAGAACCAGATTAGCAAGTAGAGAGAGTGAAGGGCCTCTTGCACTGGGACGAAGGCATGCTAGACTAGCATGTGTCTGAATCTCTTTTCTGTGGTAAAGCTCTCAGAGAAAAATCAACAAGGGGAAGTGAATTTATTCTGGCTTACAGTGCAGGGAAGTCAAGGTGGCAGGAATTGAAGCCATTGGGCCACATCAGTTTATGATCTGGAGGCAGAGAGCAGTGAAGAGATGCTATTACATAGTCCCCTTTCTCTGCTTAGACAGTCTAGTACCCCATCGGGGAATTCTACCAATCACAATGAGTGGGTCTTCCCACTTCAGCTAATGTAATCAAGATAATCCTCCAACAGCATGACCAGAGAGGGTGATCTTCCAGGTGATTCTAGATTCTGTCAAGTTGAGAATTATCACTAACACCAGCTCTTCAAAGGTCTTTGTTTCCTTTCTTCTTGTTGGTATTTTAAGAACCTGTGAATCTGAAGGTAGATTTCTTCTCAGGGGACATGACTTATACACAAGGGTTTCACCTGAATAGGTCCACCTCCTTTTGTGAGAGAGGACCAGAGCTACTTGTTCACAGCTTTGTCTCAGCAAGTGTCCCAGCAGGGTGACAGATTCAGAGAAGGAGTTCCTGCATTATGAAGACAATGACTGGACTGCCTTTGGTAGTTTTCCCTAGGTTACTTAATCATCTGTCATTCATTATTCTACTGCAGACTCACTGTATAGAATTCAGCAAGGAAGAAAATTGTGCCACTGAGAAATCTTCCTAGAGGAAGTGAGACCCAAGCTGGGTCTTGTCAGTGGCTTAGAACTGAGAGCTTTAATAAGTTAGTGTGCCTGCATTAAGATGAAAGTAGTAGGCCAACTTTAGCATGATTTTTAAAGTATAGAATATTCTAGAATATAAAATATAAGGTAGAGAAATGGCTTGGTGGGTAAACCTTGCCACACAGGCATGAAAACTTGAGCTTGGATTTCCAGAACCCATGAAAATTCCGAGGTGTAGCACCAATATGTAATTACAATGCTCCTAATGCAAGATGAATTGGGTGTGTGAAGGAAGATAATACCCAGAAACTCACGGGGCAGCTAGACTGGTACACACAGTGGCAAAACAATTAAGAATGTTGACTCAAGCTATGTGTAAGGCAAAGACTGACACCCAAGATTGTCCTTCACACATACACCATGTGTGGACATATGCATATCTACCTCATACACACAAACAGTGTACACACATATCACACACACAGACAGTATACATACATATCATACACACAGACAGTATATACACATATCATACACACAAACAGTATACACACATATCATACACACAAACAGTATGCACACATATCATACACACAAACAGTATACATACATATCATATACACAAACAGTATACATGCATATTATACACACAAACAGTATACACACATATCATACACACAAACAGTATACACACATATCATGCACACAAACAGTATAATATATATCATACACGCAAACAGTATACAAATATATCATACACACAGACAGTATATACACATATCATAATATACATATACATAAAGAAAATATAATCCAGTTAGGAAAAGTACCATTTTCTGAAGAATTTGCATGATGGATGGTTAATGTCATAGTTCTCCAGGGAGCACTATCACTATGTAGAGAAACAGGTGGCTTATGACAGTGTCCATCAAGAGGTTCTGCTAAACTTTTCCTGGGGGTGGTGCTGGTGGAGAACTGAAGTCTGTTCACCCTAGATAAGGAACTTGTGACTGACCAAAGGAATGATTCCATTGATTGGGGTTACTTATAGAAGTGTGGAAGATCTTAAACAGTGGCCTCACCACAAAGACCCACATCATCATGGGTGATGGACTCATGGAAGCTGCATCATAGAGCACCCCTTTCATTAATCTCCCTCTTTCTATACACTTTAACATTTCCCAAGACTGCTGAGGAAGGGCTAGAGGGAGAGTAGCAGCTGACTCCTCACCTAGCTCCTTGTAGCAAGTATTTTAAGCTCCATTAACATTACCATGGATCTAGCTATCTGGTTTTGTTCAGTCATAGCTACCATCTATTGTTCAGTTAGTTGCCATGGTTACCAAAGAGAGGCAATCTCTTCTTAAAAATAGCAATGAGTTATCATGCCATGCCCAAAGGGGGTAAAAAAAAAGTAAAATCATAGGTAACTCTGATGTCGCTTCCTTGAGGAACTTAGATTGTCATAGTCTCCCTCTGTGACAGCACCCTGACCTATACAGCAGAGGGCCCCTAGTTTAGCACCATGGCACATCTCACAACAGAGGTCTAATTTTTATTTTACAAAATGTTTTATCTGTGGCCAGTGAGATGACTCAGAGGACAAATGTGCTTGCTGCTGTAAGAAATAAATTGTTTTGGTCCATTTTTATAGAAAACATGCTTAGAGCTCATCAAAGTCGCCACAGATAAGAAGGAGGTTCTTGGCTGCTCTCCCCTAGCCTATGACTGGCCAGAGTCTGCTTGTCTTAGAACTCTTCCGAGAGTTGGAAACTTGTAGGCAGGTTGTTCTGTGGCTGAATCCACAACCAGAAAAGGGAGCAGTCTCAAGGCCCAGAGTATTCATTGGATAAGGCTTTGCACCTGGAATCAACAGGATGAGAGGTTTGAGAACCGGGCTGTGGGAGAAGATTGCAGAGATTTTTAACTCTCTAAAGCACCAAGCTATGGGGAAAAGAGCAGGAATTTCTCGCAACCAGGGCCTTTAAAAATCAGTGTTGTGTAAGATCAGCAGGTCAGCCATTTGTGTCCTTCTTCTGTGCTACGACCCTTTCTGCAGAATGATACAGTAAGCACTGCTTTGTTTTCACTGGTCTTTTGAGTGTGGTTATAGAAAGAGGGTCTTGTTTCCCACACCTCCAGCCCTGACAACCTGAGTCCAATCTTTGGGGTCCACATGGTGGAAGAAGAGAACTTTCTCCTCCAAGTTGTCCTCTGACTTCTTCACGATGGCATGTATTTGTGTGTGTGTGTGTGTGTGTGTGTGTGTGTGTGTGTGTGTGTGTGTAATCACCTACAAACAAATGTGTAATGCAAAATAAAAATATTTATGGGGTCAGGTTATTAAGCTCATAGTACATATTGATATAGTAAAATATCCTTGAAAACAGATATTGTTTTATTCATCTCTGACTACATGGCAGAATAGTGAATTACATTATCAGTCACACAAATAATGAATCAAAACTCATTATTTAAAGAATAAAAGGCTTCTTGGGATTGGGTCAATTGCTCAGTAGCTAAAGTGTTTGCCATGCAGGTGTGAGGATTTGAGTTAAGATTTCCAAAGTCTGTGTTCCTTTTGGTATGTGGGGGACAGAAACAGGAGAAATCCCAGATGCTCATAGGGCTAGCCTGCTACACACTGTGCCAAGAAGCAAGGGGACTTGTCTCAAGCAAAGGGGAAAGTGAGGACCAACAGAGGCTGTCCTCTGATTGCCACAGGCTTGTGCACACACACACACATGGGCATACACAGGCACACACACATACGCACATACACACAGAGGCATGCACACGCACACACAGGGAGAGGGAGATGGAGAGGGAGAGGGAGAGGGAGAGGGAGAGAGAGAGAGAAGAGAGGAGAGGAATACCTGACTGTGCATATACAAGTATGCAGATCATACACACATCATACACACTATATACACTCACACATGCACACATACACACACAGAGGAATGCATGACTATGTTTACATAAGTACACAGATGATATACACACATCACACACACACACACACACACACACATACACTTTTTGGAAAGCATGTTAAAGTGGAAGAAACTTATTTCAACTTTTAAAGCAGAGAGATAGAGGTACTCTTTAGAGCGAAGTTCCCCTTTTAAAGCTGATATGCCTAGAGAATGGTGAAATGATATCTATAGAAAGAGGAAATGGTCTCAGAGGTTTTTAGAAACTGGCCCTGAGTTGCAGTCTGGCATGGAAGCAGGAGAGGAGATGATGTACATGTCTTCTCACCCCTTCGTCCTTCTTTTCTGACAGCTCATTTATCCAAGTACCTCCCCTATGTTGAGCTCTGTAAAGGATCAGCTTCATGTAGTTTGCTAGAAAGAGGTAAAATGCAATTTCTGATCTTTCAGGGAAATATTTTCCTGTAATGGAATGATTGAATACACGGTACTGCTGATAAGGTTCTTAATAACCACCTAGAGATTAGAGAGAAAACTGAACAGAAAGCACGGTATCTCTGAGTTTAAATGTGCGTGGTTAAAACTGAAGGAATTGGACATGGCAGCAGTGTAAAATGCCTTTTGTGATTCATTCGTCTATTGTTACTTATCATCAGGAATCAGCTAAACCTCCCCTTCATTTTTTATAAGTTAGGTCTGTGTCTGCATCTCTGTGCTGGGAACCAGGTTTTTAATGTGAAGCTACAGATAACACTCGTTGATTCAGGCATCTGTTCCCAGTCATTCTGCATGATATAAAATAATGCGTAGAAATTAGAAACTCAGCTCTTTGTAGCTGTCATGATTATGAATGAAAAATGTGTGTAAAACCACTACTTCAAAGTTGTTGCCCAGTGGCTTCCTCGCTTCCTCAGAGTTGGAGAATTTTCCCCAGAAATGAAGGGGAAGCTCATGAGTCTCAGGTTGTAAACATCCTTCCCTCATTGGGGAAGCTGAAACTTAAGAGGATTCACCAGGACCTCCCCCTTGGAAGGCTCCCCAATTCCCCCTTCCATCACCTCCCTGCCCCCCCCCCAGGGCTACAGAAGCAGTCAACACCTGCTGGGGGCTGAGACTGAGCAGCAGAGCTGCTGAAAGGAGAGTCACAGGCCTGTGGAGCTGCCTCCTGGTCTTGGAATACAGCGACTTCCAGTGGTTGCTCTTCCTGCAACTGAGGATCAGAAGGAGGCTGGGAAGGGTAAAGCAGAGAAAATCCTCTAGTCTGTCTCCATAACACAGAAGGAATATATCTGCAGGACACACATGAACAAAACTACACACATAGGACACTAGGTGAGAAGAGGGTCCAATGGTGGGTGCCTTTGAAAGTCCTCTGTCCTGTGCGCACACCACCCTGATGAGTCCTATCTTGCTTCTGTGGTATAAGAGCAGTGCACAGGTGTGAAACTCAGCTGTCTGTGCACTGTCTCTGGTTATTAATCATTGGTATGACTGCCTGTAATAAAGTACAGAAGATTCTCAACCCACAGTCGGGCTATATCCTGATAAGATCATTGTAAACGAAGCACATTTTCCCACCACAGTACGTTTACGACACTAATGTAAACACAATTTAACTCCAAAGTACATTTACGCCACTAATGTGTTGAACAGCACAGCTCAGCCTTGCTCACCTTAAGTGTTGTCAGAACACTTGTGTTAGCCTACAGCTGAGCCAAATCATCTGATACACAGCTTATTTGATCATAACATCTTGCAATTCTCATGAGATTTATGGAATGCTGTACTGAAAATGGAGGTCAGAATGGATATATGAGTCCATTTCTCATCACGATAAAACTGAAAAACCTTTAAAATTTTTACTTTTGTGTGTATATGTGTGTGTGCCTGTATGAGTTTGCATATACCCAGTGTGCACCTGGTGCCAGTGGAGATCAGCAGAATGCATCAGATCCCCTGGAACTGGAGAACAGAATGGTTGTGAGCTCCCACATGGGTGCTGGGATCTGATCCAGATCCCCTGTGAGAGCAGTAAGTACTCTTATCTACTGAGCCATCTCCAACTCCAAGTTGAAAATCTGTAAGTCAAGCCCCATGATTACTTCTTAAGAAGGTTGCTGGGCAGCTTTGGAGAATGCTCAGTAGAGAGCACTTACCATGCAAGCATGAGGACTGGGGTTTGGAACCACAGCTCCCCACATAAAAGCCAGATAGGCATGAAAGCCACCTGTAATCCCAGGACATAGTTTTGGAGACAGGGCCTCATCTGGGAAACTAGACTAGCTGAATTTCTGACCTTTGGATTTAACAAGAGACCCTGACTTGGTAAATAAAGTGGAGAGCAATCCAAGAGGACACTCTGTCAGTCTCTCGCCTCCCCATGCATGTGCACACATAAGCACCTATCCCAGCACAAATACAAAAGTGCACCCACACACATGTGTACTCGCATTCAAACGTGTACACACTACACACAAATATGCACAAAACCCAAGAAAATAAAAGAGAAAGAGAGAGGATTTGGCTAATGAAACTCGAGACTTGTCCCATCTGAGTGACTCAGAGGCTGTTGGCTTTGAGGTCTATCCTGGAAGTCCTGCACAGTGCTGCTGAGGTTTTTTGCTGCGTTAGGATTTTCATGGATTTCATGTTTTGGAAATCTGTGTGTCTGTGTCAAGTCAGTATTTGGGGTTGCTCTGTTGGAGCTATGGAAGCAACATTCTGTCTTGCTTTGTTATGAATGCTTCCTATTGAAGTTCTAATTTTGATTTCCTCTTTAACCCAGTAATTAATTAAACACATGATCTTAACATCTGGACATATGGATTTTCTTTGGGGTAGCATTCTGTTGTTCTTGTCTCCTTTGATTGAATTTGTGCAGTGAATGTAACCTCTTTGATTTTTGCTTTTGGAATTTGCTGATTTCCTTGGTGGATTAACATGATTGGTTCTGTCAATGCTTCATGTGTGTTTGAAAAGAAAGTGCCTTTCTCTTAGCGAAATTTCCATGCATGAATGGATGCTATATCGAGATTTTTAAGTTTTGTTTTTTAACCATCATCTACTTTTCTCTAATTCTGCTAACCAATCTTTGATAATGTATATTTTGAACCTACTTTCAAGCTTTTGGGTGCCAATTTCTCCTGTATTTTCATCAAATTTTATTTATGTGTGATACTATACCATATACTTAGATTGAGCTGTTACTTTTTCTCATATGTGTATGTGTGTGTACAAGTGTACAAGCGTATGTGTGTATGCATACATGTGTATGCGTAAGTATGTGGTAGTCAGAGGATAACCAAGGCTGTCATTCCTCAGATGCCATCCACCAAATTAGTTAGGCAAGTGGGTTCAAGTAGGGCCAGTGGGCCCCAGGGATCCACTTGTTTCTACTTCCTTAGTGCTGGGATTACAAGTGCACTCTACCTCTCTTGGCTTATTCAACATGGATTCTGGGGCCTGAACTCAGGACTTCATGCTTGTGGGGCAAGAGCTTTACCAACTGAGTCAGTTCTAATTAAATTAAATCATTCTATCTTAGAGAGAGGATAAGACACAGGTGGCAAACAACTCACAAGTCTCAAGAACTCTCCGAAACTTATAAGATTCAGGAGGACCCTCCCTGTCCAGGTAAGGATTGCTGAGGAAAGGAGGGTCTCTTCATGGAATTTTCCCAGGGGCCTTCACTAGAAGATTTTTCCTAGAGTCCGGGGGAAGATGCTGCATCCAGCATGGGGTTATCTGAGGGAAAAAAAAAATCTATGTACACTATGCTCTTTTGTCCGTTTACTTTCTCTATGACAAAATTCTATCTGTACAAGCTTCATCACCATCCTCACATTCAGCTCCTCTCTGTACCCACTTTTCCTGTCCTCATAGTTTTAGTAAGCTCCTATGCTTTCAACCTCATCTTCATCCTCTGTTCCTTTGTCCTCCATCTTTCCTTTCTTGCTTCTTACACTGGCCCTGAGAAACTCTGCCCTGTTCTCTTCTCTCTGGCCATGCAGTGCTAGCTACCATCAATAGAAACTGCCTTGGTCTTTCTTTCCTGGCCACCCAACTCTGCTTTGATCAGGAATCCTTCTCTACCCTTCACTGCCCCTGGATATGCAAAAACTTCCTTTGTTCAGAGTCATTTGCTTTGGAATGCCATTTTCCTGTCTGGGGAAGGGAGGTCTGAGCTTCATTTGCACAAGAAACAAAGCTATGCATCTACAGCCCACCTGTCTCCTAGGCCCTGAAGGGGTGTTACCAACTGGTTCAGCAGTAGGTCTGAGAAGCTAAACTGTTGGCCATATAACCTAGCAGTATATGGGTGCACAAGAATTTCATAAAAGAAGACAGCTGATCTATATTAATAAGCCAAGTAACACCAAATGTTCTTTGATGAATGACTTCCTCTTAAAGGACTCCTTGGTTGGTCAAGGTATAGCATATTACATACAGCTGCATCTCTATAATATGTTCTTGTGGCCTGCTGCAGCCTCTGACTTGACAAGCTGTCTGCATAAGTGCATGGAGCTCCAGGATCTCAGCTTTCACTAGTCAGAACCTGAAGTGAGGTTAGCTTTTCAGTGACACAACTGCCTTTGGTCCATTTCTGTAAGCAACACCCATTTATGTTCCTACAAGCAATCCAAATAAGCTCATTGGTTCACCGGGTTAGACTTGGATGGAAAGATTAACTTGGCCTCTCATCAGCCCAATCTATACAGTTCATGTCTTCACAGGAAAAGTCACACAACATTTTGGTAAATGTCATAGCTTCATACCTGTTGGAATAAAATACCTTGCAAAAGCATCTGAAAGGAGAAAAAAATTTCCCCTTATAATTCCAGGCTACAGTCCATCGTTGTGGGAAGTCAAGGCGGGAGGAACTTGAGGCAGCTGGTCACATTCCTTCCATTGTTAAGAGCAGGGAACAATGAATCAATGCATTAATGTTAGTGGTCAGCTTGCTTTCTTCACTCTTACACAGTCTAGAATCCCCTTTCTGGGGAATGGTGCCATGCACAGTGGGTGGATCTTAACAATATTAATAATTGTTATAATAATAATAATAAATATTATTCCCCTACAAACATGCCCAAAGAAGAGTCTAAATTAGACCATTGAGACTCACTTACCAGGTGATTCTACAGTATGTCAATCTGATAGTCAGATATTGGGTACTATGGGGATCCAGCCCCTCAATAGTCCTTCCCCAGGGTCCAGGAAGAATCTACAACAAGCAGATAATTTAATCTTTGATGATAGGAAATGAATCTATATACAAGAAAATCCTTAGTCCATATATTTTATTATTCTGTGTCAGTTTTTTCTCTACAAGCTTCTATTCTGCTCTAATGCTTAGACTCTTTCTTGCCTGATTTCATTCTACATTTATCTCCTGTCCCCTCTAAGTTCTTTCTTAATTCTCTCTTATTAGTTCTCCCATCTAGGTTCTCATCCATCTAGTTCCTTTCCATATCAGCTCCTCCCCCATCTTCTTCTCTCTCATCTTGTTCTTCCCCATCTGGCTCTTCCTCATCTTCCATCTTGTTTCTACAGTACTCTCGTCTAGCCTTTCAATCTAGTTTTTCCCTATCTAGTTCTTTCCTCTCCAGTTCTTACCCATCTAGTTCTTCTGTTCTCTTCTTTCTTCCTGTTCTGCCCTCAAGTCTTCTCCCTCAAATCCTCCTCCAAGTCTCCCTATACCTCACCTTATATCTCTTAGTTCTCTCCAAGTCTCTGAGGTATTTAGTTATAAACCCAAACAATAGCAATCCTCCCCCTCCAGCCAGGTCACCAGGCTTGAATTCCTACAGGGTCATAAAGGCAGGTACGAGTTTTCCTCAGGCAGTGATGTCAGGCTTTCTTTTACAGCCCAAAAAGGGAGTGGTTAAAGGAGGAGGTCAACTCAGAGCTTATGATCGGTTAGTATATCAAAAAGGGAATTTATGTGCTCAATCTACAATCCTAGAAGTGGTTAGGTAAGAAGTTAGGAGTCTATAATGTTAGTAAGGCTGCATAAGAAAGGTGGGTCTCAGCTTAAAATGCACAAGAAATAAAACTATCCTCCTGACCTAGGAGACAAGCGTTGTTTCCATAATGGTTTTACCTTAGTTCAGGAGACCATTTGTCCTTGGATGCTTGACAGGTATTTTAGATAAATACACTCTTTGGAGTTCTTGGAAGCACACAAGAAAATCATCATAGGAATCAGCTAATATATATACAAAAGCTAAAATATCACCAAGACATCTTAAGCCATGGCTTGACCTTTGGAAAGGTCCTTGATCTTTCCAAGTAGTAGTTTTTGTCATAGTAGATGGATTCCATTACATTTTCCTGTGACCTGCAGCAGTCAAAACTAACTACCATGGTAAGGGCTATGTTAAATATGCAGATTGTTTTATCTAACATTAATTTCTTACCAATACTGAATATTCCTATCTATAAATATGGATATATTTTCATTTTATGTCTGTATATGATGTTACATATACTTGTGTGTGAGGATTTTTGTATGTGTATAGACCAGGGGAAGATATTGGGTGTACTGCCCTACCACTCTCCATCTTATTCCCTTGAGAATAGGTCCCTAGCTGAGCCTGGAGATAGATTGCTGCACCACAAGGACCAGCAATCCTCCTGCACCCACTGCCACTGCACCCAGAAATTCTGGTATTACAAGTGTATGTGTATCCACACCTGAATTGTTACATGGGTTCTGGGGATTGAACACATATGCTCATGCTTACCCACTGAGCTATCTCCCATCTTTTCATTTGTTTAGCACTATTTATCATACCATATGTATGTCATCAACATAAATGCTCACCAGTGGATACAAGAAATGTGACATTTAATACACCATAAAATCTGCTCAGCCACAAAAAGAGAAAGGAATCTTCCCATTGTGACAATATGGATGGGTCTGGAGGCTGCTGTATTAAGTAAAATAAGCCAGGTACAGAAAGATAAACACTATACAGCTCCATATTCTTGTGGGATTTTTCAAAAGTTCATCTCACAGAGTAGAGAGGAAAATAGCTGTCATCAAAGGCTAGGGAGGCAAGGGAAAGATGGGAAGAGGTTGATCAGTAGGTAAGGTGAGGTAAGAGTATTCTTACAATAACTAGAGAAGTGATTTTTATTTTTTTATTTAATATTATTTATTATTAACAATAACATAATAATAAGTAATATAAGACATTCTGATTCTTTATTTCACAGTGGGGTGACCACAGAAAACAGTAGCATTGTCAATGGGTAACAAGCATCAGAGCCTGGTCTCTGGCATTAACAAGCTAAGCTAGGCCATTTGTCAATCAGCCAATTAAAGAAAGAAAGAATACCAATAAACAGAGAAAGGAGAGTTATTCAGTGTGGTCATACCAGGAAGAGGAACAAAGAGGCCCAGTCACACCCTTCTTCAAGTTCGTCTTTGGGGTACTGTCATGAGGCTTAGGCTTAAACAGAAGTCAAGAAGTATAATGGTATGATTAGCTGCTCAGTCTTGGTCAAGGTGTGGCCCTGCCTGTTTCCTTCAGTGTTTCCTGGGAGGAACTCTCAGCACCGTGTGGAATCTTCCTCGGAGACAATCTCCTTTTCTGTCATGTACAGGCTTCAGCCTTTTCCTTCTCCAAGCATGAGACTCCTGGCAAATTTCTTGGGGACAACTCTTTAAATAATCTGATAGTGAAAAGGAGGGACACAAGGGTCTCTTTAGACTAGCTTTCTTCCTGCCAGGACAGTTAAGAGTGCACTGCATGTTTCAGGTAGCATGGGGAGGATTTAGGTTTTAAGTTCTTTCAATGATGTTTTGAAGCTCCACTTTCGTGTCTTTATTTTATTCTATGCACGCTCTTCTCTGAGTTGCTGTTGGAAACAGACTGCTTTCTTACTCCTATTTGGACTTTTTCACTGTGCCTGCCCAGATCTGCATCTGGGTTGCCAGTCTGAGTTTCTTTTTGTTTCATTCCCCAATTTGTTGACTGAAAAAGTAAGTTTGGAGTTATTTTGTCTTTTTATCTGTGTTGTTTCTATTTAATGTATTTTGTTATTTAATTTTTCTCTCTTCTTGTTTTTTGTTGAATCATTTTTTTGTTGTTGTTGTTGCTGCTGGTTGTTTTTTTTTTTGTCTTTTTGCACGGGGTCTTATGTATTCTAGGCTGGCCTTGGAACTCCTTAAGTAGCTAAAAATAACCCTAACCTCCTGATCCTTTGCCTTCACCCCGAGAGAGTTCTGGGATCTTGGGCATGTGCCATCACTCCTTGTTTATGCAGTGTTGGGGACAGAGTCCAAGGATTTGATGTCTCACATGCTAAGCAATCACTGGGTTGCTTCTAATAGGTTTAAAGAATAGATTAGAGAATAAATTTAAATCAATAACTGTTTGCTTGGTGATTTCTATTATGGAATATGTTAAGTAATTATCTGCATATTAATTTTAAATTAATTAATATGATAAACTAGAAGATGCATTCTTATCAGAAAGAAGCAAGAATTGTATCTTGCTCTTTTATATCTCCTTTATTTTTCTCCCATCCAACTGTTTTATATATATATATATATATATATATATATATATATATATATATATCCCATCCAACTGATATATATATATAATGTAGGGTTTTAATTATATTGCACTGGGTTAGAGTTGGGTATAGATTGTTGTGGACCTCCTCAAGTGGTTGCTGGGAACTGAACTTGGGTCATCTGTAAAAGAAACAAGCACTCTTAATTGATAATTCAGCCCCACAAAGTATCTTTAGAGTAGTCATATATGTTATTTTTGGTGGTTTCTGAAGATATAGCTTAGAGGTCGCTGATTGGTTAGTTTTAACTGTCAACCTGACTCAATGTAGAAACAGGTGGGAAGAGACTCAATGGGACTGTTTAGGTTAGGTCGGCCTGTGTCAGGGCATACATACGTGTGGGAAACTGTTCTGGTTATTAATTGATGATGCAGCTCACCGTGGGCAGCAGTGTAGGAGAGAAGGAGGAGACATAAGTGACAAGCATGTGCTCATTAACTTATTCTTCTCTTTATTCCTGATTGTGGATGTAAGGTCTCTAGCAGCCTCCAGCTCCTACTTCTGGGACATCCCCACATGATGGACCAGAGCCTGGAACTGTGAACTAAAATAAGCCCCTTTCCCCCAGGTTGTGTTTGTCAGGGTATTTTATCATAGAGACTAGGAAGTAAGACAGTTGATACGGATACTTTAAAATTTTTATGTACATGTGCACATTACCACTTTTAGTAGGACTCTAACCATCCCTGTGGGCACAGGTTGTCCAAAGCCCACAGCCAGGCCAGTACACATCTCTCCAGTTCTTTCTTACAAAAAAAATTTAATCTTAAAAGAAAAAAATGGTGATTAAGGAATGCTGCTATTAATAACAGGGTGGCTTTGACATGGCTCTGTTTTCCATATCTGGCAGCTTCACTGACATCCTCCACAGGCTAGCCAAGCCTGGCAATGCTCTTTTAACATCTGTGATGTCTGGCTAGTTCATTCATAGCTAGACATGTGTGTTCACCTAAAAACATACTGACTTTGCCACACTTAGTACAAAGGATGGACTTGGTGCTTCTCTTCTGATACAAATTTAAAAGCTTTATAAAAGTTCATTTAAGTATGAAAATCTCTTAGGATATAAATAAATGAAATAATGAAAAAACATTCCTATATGCCACATGAGTGCTGATACCTATGGAGGTCAGAAGAGGGATCAGATCCTCTGGATCTGGAGTTATAGGTGGTCGTGAGCTGTCTAATGTGGATGATGGGAAACCAACTCCAGTGTTCTTGAAGAGCAGCAAACACTCTTAAATGCCAAACCACCTCTCCAGTCTGGACCTTGTTTTTCTTTTCTGTTTTGATAAATGACATCATTGGATTCTTCATGTGTGACTGGATGGGATTACAGTTGACAAGATAATACTCCAACTCATAGGGTGGCAGGAGAAATTAGTTTTTGCTGTAAACAAAGATCTAATCTTGCTTGTTAGAGTCCTTGAAAAAATCTGGAAAGGAATATGGTCATACCTGAGGACCACAGAGTCTTCGGCCTTAAACTGGTATCGTTGTTATTGTAATGGTCTCTATGTCATAGGAAATATTGTCTCTGTGTCAGCAGCCTTGGCAGCAGATGTTGGCTGAGCTGGAATTCTTTGTTTTCAACTGAAGGGAGGTTTCAACCAGGCTCCTCTCTCTTTCCCATATCTCCTAGTTTTTCCTGTTTCTCATCTTTCAATTCAGTGGTAGTCTACCTGACTAGTGTAAGGCCTTGTGTTCAATACCCAGAATCACCCAAACCCAAACTATATCGAGAAACTTCCTTATAATGAAAACAATTCCAGCTGTTTTTTGAGACACAGATGCAGAACCATATAACCTCAACCAAAGGGATCTTGAGAGGCTGGTGTGGTCAAAGGTCTTCTAGAACATGATGAGACAGGAGCAAGAACAGGTAGGTACTCAGAAACCTTAAGGTTAGAAGCAAGGGGTTGTATCTACAGTTGCAGGAAACACCAGAATTTTCTACAAGATATGTCTACAAAGTGTGGACTCTTCCACTGAGACTTCTGGATGCACTTAACCATCCCACTATGGCCTCTATCTCAAGGATACTTGGCTCTTCACTACCAGGATCATTTATAAGGTACATTTAAGCTTGCTGGTCAGCTTCCATTAAAACTCTTTGTCTTTCTACAGTCATGGCCTTGGCTTCTGTTTGGGTGGGTCAGCAAATGCTTGATGTAGTGAAGGCAGCCTTTGCCAGTGTATCACAGCCCTAATACTGCAGCAAGCTCTCCATGAGACTGCATCAGACTTGCACTCCTGTGTCTGAAACTGCCTTATCCACATAATGTCCCCATCTTTGTTCTATTTATTTGTTTGTTTATTAGACTTCCTCTTGTTTTAAATTTTTGTGTATATGTGTATTTGAGTGTGGTTTATGCATATGAGTGCAGTGCTTATCAAGGCCAGAAGAGGATATTGGATACGGGAACTAGAATTACAGACAATTGTAATCTGAATGATATGGGTCCTGGGAACTGATCTCTGCAAGAGGAGTAAGTGCTCTTAACTGTTGAACCCTCTCTCCAGTCCCCATTCTTTATATAGTCATAACATATGCATACATACATACTTGATTTGTTGAACTGAATTGATAAAACCATTTCATTAATTGATAACAAGAGGCAGATTTGAGTTTATTTTCCTCCTTTCAAGGCAAGTTTTGTGTTATTTCCACTTTATTTTCTGAGGGTGGCTTGCTCTTGTTATATTTATTTATTGATTTTGTGCATGTCTGTGTATATATGTGACTGCTGTGGTGTGACTGTGGAGGGTAGGGGACAACCTAGAGGAGTCAGTTCTCTCTAAAATCTGGTGCCCAGGAATGGAATCAGGTCTTCAGACTTGGAAGCAACTACCTTTACCTGCTGAGACATCTCACCAACTCAGTTATTTCTGTTTTAAAGAGATCCCTTGCAAATGTATAAGCCCACATCATGGTGTGCTTTACTCTTTGGTTATCTGCTACTCCTGATGTAGCAAAGCATTATGGGATGGGCATTTGGCATCACAGTCAGGGATCAGAAACATCAGAGCCATGTAGAGTGATTGAGAAATGCACAACCAGAAATATCTTCAATCAGAAATTTATATTTTAGGATGATTTTCCAGGAGATTTGAATGTTCATCCAAATTTGAAAAATGAGCAAAATTTTGATTTGAATAGTTCAAAGGAATGTACTTTAGTGTCTGTGATAATGAAAGGAAAAACATAGACTAGTTGACGAAATGAGAACTGGGTTTAAAAGCTCCACCTCTCCTTGACTTCTTATTCCAAAGACATGCCAGCCCACAGCCCTCTCTCCACCCCTCCTCACTCTCAGTGTATAGCCCTGGTTGGCCTGGAACTTGAACTGTAGAACAGGCTGGCCCAGAACTTTCAGAGATCTGCCTGATTCTGCCACGTGACTGATGAGATTCAAGGCCTGTACTACTATACCCAGCTTGAGTTTAGATTTTTAAACTCTGGGTCACAACTCCATATAAAAGTCACATACTGAATGCAGGAATTACAAAATATTTGGGAATAGTAAAAGGATTCTGAATGCACAATAACCAAAAATGAATCCAAAATCAATTGTGTAAGAAGCCAAGGTATTTCTGGGAGAGCCCGCCTGTGCTGCATTGCAGGACTCACCACAGCCTTCATCCTGAACACACAGCACATGCGCGTAGCACTGCACTGCTCCAAGCATCACGGCTCAGATGCTGTGGTATGTTATGAACTGCAGTCTTTTACTCTACATATCATATTTTCTGCTCCTAAAGAAACACGATGTATTAACTATAGAAAGCAAATACTTCAAATATTTTCCTACCTTCATTCCTCAGCATGTGAGTATTAACTTACTATGTCACTAGATCATATTGTCTTAAATTTCTTGATTTAAAAAATTACTACTTGAGTTGCTGACTTAAGTCATGAAAATTCATTCAGTGAATTTTGGCTTGAGAGTAGGAAAGAATTTCCAACAGTTTCTTCAGTGGCCCTAAACATGTTTTGCCATTTTGTATTACATTCTTGTAGTGGCATTCTTAGCATTGACAATTATAAAATTGAAATATTATCAACATAGAAAAACCTTGAAGATAATATACATCTTACAGTATCTAGTATTCTGCCAAAATTTCTTTATATAAAAATAATAAGTTCACCAACTCACTAGTATATAACTTTTTTAATCTTTAAAAATGGTGAAATGTATGTATATCAGATAATCATTTAAAATGTATGATTTATTATCAATAAATATCTGATTTGTTTACCAATTTTATATAACTGTGCAAATAAGTATTTCTTGGGCATAAGAGGAAAGAGTTTAAGGAGCCCTGTGTGGCCATCACTGTCCCAGAGAAGCCTCCGAATGTCCAATCTGACGTGGAATCAGAATATTGATTTTATTTCTCTTCCCAGAGCACTTTCTCATGTCTACTACACCTAAAAACATAAAGGTTTGTGTCTCCCAGGGGACACAGGGGGCCAAAACAATACTTTTCTTTTTTCTTTTGATGTTTTATTAAAAAAATAAACCTTCCAAAACTAAAGTTTTAATATAATATATATTGATTTGAAACATTTCATGTCTCCTAGAAAACATATTGTTACCTTTTGAAGGGACAGCTCTCACTGGCATTTTGAATCAAGGATATTTGGGTCATGGTGGATTTTTTTTTCCTTTTGCTCATCTGTACACTTATTTGAGATTTGAAGGTGTTCTTAAATCAATCTGGTGTCTACACTCTGAAGATGCTCGTTCACAAATAACCCAGGAGTTTCTTAGTGTCAAATGAATTCAGACATGTAAGGCCTTGGAAAGGAGGGAGCGTCACTATATCTGCTGTGGTTTTCAACAAATCCCACTTTCAAGAGTTGGACAGCTGATTAGGAAGTACTTTTCAATAGGAAAATGGCTTTTCTATTTCCCAGCTTTCCTTGTATGCATTAGTTTAGCAAACATTTTAACACTCTGGCAGCATAACTGAATTTTAGAGTGGGAAAATGGGAGTGTTTCTGCTTCTAAGAAGACAACAGACAGTTTTCTATCAGTTGTAAATCAAGTATGATGCAATTGATTGCATCTAAATAGGATGAGATCTAGGAATACAGAGAGCATATGCTTTGTCTTAGGAAGACTGAGGAGGGATGTCAGACTGGGCTTTAGAACCATAAACCTCATCAATAAATAACTCTGTGCTGCCAAGGAAGACTCTTGTATAGATCAGACAGGGCAGAAAAACATGCAATAGCTTTTCTGGACAAATGAGTGACCTGAAACAGAATTGCACATTTAGGAAGTAATATATCTTAACAGGTTTATGGCTAAAAAACAGACTTACAAAGCTTTTTTTTTTTTCTTATAGTAAGAATACACTGTGGACAATGATAGAGTGTTACGTAGACATTCAAACATAACTGCCACAGCCGACAAAAGCTTTAGGAATGTTTACCCTTGCCCTACCAACCTCAGCATCTCCTTTCTGTGTGTCTGATGATATTTGATTTACTTATTGAAATGCTAGCCATGATAATTCACTAGGCTGCTGTGGAAACCCGTTCTCAGGGTCCTCGTGGCTTTACCCAGCAGGTCCGCATAGAGGATGATTAGGACCACGGGCCTGAGTGCAGGTGTCTGAGATGGTCTGCACTTGGCTGTGCTGGCAGAGGAGGTCTTTTGCTCCACCCCTTGGCATCTCTATAAAAACCCTGGGGCAGAGACAGTCGGGGCCCGTTGGAATAGGTTCCAGGCCCTCTCGAGGCTATCCTTTATTTTCTATCTGTTTATCTCCGCGATATTCTCCGCAATAAATCCTTCTATCTAATATTTCCTGCTGCTCGCACTCAAGAAAACTCTGGGGAACTGTGGGGGTGGTTGGGTAAACGCCCCACAGGCTGCCATTACCCACAGTGTGTAAAACAGTGGTAGAGGAACCAGATCGCTAGAATGGAGTCAGGGTCTTGTTGGTTAATGCTACTGAGAGTGGAGAACAGAACCTTGTTTCTTAAATCTGCCCTGTCCCCACAGCTTCCTTTCCTGTCTGTCAAAAAATGCTCCCCTTTCCTGTTCTCTGATTGCCAGACCCCATGTTTATCCTCTAAAGCAAGTAATTTAAGATGCTTGTAGAAAATGAATTTGATATGACTAGTTGTCATGTGTTGGTTTGTAGTTTATTGATACTATGTTTCTAATGATGATAACTGTAAAATTAAGATCTTAATTGGTATTTTAAAGTTTAATAAATGGAGGAAGTTTGATATGGCCCCTCAGTTGATGAGTCATGGACCTAAGTATTTCGCATGATTGAGATTTCCTTTCCATCTCCTGTGAGTTATCCCCATTCTCTGTGGATTGTTATCGTAGCCCTTTTACTTATATATGTGAATTTTAGCACAGGTTTCCTAGAAAAACATGCTGAAGGTGTTTCAAATTTATGGCTGGTTAGGGAGGAAGGCATTTTCAAACTGATAGTCCCTTTTGAGCCCTTGGGTGAGGTGTGACCTTCTAGGGGTACTGTTGAGTTTGTGGGGTAGACATAGAAGACCCACTCTGACAGGAAAATGAAGTGATAGTTGGAGATTGAGGGGCCACTGACAGACTGTGACAGCTGGAGATCTGAGGCAAGGACCTAAAAGCAACAGTTGGAGGCTGAGGGCCCCAGATGTGAAGTAACAGCTGTAGATCCAAGGCACCATTCAGTTGCTTCAGTTTCTGGACTGAATAAATGGGAGAAAGCTGAGCCTCAGCATCCACCTCTCTCTGCTTCCTGCTGTGGATGTCATGTGACCAGTGCCTCAGGGTCCTGTTGCCACGCCTTTCCAGCCACAGTGGACTGTACCTTCAAAATGTAAACCAAAAGGAACTTTTCCTTTCTTAGTTTGTTTTGTCCCAACAGCTAGTGAAGTGGCTAAGATAGAAACTTTGTGCTGAGGAGTGGGGCTGTTGCTGAGATAAAACCTGACTGTGTGGTTTGTAACCCTGGGGAGCCTGATTTCAGGAGAAGTGAGAGGATTTGGAACCACAGGTTGTGGAAGCCCCTGATTTCAGGAGGAGTGCAAGGGTTTGGAACCACAGGCTGTGGAAGTCCTAGATTGCTGCAATGAAGCTTAACAAGCCGGGATGCTGAGAGCTGGAGAGGCTAGAAAGCTTAGCGAAATTCAGACAGTCCAGGCTCAGCTCATGGTATTTCAGAGATGACCAAAGAGTCTACTGAGATCCGGGTTAGAGACCACTCATGTTCTCTTCTGGCAGTGACCCTGGCATCATTTTGTTCATGTTCTGAGAATCCGAATGAACTATTCCAAAGTAACAGACTAACTTTGATGGTGTCGTGTTGGCCTCCTGCCCTGACTGCCTTGTCTTCTTTGCAATACTGACTGTTGATTTTTAAACACTGAATCAAAATCATCTTCTCCTCTCCTGGGCTCCTTGTGTTACGGCTTCATCACAACAATGAGACTCAAGGTCTCAGAGAGGACATCTACCCTGGGGAGAAGCAATCCCTCTTCACAGCTTCTGCCACATTTCTAATGAACATTTGTTAATTTGTCTATTTACCTACTTATTCAAAGAATATTCATCAATCAACTAACAAATAACAAAATCTGGCAAAGGTGATTTTCAGGTGGGAAGAACTCAGATTCATCCACCCTTCTCTAGGGTGTTTGCCACTGGGGTCTGACAGGGACTGTCACATAGATAAGGCATCAGGGAAACGTAAAATAGTTATTTCATTGCATGTGCTGGATTTACCAAACTTAGAAAGACATGTGATGCACGTGAATCACCCAGGAAGCTGGGGGAGAGCAGGACTCTCTTCTCCTTCTCTGCATTATCTCATCCTATGACTGGGAACAACCTTGTCCTAAGCCCTCCTTAGCTCTTGCACTAATGTATGTGATGTGCCAATGCCCCATTGCTTTGCTTCTGAGTACTATTTATTTATTATTTATTTCATGTGTATTTTCACATTATAAGATCATTATCATTATCATTAGTGGATGCAGGTCCATGTCCTCCCCCCTCCCCCGACGTCCTCCTCCCTTGTCCTCCCCCCTCATACTTTAACTCTCCTGAGCCCAATGCTGACAGTGGTCTTCTCTTTTTCTTCTGTGTTTGGAACTGTAGAACGTTCCAGTCTTCTGCCTTTTTCTTTCCATCTTTCTATAAGGTCTCACTGCCTTTCACCAATACCTTCCTGCTATATTTTCGTTCTTCAAAGTAACAGACATGTACTTTGAATAAGTGAGATATTAGAGATTTGTAACAAATGGTAGGAAGTTTCTATTGTATCAATTCTTTTTTTTTTTTTTTAAAGATTTGTTTATTTATTGTGTATACAGTGTTCTGTCTGCATGTATCCCTGCAGGCCAGAAGAGGGCACCAGATCTCATTACAGATGGTTGTGAGCCACCATGTGGTTGCTGGGAATTGAACTCAGGACCTCTGGAAGAGCAGCCAGTGCTCTTAACCACTGAGCCATCTCTCCAGCTCCTATTGTATCAATTCTTAACCACCGTTGTCATCCCTAATTCTTTCTTCCTCCCTTCCCTCCCTCCCTCTTCCTCCTCCTCCTTCCCCCACCCCCTCTCTTTTGACAAGGTCTCAGGTGTCCCAAGCTGGCCATCAAGCCCGACTTGCCATCTCTCATTCTTGTTTACTCGAACAACTACTTTTAATACTCTTAGTTGATTGTTTCTCTATTTTACTTCATATTTTTTAAAAACAGAATTAAATGTTACTTCTGGGATTTTCTGTTTTAGTTATGATTAATTGTTTTCTGCAGACATGGGTTTGTTTCAATTTTCTTCTCTTGGTGCTGTTTTTTCCTCAGCTCTTCATGATAGCAGGCTCAGGTTTTGCTCCTTAGCTTTTCTGTGTCTGGGGTTTATCAGGGAATTTAGAGAGAGAGACAAACAAGAAGCAGAGGCCAGGGGCAGGTGGTAAGGGCCTTGCAAGCTATGTTGAGGTATTTAAGTTTTATCCTCAGTGCAACCAGAAGGCACTGGAGAAGTTTCACTATGGAGTGTGACATGACCCTCCTTAAGGATTTTCCCGTTTTGTGTGTGTGTGTGTGTGTGTGTGTGTGTGTGTGTGTGTGTGTGTGTAGAGGCCAGAGGTTTATTTCAGATTTCTTTCTCTGTAACTTTCTCGGTTGTAGAGAGCTTTTTTTTTTTTGAGGCAGAATCTCTTACTGAATTGAAGGTTCACCTATCTGGCTGACTGAATGGTTAGTAAGCCCCAGGGATCCCCCTGTCTCCATCTCCACAGGTTAGGGTTTTAAACACATGCTACCATGCCTGGCTTTTTCTAAAACCTGTGTTCTGGGAATCCAAACTAAGATCCCAGTTCTCACACGGGCAGCAAGCACTTACTGACTGAACCATCTCCTCAGTACCCTGGCTTTTACACTTTGATAATTGTGAAGAATCCGTTGACAAACTATTACAGTCATCCTTGGCAGACACAATGGTGACTTTACCCAGTGTGGTTGGCTGTGCAGTTCCAGAAATCCTGAGATATGAGACTTATTTTCAAGGGAACATCAGGACAGAGCCGAGGGTCAAGGGAGAGAAGAGGAAGGAAAAGTAATTCCCAGGTTTTGCCTTGAGCAATCGAGTGGATGGTGAAACATTTGTAGAAATGATGAAGACTGGAGGTGGGATCATATGTTATTGAGCAGAGAAGGAGACAGCAAATGGAAATTTTTTTTAATTTAAAATTTTAGTGTGTATATGTATGCACATATTCATGTATATACAAGTATAAATGTATGAAGGTGCATGTGTATATATGTATACATAAGTCCGGAGGACAGCTTTGGTGTCATTCTTAAAACTTTATCTTCTTTGAGATAGAGTCTGTCATTGACCTGGAGCTCAGCAATTTGGCTAGAGACTAATGTCAAGTGTCTTCTTGCTGCTGTGATAAACACCATGATCCAAAGCAACTTGGTGAAGAAAAGGTTTCTTTGACTCATATTTTGTGATTACAGACCATCATTGTGGGAAGTCAGGGCAGGAACACAAGCAGGAGCAGAGGCAGGATCCACGGAGGAAAGTTCCTTAGTGACTTGTTCCCTCTAGCTTGCTCAGCTAGCTTTTATATATAACCCAGAGTCACCGCCTTAGGGACTCAGAGTGGTCTGGGACCTCCTACATCAATTAGCAAATGACTCAAAACTCCCAACATTACAGAGTATTGCCATTGCTCTTAGTTACCCTCCAACACTTGATGGCAAGACTCTATTGCTGAAGATACTATATACTTGAATCATAGAACATGGGGAAGTTAAGCTGGTAATGACCTTCATCCTTGCTGGCTAGCTTTCATAGTGCTGGAAGGTGCTATGCATGCTACTGGTAGAGAAAAGAAACCATTAGTTGTATTCACCAGCCATGAAACCTGTGAGCTGTAATAATAATTGACCCAGCAAGACATGTCCACTTGTGCAATGGTGGCACAAACATCAGGGGAGTAACCAACTATTTTCTGATTGGATTTAAGTTCCACTTCACAAAATTAAACCTATGCCTGGTGACATTATTGGGCTAAGAACCTATGGCTAGACAGGTCAGAGGCCCCAGGGGAGACTATACTGCTATTATGTGGCTGCTAAACTGATTCCCATTGACTTGTTATACTCATTGAACATGACATTTTTCATTCTCATCCAAGATGTTTCTACTTGCAGTAGATGGTGATTTACATAATGATCCACAAGTGGTAGAGAGTAGACTCTCCAACATGTACATCATGCAGAGAATTTTAGGGATGGAGATTTCATGAGTTGTCACCCATATTAGAGGGAGCTTATGGGTGATGCAACTGCCTTGAGTCATCTCTAGCTCAGTAAGAAACTCTGTACTCATATCCCTGTTAAGAATCCAAGTAAGTTTTTTTGATTCACCAAGGTAGATTTTGGTAGAATCTTTTTTTTTTTTTTTTTTTTTTTTTTTAGTGGTTGGAGAAATTTTTTCCCCTTTTTTTAAGTTAAAAAAAATTTTCAATTTATTTTATACACCAATCAAAGTTCCCCCTCTTCCCTCTTTCTGCCCCCCAGCATCCCCCCTCCCAATCCACCCACCACTCTTCCCCACAAGAAGGCAAGGCCTCACATGGGGAGGCACATACAGTAGAGGCAAGTCCAAGAACCTCCTCATGCCTCAAGGCTACACAAGTTGTCCCATCATAGGTATTGGGCTCCAAAAGCCTTCTCATGCACCGGGGATGGATTCTGATCCTACTGCCAAGTTCCCCCCCCCCCACAAGCAGATCAGGTTACACAACTGTCTCACCATTCAGAGGGCCTATCCCTGTCCCATGCAGGCTCCACAGCTGTTAATCCAACATTAATGATTTCCCACTAGTTTGGTTTGATCATCTCTGTAGATTTCCCCATCATGATCTTGATGTACTTGATCATAGAATCCCTCTTCTCTCTCTTTGACTGGACTACTGGAGTTCTGTTTGGTGTTTGGCTGTGGATCTCAGCATCTGCTTCCATCAGTCACTGGAGAAAAGCTCTGTGATGACAGTTAGGGTATTGACCGATCTGATCACTGGGGTTAGCCAGTTCAGTTCAGGCACTTTGTCCACTATTTCAAGTAGTCCAAGCTGGGGTCATCCTTGGGGATTCCTAGGAACTTCCCTAGCACCCAGTTTCTCTCTATCCCACTATCATTGTATCTCTTTCATTGCTTTCCCACTCCATCCCTGTTCCAGCTCAACCATCCTGTTCCTTTATGTTCTCAACCTCTATCCCCTACCCTCCATTGCCCACCCCTCATCCCCAGTTTACTCATGGAGACCTCATCTATTTTCCCTTCCTAGGGCGATCCACACATCTCTCTTTGGGTCTTCCTTGTTAGCTAGCTTCTCTGGAGTTGTGGGCTGTAGTCTGGTTATCCTTTTCTTTACATCTAGTATCCACTTATGAGTGAGTATATACCATGTTTGCCCTTCTGAGTCTGGGTGATATTTTTTACTCAGGATGATATTTTTCAGTTCCATCCATTTGCCTGCAAATTTCACAGTCATTGTTTTTCTCTGTTGAGTAGTACTCCGTTGTGTATATGTACCACATTTCTTAATCCATTCTTCAGTTGAGGGCACCTAGGTTGTTTCCAGGTTCTGATTATTTTGAATAATGCTGCTGTGAACATAGTTGAACATGTATTCTTGTGGTACGATTGAGCATTCTTAGGGTATATGCCCAAGAGTGGGTATAGCTGGGTCTTGAGGAAGATTGATTCTCAATTTTCTGAACTGTCGTACTGATTTCCAGAGTGCCTGTTGTAGAGGGTAGCCATTCCAGCTTTGATCTGGAAGTTCCAACCCCCATTGAGACTTTGGTAACTACCATGCCTACAAGACGGGGCCAAGAGAGGGCCCTAAAGACCCAAGATCCAGATGTGCTGCCTTCTCTTGTTTCCTGTACCCTGGATGATGGAGGTAGACAGAGCAGAGTTCTCCAAAGAACACCGCTGGACTGCTCTGCATCTTTCCCAGAACCTGTTACCTATCCCTTCATTTGTAAGTTATGGCACTAAATAAATCTCCCTTTTAACTGCATGGAGTGGCCTTAATAATTTCACCAATAGGCTGTACAAGTTTGTATTCCCTCCAACAGTGTAGGAGTATTCCCCTTGCTCCATATCCTCTCCAACATAAGCTGTCTGCAGTGCTTTTCATCTTAGCCATTCTGACAGGTATAAGAGGGTATGTCAGAGTCGTTTTGATTTGCATTTTCCTAATGACTAAGGATGTTGAGCAATTCCTTAAATGTCTTTTGGCCATTTGAGATTCTTCCTTTGAGAATTCTCTGTTTAGCTCTGTAGCCCATTTTTTAATTGGACGGTTTGTTATTTTGATGTCTAGTTTCTTGAGTTCTTTATATATTTTGGAGATAAGTTATATGCTCCCTATCTAGAGTGAGTAAATGTGCATGTGTTGTCTCCTCAGGAAAATTCTTGCACAACACATGCTCTGTAAGTCATCACTCTGTGAAACTTACCCTGACAACGACACCACAATTCATTCTATTGAATGCAATTGTTCCTTCTCTGCTGGTTGACATGCCATCAGCAATGTGAAGAATTGTTTAAGTTTCTTCTTGTTAAAAGAATTCATCTGTCCCAGGATTAAAGCTGTCACAACCTTAAATGTAGAAGTGTTCCTTCTGCCTCATTAGCCACTGATATTGGTTTTTATTTTCTTTTATTAACTAGATCCCTTAGATTCTAAGCTGAACATTTCTGTCCTCATTCTTCTCTACCTAGTCATATATTGATTCATCTCAGCCAGTCACATACATGCCAATGGCTCTTATCAGTGTTATCTAGACACACTAGGACCCTTAATAATATGTCCAGTCATCTATTCCACACTTCCTCTTAGATGTCAGTAGTCCTCTTAAATTGTCTCAGGTAAAATGAATTTTGGGGTGTTGGGGAGATAATTCAATTGGTGAAGTGCTAACTTCACAAACAGGAGGACCTAAGTAGAATCTCCAGGACCAATGTTCAAAAAGTTGAGTATTTATATGTATGTGTGTGTTTGTGTGTGCGTGCACACATACATATATGTATATATATATATATATATATATATATATATATATATATATATATATATATATATATATATATATATAACACAACAATTAATTAACAAAAGGTCATGAATTATAAAGTGAGCAAGGAGGGGTATATGGGAGGGTTTTAGGGGAAAAGGAAAATGTTGTGAACATATTTTAATCTCAAAAATAAAAGAAATTAAAAAAATAAAATGTGAAAAAATAAAACTGAGTGTGGTGGTGTGAGCTGTAATCCTAGTGCTGGAGAGAGGGGGACAGGAGGGTCCCTGAGGTTGCTGCCAGCTAGTCTTGAAAAATAGGTTACTTCTTGATCAGCGAGAGACCCAGTCTGAAAGCAAATTTAAACGCAATAGAGGAAGCATCATAGTCTGCTTCAGCTGTCAGCTTGACACAGGTTCTAAAGTCTCCTCTCTGCTCAGGTGGCAGATGGACAGAAGGTTGATCAGCTGCTCAGACTCCCCAGCAGTCGTTTACTATTTCTGTAGCCCTGGGAAGAGACCCTTGAGACTCTTGTAAGTTTTAGCTCCCCCAGACTTCCATGGTTGTTTACTTCCTGAGTCTCATGAGCTTCCAGCTCCTTCTGGAGGGGAATGTTTCAATTTGGAGAAAACTATACAACAGCATAATAGAAAGAACCTGAAGTATGACTTTGGGGACAGGGATTGCAGCAGGTGGTAGATCCCAGCACAGCAGGTAGTGGGAGTACACTGTGCAGGGCACATAGCATCATCGGAGGAGTCAGGATCCTCCCAGGGACGTGGTTCTAAAATCAGTCCAGGTGTCTGAAGGATGAAGGTGGGTTAGCTAATCAAGAATGTGGGGAGGGGGCTGTTTTTAAGGAATAGGGAACATGGTGGGGGAAGGCTCACAATTTGGTGTGTGAATGGAAGTTCAAAGGAAGAAAAAGTGGCCAGGGCATGATGGGTAAGTAGTGTGAGGCAGGATGGCAGAGCTGAGGGACACCCAGAAACTTGAGTTTACAAGAGTCACAGTTTTCTACCTTAGATGCAAAGGGATGCTATTGAAAAGTTTTCTTTCTAATTTTTAAATTTTATTATTTGGAAATTTCATGCATGTGTACAATAATATATTTAGATCATAGATTATATATGCACCTTCCCCATCCTTCTGTTCCAACTTCTTCTAGATTCCCCCATTTTCCATCTCAGTTTTATATTCTGCTCAAACGCACATGGGTATAGTGCTATTGGCTAAAGTATAGTCCACCCACTATGGTCCACATCCCTGAAGAAAACTGACTCTCCCTCCTCTAAAAGCCACCAATGCTCCTCAACTAGGAGCAGAGTCTCCCAAGCACCGCCTCTAGCCGTGACTGGCTTGATCCTGTGCAGGCCTTGTGCAGGCACACACACTCGCTGTGAGTTCGTGTGTGCAATGACGACGTCATCACAGCGGACAGCATTTCTGAGCAGTCCTCCTGAACCGCTGGCTTTTACAGCCTTAGCACCTGCCTTCCAGAAATGCTCTGCGAGCCTCGGGTGGATGTGGGTGTGGATGTGATACAGAAGTCCAATTTAGGGCTGAACGTTAAGAGGTTTTTCCTAAAAGAGAGTTTGGTGGCTTTGAAATGTTATATAGATAATATAAAAAAAGCCAGACAGGATGTGGTTGAGTGTGGCTAAAAACCAAATTAGAAGGCTTTTGCTCTGTCCGCCTGAGAAATGACAGCGGTGTACTCTCCGGCATTTGGGTCAGTCAGGGGATGATGTCAGGGAAGCCTTTGAAGAAGAGAGAAGCAAACTCCACAGCAGCACTCATAGTTGTTTTTAATCTTTAAAAAAAGAGTATGTGTTTTGCACATGACAACATCTCGTGTTCATTCATCCCCTTGACTAATTGTTCTGTGGTGAAATTGAATTCATTCACCATTAGGTTTGACATGTTAAATTAATCAGGTTTCTTAAAAGGCTTCCAACTTCCGAAAGCCTCAGGCAGTTCAGGATTGCATCCACATATATCAACACTAGTTTCGACAGTACATGAAGGGAGGGGCAGCTGTATTTGTCCATCTTTAAGTCCAGTATTCTTCTTGGGGCAAGAGGGTATCCAACAGGTTAAGGATTATTTCCCTGGGCCTGGGGAGATGGCTCAGTGGGTAGGGAGCTTGCTGCACAAACATGTGGATCTGAGTTTAACTCCTTTGCACTCATACAAAGCAGGTTGTGGTTCTGCGCATGGCTGTAACCCAGGGCTGCAGAGATCAGAGACAGGAGGATCTGGGGCTTGCTGGCTGCCAGCCTCTGGCAGGTTCTGGGAGAGACTCTACTTACAGGAATAAGATAGTGGTGGAGCAGGACACCTGGTGTCCTCATCTGGCCTCCATGTGCACAGGGGCGTCTGTACACACATGTGCATGTATTCCCCCTCCCAACATACCCACGGGTTCCCTGTTATTCAAGATAAACTTATTGCTTTAAGCTTCACTTTATTAGCAATTTATTATTTATCAATTGCAACCTTAAACTACAATGTTCATGAACTTGGAAGCTACAATAGATCACTTTTCAATTCCATTCATTTCTTATCACCCCATTTCTGATTCCAATATTGCTTTCATAAAAGACTTTCCCTTCTCTCTAATGAGATACATTTCTAGAGCCCATTTCCTGTTATATTGCCATTTTCCTTTAATGGAACTCAACTCGAAGTATTCATTTCTAGCTTAGAGTGAAATGAGATTCTTTTCCTGAACCTTGTTGTGCTAGCTGGAGCTCTTCAGAACTCTAAGTGAGCTCTTAATGGGCCTTTGGACCTCTGAACCTTCTTCCTGTTTGTGATTGGACCTGAGCATCCTCTTTGCAGACCCAACCCTCATGCCCTATTCATGCACTATTCTCCATTTTTTTTAAGCTTCTTGTATGTCTAGTCAATGACAATCTTTACTTAAATATGTGATTCTCAGTTTAGGAGATGTAAATACCTAAAATTAACTTCTGCAAAACATTTGTATGAATGTGTGCATATGTTTGTGCATGTACAGTGTGTGCATGTTTGTGTCTGTGTGTGTGAGTGTACAAGCCAGAGAACAATCTTGGGTGCAGTTTCCTAGGCACTGTCCTCCTTGTTTTAAGACAGGGTCCCTCACTGGCCTGTAACTCATCAAGTAAGCTAGGATGGCTGGACATCAAGCTCCAAGAACCTGTCTGTCTCTGCTTCCCCAGGGTTGAGACTAAACGTCTGCGTCACCATCCCTAGATTTTGCACATGGGCTCCAGGGAATCAAACTAGGTCCACATGCCGACAAGACAAGCATTTTATTGACTCACTTGTCATCTCAGCCCTGGAGTCAACTTTCACAGAGACTTTGCAGTTTTCAAAAGTTCTAACTGTTGAGTCTGTAAAGTGTAAAGTTTCAATATTTAAAGTGTAAATATTCAAATGAATGAATATTCCATGGCCTCAGGACTGAAGGAATGAATGCTCCATGGTCTCAGGACTGACTGACTGAATGCTCTGTGTTCTTAGGACTTTATGAATAAATGTTTCATGGTCTCAGGGCTGAATGAATGAATGCTCCATGGTCTCAAGACTGATTGAATGAATGCTCCATGGTCTTAGGACTTTATGAGTAAATGTTCCATGGCCTCAGGACCAGATGAGTGAATGTTCCATGGTCTCAGGACTGAATGAATGAATGCCCCATGGTCTCAGGACTGACTGACTGAATGTCCCATGGTCTCAGGACTGGATGAATGAATGTTTCATGGTCTTAGGACTGAATGAATGAATGCTCCATGGCCTCAGGACCGACTGACTGAATGTCCCATGGTCTCAGGACTGGGGAGAAGGTGCTTCTTTATCTGGGAGCAGAACTGCCCTTCTTCCATCTCTCTCTCCTTCTCTCTCCTTCACTCTCACTCTCTCTGCTCTTACTTTGTCTTCTGTTGTTCTTGCTCTTGCTTTCTCTCTTGTTTCTTTTAGGCCATCTCTGCCTTGTTTCCCATCCCTCTTGATCTGTGTTTCTAGGAAGGCTGACACTTGTACCTCTCCACTGCATCTGGATTTATACCTTATGTTCATTCCTCTCAACTGTTCGTTTTCATCATCAGATCTCTTAAAAATGCCTCCCACTTCTGAAAGCCTGTAGTCTATGTATTTACATATACCTGTGTGTTGGCCAGCCTGCCCATGGGCTGAGGATTGTTAGGCGCCATTCACACCTTCATTCATTGGCAGCTGGCCAACACACAGGGGCTGTGTCCTCGCTATGCACGTGCCCTGTGTTATTTACTAGGGATTCAGATATGAAAGAGACAGAACACCAAGAAACGTCTGTGAAGAAATGACATGTTCAAGGGACTGGAGATGTTGTTCAACAGGTAAAGCACTTATCTAGCAAGAGTGAGGATCTGAGTTCAGATCCTGTGAACCAATGTCGGCTGCAGGCAGTGTATTTGTAATCCCAGCATTCTTATGAGTTGGAAGGTAGAGTCAGGAGAACAGCTGGAAGCTTGTGGCCAGCCAGCCTGCCCTAAGGAGCAGCAGGCAAGAGACAGTGACTTGAACAAAGTGGAAGACAGGGACTGGTACCCAATGTGGTTCTCTGACCTCCAAGCATGTGCCATGGCATAAATGTACCTCTCTCTCTCTCTCCCTTACACACACACACACACACACACACACACACACACACACACACACACACATATAGACACACACACACACACACACACACACACACATACACTTAAACTGAGCTCAATGGGAGCACTCCCTGGAACTGTGGAGATGAAAGTTGCTAAAGGACTAGCATTAGTGTTACAAGTCTCTGAGTACCTACAAGGGAATTTTGCATTACTATATACCTTCTAGAAGCCTGGCATCACATAGATCTGTAACACTCATTATTCTCCAAAGCAACCATGAGAGGTAAAACATTGTTATCACTGTTTTCATGATGAGAAATCAGAATTCAGGAAAAATTTAGAACTTGTATAACATCACACAGTTAATAATTAAGCAGCCAGTATGTATTTTTTAACTTTTATTATGAGTAGTTTTAAACTGAAACTTAGTACCTCTCACTCATCTGCATTAATTATCAACATCAGGTATTCTTCTTTTACCCATCACTCCCCATTCATTTTGGGGGGAGGGATATATTTTAAGTAAATCCAGGATGTCATGTACGTTTACTGGATTCATTTCAGTATGTGTCTGCCATCCATATGAGCTCAAGTGAAGCATAAACTGAATAGTATTAAAACAATGTGCAGAGTGAGTAGCTTTCCATAGAGAAAGTGGCTTATACTTCTTTTGTTTGAATCTTTTCTTTTTGACTAAGATCTAAAATAGGCCATGGGCTGTATGTGGCTTATTTAAACACAATGTCTCATTTCGTCTTTAATAATATCTTCCTTCTCCCTCTCTTCTCTGCCAGTTAGTAGTCCAGTGCACATGGTTGTCTCCTGTATACATTCTCCCACTTTCTGGAGTCAGTTTATTACTTCTGTTTGATCTTGTTTGACATGTTCCTTTATTTCTCCAAATTTCTATCAATCAGCAGTTTAATACAGTGGCATTCAGGTAAACATGTTGTCTTTGTATGTGGCTTGTGTGTGCATGTGTGTGTGTGTGTGTGTGTGTGTGTGTGTGTGTGTGTGTGTGTGTACCTGTGTGAAGAGAAGAGATCTCTGGGTGTTTTCTGCTATTGCTTTCAAGGTTATTGTCCTTTTGAGACAGGCTCTCTCACTGAACCTGGGGCTCGCTGATTTTCAGCTAGGCTGCTGGCACACAAGCCCCTATGGTCATCATGCTGTCCCTCCCTCTCTGGGGTTATGGGATCATGCATGGCCATTTCTTGCTTTTTTTATGTGTATTGGGGATCCAAACTCAGGATCTCATGCTTTGGAAGCCTGTTCTCCAGCCCTTAGAAAAGCAGTAGGAATGGAGGTGGTATCTGAAGAGGAAGCTCAGTGGTTAAGAGCATTTTCTGCTGTAGCTAAAGTTTTCCTGCCTGGCCCACAGTCAGGACAAATCTCTCTCACCTGCCAGTCCCACAGCCGCTCAAACCCGACCAAGCAAACACAGAAACTTATATTGGTTACAAACTGTATGGCCATGGCAGGCTTCTTGCTAACTGTTCTTACAGCTTAAATTAATCCATTTCTATGAATCAATACCTTGTCACATGGCTTGTGGCTTACCGGCATCTTCACATGCTGTTTCTCATCATGGCGGCTGGCAGTGTCTCTCTGACTCAGCCTTCCACTTCCCAGCTTTATTCTCCTCCTTGTCCCGCCTACACTTCCTGCCTAGCCAATGGCCAATCAGTGTTTTATTTATTGACTAATCAGCAACACATTTGCCATACAGAACATCCCACAGCATTCTGCTCTTGGAGTTGAACAAGTTCGATTCTCAGCCCTTCCGTTGAATCTTACAACAGACTATAACTCAGTTCAGGTAATTTGACAACTTCTTTTGCCTGCCACAGGCACCAGGCACATACATACATATTTACATATACATAAAATAAAAATAAACATTTTTCAAAATGAGCAACTTTTAAAAGGAAGTGTCTATATGTATGGATGTACATGTTCAGTTGAGTGCATATGTTTGAAGATCAAAGAACAACCTTGGGAATCATTTCTCAGATGCTGCCTATCTGGTTTTATGGAGACAGCAATCTCTCACTGAATCCAGGGCTGGCCAGTGTGTCCCAAGCACCTGCTACTCTCTGCCTCCCAAACACAGTTGCTTCTGTACTCAGCGTTTCACATGGATTCTCAGGATCTAGTCCTCATCCTGGTGTGGCAAACATGTCACCAATTGAGTCTTTGATATTATTCTTCTGTATTGGTGGTGCTTTGTTACTGGGGTCAAATGCTGTTGACATCTGAGCCGTGCTTGACAAAGTCTCTGTGACATTTGCTGTGATTTTTAAGGCAATGGTAATCACTGTCCAGTCAATTATTTCATTAGCTGACAAACTACGCATTTCTGTGTTTCCATCATTCCTGACATGGTCACTATGGTACTCCCATCCATTCCATGAGTTTGTGTTTCATGACAATTAGGCAGTTCTGAACCCTGTACAATCCACCAGAAACTGAGATTGCTACCAGGTAACTAACAGGCACCAATGCCATTGGCACAGGCATAATTTTACCATGTTACTCCTAACAGTATGATTTAAAACCTCTGAATTACTTATTTCTGGAACTTCCTGTTTAGTGTATATTAGTATGTTTTACCATAGGCTACTGACACTATGGAAAACAGAAACACTGCTTCTAAGGGACTATAGTAGTTACCATTTTTCTATGATAAGAAATTTTCTTACATCAATTATTTGGTGCCCTGGAAATATGGTTCATATCCAAGTGGCAGATAGATTGATTCTGACCTTTTACCTACTTGGTTTTGTGATCATGGGTTGACACATTATTAAGTAGAACCAAGGACTATGTTTGCCCCGAGGTCCTCTGGACTTTATGTGACTGAATATGGTTGAAGATAGTTATGAATATGACCTAGCACTAAACTGTCAATTTACTTTCAACACTTGGAGACTTTCTTTGCAATTTTATTTTGTGACTTGATTTTGGAGTTATTGAGTGTAAATATTTCAGATGACAACATTGTGTTGCAGTGTCAAAGGGTTGAACACACCTGAGTCTAAACTTGTGTGCTCATGTGATGAGTATATGTGTGTGTGTGTGTTTATGTAGTGTTTGCAGATGTGTAGGCACATATATGTATGCATGTATGTATTTGCACACATTTGCATATGCATGAGGGGGTCAGAGATTGCTGTCTGGTGTCTTCCTCCATTTTTCTCCACTTTATTTACTTAGTCAAGGTCTTCCAGTTGAGTCCAGAGCTCACTGTTTCAGCCAGTCTAGCTAGGAACATGCGCTGGGTTATTTCCTGCCTATGCTTCCTGAAGAGTCTTTGATTGCAAATGGGCCACCACACCCACCTAGCATTTACATGGGTGTTGGGGGTTTTACTTCCTGTGCCCTCTGTCTAGCTCAAGTCCACCTCTTTAAATTTCTACTTAACAGGAGAGTTTAAAATGCTGTAGGAATGAAAACGGGATCTAAATGTCCTAGCTCTTCTTGATAGCTATATGGTTAAGAAGCCAAGGTTCTCAAACTCTTTCCTTCTGCTGTTGGAAGAGAAAAGTCAGGGACCACTAGGGGTCACCCAGTGCCACTTCACAATGGTTTTCTTTTGGGATCTGATTAACCATTGTAGTCAGCACAGATTTTCAACACTCAGGTGGTTGGCAGTTAGGCATAATGGAAGCTGTCTTAGTTAGTTTTCTAATGCTGATGAGATACTATTTCCAAGGCAACTTAAAGAAGGAAGCATTTAACTGGGGGCTTACTTACAGTTTCAGAGGGTTGGTTCATCATCATTGTGGTAGGAAGCATGATGGCAGTCAGGCAGGCATAGCTCTCAAGCAGTAGCTGAGAGGTTACATCCTATCTAAGAGATGAAAGCAGAAAGTGAGTGAGACTAGACCTGACCAGGGCTTTTGAAGCCTCAAAGTCCACTCCCAGTGACACACTTCCTCCACCAAAGCCTCATGTATTCTAACAAAATCACACATACTCCAACAAGACCACATCTCCTAACTCTTCTACATCAGTTCACCATCTGGGTACCAAACATTCCAATATGGGAGCCATTCTCATACAAACTACCCAGTACTACCATTCATTTCTCCATTCCTCTCTCTTGCTCCTGGCTGCAAGGGCTGGAGTGCTGTGGGCTGTTCTGTATGTCAACTGTGTTGCTCTGATTGGTTAATAAATAAAACACTGATTGGGCAGTAACCAGGAAGGAGGAAGTATAGGTGGGACAAGGAGGAGAAGAATTCTGGGAAGTGGAAGGCCGAGTCAGAGAGACACTGCCAGCCACTGCCATGACAAGGGAGATGTAAGGTACCGGTAAGCTACAAGCCATGTGGCAACTTATAGATTAATAGAAATAGGCTGATTTAATATAAGAACTAGATAGCAAAAAGCCTGCCATGGCCATACAGTTTGTAAATAATATAAGCATCTGTGTGTTTATTTTATAAGTGGACTGTCAGACTGCCAGAGCTTTGTGGAACCTGGAGAGAAAACTCCAGCTACAAATGGCGCCCAAGGGGTTGGGAAGAGTTTCCACCTAAAACCTGAGAAAAGATTCTAAAATGGAGCTAAAAACAGCTTCCTAACTGTCTCTCTCAAGTAAGTGGCAGCCTGCCAGTTTGAGCTACTATGGCGGGTTCCTGGTGTGTGTGTTTGACCTGCAGTATGGTGGGAATGAGGCATCTACAAGCTGCACATTATGCTGCATGGTAGATTTAGTCTTTGCTAGTACAAAAAAAAAAAGAGGTTTCTGGGCTACACGATGCTTTGATAGAAGCATAGACCCACTGTTTCTAAGAGTTGATGGCTCCCAGAGCTGGCAGTAAACTGTACACCCGCCATGCTGGGAAGCTGAGGTGGGTGGAGCCAGCAGCCACAGCCCAGTTTCAGTCTTAGAATGCTGCAGTTTTCAAAAAATAGATTCAAGATAAGACAGATTCAGATGGAACAAGACTTTAAATGCTTTACGATGTGTGTAAAAAACGTACATAGGCTTGAAAGAGAGAGGAAAAGGAATACATACAGTTATATAAAGAAATACATAGTTTTAAAAAGTAAAGTCTTTAAAAAGACAGTAAAATTAATATAAAAAATAAGCCATGTAAAGCTGGATATCACACAGAGAATCTGGATTATGTTGTCTTTGGGATTTTTAACTGCAGAGAGACATTTGATTTTAAAGGCAGATGAGTTAAACCAATATGTATATTTTGTTTTTTGGTTTTTTTTTTGGTTTTTCGAGACAGGGTTTCTCTGTGTAGCTTTGCGCCTTTCCTGGAACTCACTTGGTAGTCCAGGCTGGCCTTGAACTCACCGAGATCCGCCTGCCTCTGCCTCCCGAGTGCTGGGGTTAAAGGCGTGCGCCACCACCGCCTGGCTGCCAATATGTATATTTTAAAGATAACTTGACTTCAAAATTTGGATCTAAGGATATGCTGCTTTGGAAAGGAAGCTCTACTTTTGTTTCCACAGAAAACCAGAGGGTATGGATTTGTTCCAGATTAAGATACATCAGGTTTGACCAGCCAAGATCACCTGAAAGGTCTCCGATGACACTATGGCCAGATGATCTGACATCCAGAATGGTTTCAAGGCAACTGGCTCAGACAATACAGCCTCACGGACTACCCCATAGGCCTAAAATTTTCTTTGTGTCCCCATAAGATACAGTGCCCCCTCCAGCAGGAAGTAGTAAGAGAAGCTATGCCCAAATTCCCAAAAATACCAAGCTGGCTTTGGAGATGGAATTGGCTTGCTCCTTCTCTGAACCCAAGCATATTGCTAAAAATAAATAAATAAATAAAAAATAAAAGGTTGAGAGATTCTTATGTCCCATATCAGAAGAGTCCTCTGGTGTGAGACAGAGAAAAAACAGTATTTTTATTTACATCAGGTTGATTATAAATGTGATCTCTTTTTAAAGAAGAAAAGGGGATATAGTATATATATATATATATATATATATATATATATATATATATATATATATATATATATATATATATATATATATATGATAGGATAAAAGAATAGATTAGGGGCTGGAGAGATGGCTCAGTGGTTAAGAGCACTGGCTGTTCTTAGAGAGGTGCTGAGTTCAATTCCCAGCAACCACATGGTGGATCCCAACCATCTGTAATGAGAACTGGAGCCCTATTCTGACATGCAGGCAGAATTCTGTATAAAAAATAAATAAATCTTAAAAAAAAGGCAACTACAAAAAGAAAAAAATACATTAACAAAAGAATAGATTAATGAACTTGCTTTTAAAGAGCAACAACTTATTTGAAATGTTTTACATTGCTACGGATTTTAGTTTATTGATACAAATTTAAAGTTAATTTTGTTATATTGTGTGTATATTTCTACTCTTGTTTAAGGTATTATGTTTATACAACTCTTTTAAAATTGTAATGGATAACTAAGAAATAGATTAATAATTAGTCATCTATGATAATCATACTTGTAGCCATGTTAGTTAAGTCTTCCAGGTATACATAGATATATTCAGATATATAGATAATCTTCAAATATTTCAAAGACCTAGAGAATATGGCATTTATAATGTTTTAAAAATTTAGACTTTCTGGACAGTGAGACATGTCTGTTTCTGGCAGCACTGGATTTACTTCAGAGAGGAGGATGGGCATCAAAGACACTCTATATGGAATATTTCTTCTTCTTGGCAAAAATAGCCATTAGGGCAAGAAACTGTTCTTGCCTGGACTGCTTGATTGACTGGACATGCAGGCCTGATAAGAAGGTAACCACTGAACTTTTCTTGGCTAAATGGTCCTTCAGGTTCCTGATTTGCAGAGGAAACTGTCAGACATTCTACAGGACTCTGAGAAAAATGATTAAGAGACTCTAGCCCTGTGGGCTGAAGACAGATGCCCCAACTTTACAAGAGAACTTTGGATGACTGTCCAGGCTGCCAGCTGTCTCTGTCTACCCTGCAAGACTCCCAAAAGTTGCTTGCATCCTTCTCCCATTTCTCAGGTAGTATTATATCCTTCTGAGGTATTTGATGTAGTTGAAGACTAGAGATAGCTATAATTTTCCCTAGTTATGATAAAAGATAAGTTAGATATGAAACCTTAGATTTACAAATATAAGATAGATAGGATATCTTCTTTAATTTTGCCAAATAGACTAGTTATTATAGATAGACTAGATATTATAACTGTAATTCTTGCTTGATAATTGTTTGTTATCTGTAATTTTACTATGTGAAAGTTAAAACCTTCTTTTTTGAAAAAAAGAAAAGGGGAAGTGCTGTGGGCTGTTCTGTATGTCAAATGTGTTGCTCTGATTGGTTAATAAATAAAACACTGATTGTTCAGTAGTCAGGCAAAAGGAAGTACAGGTGGGACAAGAAGGAGAAGAATTCTGGGAATTGGAAGGCCGAGTCAGAGAGACACTGCCAGCCACTGCCATGACAAGGGAGATGTAAGGTACCGGTAAGCTACAAGCCATGTGGCAACTTATAGATTAATAGAAATTGGCTGATTTAATATAAGAACTAGATAGCAAAAAGCCTGCCATGGCCATACAGTTTGTAAATAATATAAGTGTCTGTGTGTTTATTTTATAAGTGGGCTGTCAGACTTGGTGGAACCTGGAGAGAAAACTCTAGCTACACTGGAGGAATCTGAGCCTGCATGCCATGATATCCCCTTTCATCTTGCTTTCTGGAGCAAGCAGCATCTTGGAAAGAACAAGGAATTAGGTGAGTAAATACAGTATTTTCTCTCCAGGCTCAAGAGTGTTGCTGTTGTCAGCATCAGTGAAAAATTGTAGATTGGATGTGACTCGATGCATCTCACGGAGCTTGGCCGGGCACTACAGCTGGAACCAAACATGTTTCTGTGTGCTCATGTGAATACTTGAAAATAATTTGTTTTTCCCTGGGCTTTTGAATGGAAAAAAAAAATTTAAATTTCCAGGAGGTGCTGATGAAATTTCAGGAGGCTCCCTGACTTGGTTTTCATCACACTGGCTGCTCAGGGATGTTGAGGACATGGGGCAGGATTACCGTTATACACCATTGCCTTTGGAAGAGTTGAGTTCTTTTCCAAACCTTCAGTTCTTCTACACTTATAATATTATCACTAAGACTATGTGTAGCAGGAATCTTAAAAGGTCTTATTAACTATTATTAATTATTATTAATTATTAGTTATTGGGGTGAATGCTGGAAGATCAGAGAAGCAGAACAAGCCACAGCTGCCTCACCTCACCAGTTACTCAGCTGATCCTGTTTCCTCAGACTGGAAGCCTCTGAGTCCTCATCCAGAATGAATCTCAGCTGAACTAGTGCTCCAAAGCCTGAAAGCTTAACCAGCCAAATGCTTCTAGTTTCTGGTCTCCACACCTTATATATCTTTCTGTTTTTGCCATCACTCCCTGGGATTAAAGGCTCATTTTCTGGGATTAAAGGCATGTGTCACATGCCTGGATGTTTCCAATGTGGCCTCGAACTCACAGAGATTCAGAGGGATTTCTGCCTCTGAATGCTAGGATTAAAGGAGTGTGCTACCACTGCCTAACCTCTATGTTTAATATTGTGGTTGTTCTGTTCTCTGACCCCAGATAAGTTTATTAGCATGCACAATATTTTGGAGAACACAATACCACCACAACTGTGTGAGAGGGTCAAGGTTGACCATCTTTCCAAAGAGAGATGCCAGATATTTTTAATTGTAATATAATTTTAATATTTGTAATAATACTATGTTTATAATAATAAATAGATATTTGTAATAATACTACCCTCTTGCCCACCTTTACCAGAAAATGTAAAGGGAAAAAATGATTTCTGCACATAGGTGTTTTATAGAGGAAAAGAGGGGTGTGTCAATGGAACCCAACATGCAAAGAGCAGGACAGAAGGCCAGATATGTCCAAGAACAGTGACTCTGTGGAGAGTGAGGAAATGTTGCTGTTTTGAGCCAGGTGCACACCAAAGGGCTAGCCAAGGCTTCTCCTCTTTATACTCATCAAACTTAATAGATGTTTGAAGATGGAACAGTAAAGTGTTTGGGAAAACCACTTTTATGAAGTCTACTCCAGCGACAATCTATGGCGTGGTTGTGATTGGCATGAACACAGGGCATACATGCTACTCCTTCCTATGCTCTTATTGACATAGATTTGGGGCAGAAATGCTGTACAAAGGACCCAGATAGGGCCACTGCAATAGTGGTGGCTAATGCACACTTTCAATGTGGCCCATGGTCTTATCCAATAGCTTTGTATTTCCCTTTGGGGATACTGGCTTTTCCCTACAAGTGCTGAGTAGATGACAGGTGGCATCTGGAATCAGCATTAGAAAGGCCAGGTATTCAAGAAAGCTCACTCCACCAGTCCCACACAGAGAATGTAGATGCCTAGATCTGGGCTGACTGCAAAGACCAACGCCCTTTGAAATCCAGGTCCTTTTCCAGAAATTCTATTCTGCACTAATGAACATCCCTGTTGTAGATACAGTTTTTTTTTCTAACATTACATACAATGCTATAGTTTATGTTGTTTTATTTGTGTTTTTCCTCTGTATATATGTCTGATTATGTGTGTGTCCGTGTGCATACGTATGTATGCATGCAGGTGAGTGTATATGCACACGCTTGTTGAGATCAGGTTCACATTAGAATGCTTTCCTTTATTCTTCTCACCTTATTTATTTTGCTTTTGTTCATGTGTATATTTGTGTACATGTTCGTGTCAGCCACATATGTGTGTTTGTCCTCAGAGGCCAGAAGAGGGTATTAAGTCCCCTGGAGCTGGAGTTACAGGTGACTGTGTGCTTCCTGAGTGGGTGCTGGGAACTGAACTCCATTACTCTGGAAGACCAGAAAGTTCTCTTAATATTGGAGCCATCTCTCCAGCCTCTTCACCTTCTGTTTTGAGACAGATCTCTTGCTGAACACACAGCTCACCAACTGATGATGGCTAACCAGTGAGCTCCAGGTGTCTGCCTGTCTCTCTTTCCAGTGCTTGGGTTATAGTCACATGGCCAACACCCAGCTTTTGCATGGGTACAGGGGATCTGAGCTCAGCTCCTTAAGCAAACTCTTTACTGCTAGATGTCTCCCCAGAACCCTGCTCTTTGCTTTAGGAACCAGTAGGACCTGAGAGAACCATAGGTACCTTGACTGTGCTCTGTGGAGGCGTGTGCCCCAGCAGGAACAGTCACTATGGTAGAAAGGGCTACTTACCTGTATCTAAAGAAAAGCTAACGTTGTGTTGGATAAATCAAATGCCTGCTGTGTACATTTTTCTTCCCATTGATATCAACTGAACATTTTCCATTTTTCTTGGCTGCTCACAATTCCAATTTAGGCAACATTTTAAGATCCACAATTAACCTCCTGAGGGAAGGAGGGCAGGGGGTACGAGTGGGGCCTGAGCAAAGCAAGTTTGTTGAGAACCAAGGTACCAGATTCTGCGGGGAATAAATAATCATAGCTGCACGAGAGGCCTGTCCAGTGGAGGGTAATTTCCATTTACCTACAAGTCTCTGTTTTGCTCCATGGAAATCAAGCCATGCAGCTTCCATCATACACACCTTCATCTGCGCTAGCTGTGAAAGCTCACTTGCTGTTTGGAATTGAAGTTTCTTAACTACAGCACGCCCATCTGGCTTTTGAGAGAAATCATGTCCTGGAAAAAAAAGAACATAGTCGAAGAGTGTGCCCCCTTCTTATCACTAATGTCTCTCTACTGTGCCCCCATCTCTGTCTCTGCCTGTCTCTCTGTGCCTCTGTGTCTCTGTCTGTGTGTGTCTCTCTCTTTCTCTGTATCAGCTAAACTGGCTGATCAATGAATAAAAAGAATCTACCCTCCCCAACTTCCACACCCTGCCTCTTGGAGGGGGATTGTCCCAGCTTTTCACACAGGTGTTGTGGATCTAAACTCATGTCCCCATGTTTATGTGGAGGTACTCTATTGACTCAGCCATCTTACCAGGCCCTCAAATTGCTCCTTTGGAGGACAAAACGACATTTCATGTGGGACGTAAAGGTGAGTTGAGTCATGGTTGCTGGACTCTTGTTTGCAGGGCACAACAGCAACAATGCAGGGGGTCCCCAGTCCAGGCACACAGGCAGGAAAGCCATACTAGAGTTTTGATACTGACTTTGTAACCTGTTGTTCTTTTCAAAGCATATAATACATCAAACAGAAAAGTGACTCAAACCCAACATCGGAGTATTCAATTATGAATTAATCAAGCAGTTAATTCAATAAATATTAATTGAATATCTGATAAGTGCCAGGAACTCTTATGGAGCTTACATTTAAGCCAGATAGTGAGAATTCAGTGAAGGAAGAAGTAGGTAAAGGGAATAGATTGGGCAGAGGTGAGGATTAGAGCTTCTTGTGTGTGTGTGTGTGTGTGTGTGTGTGTGTGTGTGTGTGTGTGTGTGTGTATCTGTATCTGTGTCTGTGTGTCTGTGTGCATGGGTGTGACGGCCAGAGTGTCTGCTCTATCATGTTTTACCTTATTCCCTTGAGACGAGATCTCTCATTGAATCTGGAACTAGGCTAACAGACAGCAAACCTCAAGCATTTTCTCCACCCCACACACAATGTTGGGGTTATAGATGTATGTGCAGCGACATCTGGATTTTTATGGGGGCCTGAGGGTTATAAATCGAGTACTCAAACTTGTGCAACAAGTCCTCCTATCCCCTGACCTATCTCTCTAGTTCCAGCATTGCTTTCAAGGAAGGCTCATTGGTAAGATGTCCTTTGACTAGAGATGAAGTGATCCAGAACTTTCTGGAGAAACATCAAGTGCAGACAAAGGGCAGGGTGTGCTAGGAGTCAGTATTAGAGGGGAATGAGCAGTAGGCTTAGACTTTTACAACAGGAAACAAGAGCCCAGGGGAACGCTCAATATTTGACGTGGGTGGGGCAAGGGGTCAGGATCTGAGAGTCATTCACGTGCTGTAGTCATTGCAGCTGCAGGCTTTCTTGGGATTACTTAGGGAGTAAGAATAGACAAGGAGAGGAGGGATGGCTAAGCTCTGGCCACCCCAGCATGTCCAAGTAGAGATGAAGACGAATCTGAAAACGTGACCAAGACAACATGGGCAATAAGTCAAGAGGATGGTCCAGAGAAAGAGGGCTGGGAACACATCATAAGAAAATGGTTCAAGGAGCTGATCTTCCCGTTCCACACACTGAGAGTGTAGGGCTCCAGAGACGATGTCACCTTCTGTTTCTAGCTTTACAACCCCAAAGTCAGTTTTCCCGTTTCTCTGTGGTCCAAGGCAAAGAGCCTGTCCTCCATTCCATTTTTAAAGAATCAATGTTTTCAGATTTTCATGAATATGGTAAATATTGTCTTAGTCTGTTTAGGAAATACTTCAGAGTGAGTCATTTAGAAATAATAAAACGTTCAATTTTAAAATTTGCAGGCTAAATGGTCCAAAATCAAGGTATCAATAGGTTTAGTGTCTGCAAGGGCTATCCCTTGCTTTATAGATGGTGCCTCCTGATCACTTATTGGGTGACAGATGGGGTATACATCCCTGTTGTAATTCTTCTAGAGTGTACTATGTCATTTATGAAAGCCCCACACTCCAAGCTTCATCATCTCCCAGGGCCCCTCCTTTAATATCTTCATTGCTGATTAAATTTCAACAGAGAAGTTTTAAGAGATACAAATATCCAAGCCCCAGCTCATGTATAATTGATAGAGCATAAAACAAAGATAAGTTTGCATTGAGATGTGGGCCGGGCTGTCTCACTAGTTATGTTAACCATACATTTGTATTTTACAGTTTATTTTGTAACACACAGATACTTCTCTGTATGCCATTGATTTTCAGGTTCTGACAATGTTATTTTGAAAATGCAAAAGGCAAACTCATAAATGCTAGGAGCATAAAACTGAGAATTGCTGGGTTGTTCTGGAAGAATATGTATAATCTGGGTACAAAAGTAACAATGGCTGTTGTGCTTTCTATGTGGCTAGCTTATTTTTAACTTGCCTCCTTCCAAAATGTAATCTTCCACCAGGTAAAATCTGTGTCTAAAATATGCATTGTTTGCTGAAACCTTGACTAAGTGCCTGGGGGTAGAACAAAGGTTAAAAAAAAAACCTAATGAACACAGAAATTTTCAGTTTTACTCACATTGTTCACTTCTATAATTTTACTAATTGCAGTACAATTTTTGAATTTTTCACTCAGATGGTCATTGAGATCTAACCCTCTAGGCATCTCCAACCCATAGGCAAATTTCTTTTGGTGTACATCGTGCTTCCTAGCATTGAAAAACTGAGAGGTTTCATAGACACCCACTTCCTGGTTCTTTTGCAAATCTAGTGTATAATAATAGGATTTGTTTATGGTTTTAAATTACCCAAGTGATTGTTTCATTGATTCAATTACTTGAGTAAAACTTACAGATAATTGTGTTTTTAATCAATTGACACACAAGACTTATTTATCATATAAACATTCCAGCTTGAGTCCTATTTCAATATGAAACCATGTAGATTATTCAAACACCTTCCAAGATGAGACAATCAAATATTCTATATGCTACATTGTCCTGGGTGCTATACAAAAGTCACCAAGATAATTGTTTTTGATATGTCAACATGAAATGTATATAGCTCAAATAGTTAATAAACGTACGGTTGTTGTGTTTTTCAAGGTCAAAACACTGAAAAGAATCAACAAATTGACTCACTCTCAGTATATGTCTCAAGGGTTAGACCAACCAATAGAATCTACCATACTTAACTCTAAGAAGTAGCTTTTAATAGATGGATAGAAGTGGTCCAGAATGTGACCCTCCAAACTTTGACACTTTGTCATATTGAATATTTTGAATTGAAACCAGCTAAGTAAAAGCATATACAAAAGGAGCTCCGGTCTGTCCCTTGCCTAAACCCTGAATATAAGTTCTCCATGTGAAGACATCTCCCCTTCTACTAATACCTAGAAGATGAGCATGAAGCTTCCGAAGAGGAAGAGATGACACTAAAAGGAATAGCATAAATAAGCTTCACTGAATAAACTTTATCAATATTAGTTTTTCTTATATATGAATGATCCTAGTTAGCTTTACTGTCAACCTGACATAGCCTAGAGTCCTCTGAGAGTGGAGTCTCAATTGAGGGACTGCTCAGATCAGAGTGGCTTATGGGCATGTCTGTGGAGGATTGTCTTCATTATTAGTTGATGTAGGAGGGCTCAACCCACTTTTGCAGTCCCATCCTCAAGCAGGTGGTTCTGAACTGTAAAGGCAGCTGAGTCAGCTAGCTGAGATTCTCCAGAGTAAGTCAGTGTGCAGCATTCCTCCATGGTTTTCGTTGAACTTCCTTGGCTTTGAGTTTCCTGGTTAGAGGTAACAGCAAGCAGGCCTGGCTTCAGGTGCATGCTAGAGTTCCTGTCCTGACTTCCCTCAATGATGGACTCTGACCTGTAAGATGAAATCAGCCCTTTCCTCCATAGGCTGCTTTTGGTCATGGTCTTTGTCACAGCTACAGAAAGGAAGCTAGAGCAGACACCTTCACACAGTTTTCCACCCACAAAAGTCGAAATTTCTCTCTTATTTGTTAGTCTACTGTCTAGATTCTTTTCTATAATTTATCATCCTTTTCTGGGTTATATATTTTTCAGAAAATCCTTCTAGCCTTAGAAGAGACTGAACTTTAACCAGAACTTGCAGCCAAGTTAGTAATGTAGCTTGCAATCATTTAAGACAGTTACTCACTTTGCTGCCCCATTGTATGCTTGCCTGCCTTTAGAGAGCAGTGTAACTAACCTTCCTCTACCTGGGATCTGCTGTGAAACCAGCTTTTATAACCTATGCTAATTCATCACCTTAATGTTAGTTATGTACTTTTTTGTCCCTGGCCTGCAATAATGTCCATGTGTATGTGTGTATGTTGTGGTGATCACTTGATGAAAGCAGCCAACAGGTTAAGAACAACTCTAAACAACAAATGTTCTATCAGCTTTGGAAACAACTTGTGGATATAGGTTGATAACATCTGGGTGAGATTTTGAGTGCTGTCTCTGGGTCGGTAAATAACTTCTTCCCTTGTAAAACTCTGTTAAAGACATCTGTAGAAATACATCTCTCATTGCTTTCCCATGCCATGTTTTCTGTGCAGTTCAATAAATATAGAGCAAAGGCCCCTTTAGGGACAGGAATCATAGACAGGCATCAGAGTCAGATTAGACACACATAACAGACAGACAACAGGCAGCTACAGACCACAAATTAGACAGAAAGGAGAAACAGGGAGAAATGGAGAATTCAAATCTGGGCTCACTCTTAGTCCAAACTACTTGAAAAGTGTGCTGGCTAGTTTTATGTCAAATTAATACAAATGGAGTTGTTTTGGAAGAGGGAACCTCAATTCAGAAAATAGGCCCACCAGATTGGCCTGTGGGTAAGCTTGTGGTATCTTTTCTTGATAGATGAGTGATCTAGGAAGGCCCAGATCACTGTGGGCAGGGCCATGTCTAGGCAGGTAGTCCAAGATACTGTAAGAAAGCAGACTTAGCAAACCATGGGGCGCAGTCAGTAAGCAGCACCCCTCAATGGCCTCTGAATCAGCTCCTGCCTCCAGGTTTTGGCCTTGAGTTCCTGCCCTGACTTCTCTCAGTGATGGAATGTGATCTGAGAATTGTAAGCTGAAATAAACCCTTTCCTCCCTAAGTTGCCTTTGGTTACAATGTTTATTTTAGCAATAGAAACACTAAAGTAGACAATTACCCTCATGAAGTGAGGAGTTGAGTGTTAGTACTTCCTGAGTGGCTTCATTTTTAGCTAGAACACATGATTGTCTTGTGTCTTCATAATGGCTTTACTGTATGTGATGTATGATAGATCTGTGGCAGACCTCATTCCAGGATATTGTCTGTGTCTGTCTTTCTGTTTGCTGTCTCCCATGTCTGTCTTCTTCTGGTGGGATAGATGGAGAGAGGCTAAAAGGTACTGTTTGAAGATGCTTACAAGGGAGGGGTCTGCACAATTTCACTGGGGCTGATTCAGGAAAGGACTTTCCTGCTTTTATCTTTGCCATATCCACTGATGATCAGTCTAAATATTTATGTCCTGTACACTTATTTGGCAAAGCTACCAATAAACCATGAGTTTAGAGTAGCTGTGTGTGTGTGTGTGTGTGTGTGTGTGTGTGTGTGTGTGTGTGTGTATGTGTGTGTGTGTGTGTGTGTGTGTGTGTGTGTGTGTGTGTGTATATGTGTGTGCGTAAGTGCAGCTGTGCTATGAGGCACTTGTGGAGGTCAGAGGACAATGTTGGGTGCGGGGTCTCATCTTGCACCTTGTTTGAGATAGGGTCTCTGGTATTTACTGTGTGCACAAGACTAGCTGGCCTTCCATCTTCTGGGGATTCTCCTATCTTCACCTCCCATTGCTCCTCAGGAGTTCTACACTGCAGGTTCACACTACTGTTTGACTTTTATGTTGGTTTTGTGGATTCAAACTTGGGTACCTACGTGTGTATAGCAAGCATTTTACAAATTGAATCATCTCTCTAGCCCCAATAAGAAAGGAAGGAAGGATACTGGTGATCTAGTTGGTTCAATGCTAGGACCTCTTTGAAGAGGCTCATGATCTAGCTGCAAGTGACATACCAGAAAGTCCTAGTTCCAACAGAGAACAGAACAAAACAAAACAAAACCTCAAAATGACAGTAAGGGACAATGGCAGCTAATGAACATGGGCAAGTCATGAATGATTATATCCTGAAGAAAATGCTTCTTTCTCTCTCTGTCTCTCTGTCTCTCTGTGTGTCTCTGTCTGTGTGTGTCTGTCTGTCTGTCTGTCTCTCTCTCTCTCTCTCTCTCTCTCTCTCTCTCTCTCTCTCTCTCTCTCTGTCTCTCTCTCTTGTGAGCTCCAGCCTGCATGTCTTCAGTAAGATACAAGGCCGTGTGAGTCTTTCCCTCCCTAGCAACTCTCAACTGTCTATAAATCCTTGAGCAGCAATATGGTCTGAGCCCTTCCTCCACTCCTTGATGGAAAGCTAATGGGCACAATCTTGTTCAGTTTCCTTGGTTCATCACAGCAAATGATAGCTCAGGAGGGCAGTGGTTATGTCATGCTAGGAGGACAGTGTTCCACACCCATAGTGCAGGTGAGGAGTCTTGAAGAGCTGCATGACTTGTGCAGGACTCAGACACAGTAAGTGACAAAGACAAGTTCCAAACTAATGGATCTACATCCTTGGTGACCTTGAACTATGAAGCCTCTCTTACATCTGGTTTTTATTTCTTAGAGAGAGAGAAGGTCAGAGACCAAATGGAGATTCTAGAACTGTCAAAGTATTAAGAAAACTGGACAATCATGATGTGAACTACAACTCAGGTAGATGGTAAAGGAGTGTCCAGGGGTGTACACTCTATACTTTGAGGACACAACTTAAGAAAGCATCCTCTGTTCTGTATCCAACAGCTGCCAGCAGAGCTGAAGGACAAATGACCACATTGTACAGAATTGATGCAATGGCCATGGGAGCTTAGGGCATCAAGAGCAGTTGTTGATGTAAACATATTTGCAGGTAATATGGGGAAGGCCTGGGAGTGTGGATCTACTTGCTGCAGATGGGGCCTGGGTTCCTACTTGGGGTTATAAAGAATATGCCTTGAAATAATTTAGTAGACCCTGGTTGTTTCTGTATATCAACCTCTCGGGTCTACTCTAGCATTCTATCCCATTCTCCCAGAAATATAGAGTTCTTGACTTATTTAAAGATTTATTCAGAACAGTGGACTGATTATTGCAGAAATAGTGAGTGCCAAGAGTCCTCATTTATTTTAAGATACCTTCCTGGAGTCTGGCATGTGATGTTAGGTGTCTTGCTACCTGGCCTGGGTGACACTGTGCATAGATACCTGAGCTTCTTAATGAACTGTAAGACTGGCTGAAGCTGCTCCCAGTGGGTCATTGAAATCACCAACATTTCTCCTGTCTCTTTCTCTCCTTCGTTTGATTTTCTTGTCTCATCAATGGCTTTGGGGAAACTCACCTAAAACATACAGTATTCATGCTTATGTATTATATATTTATATAACCAAACATATTCAAAATTCATGGGGAGTGCTGTTTGCTGAATCCAGATGGATCTTAACTAAAATGCACATGGAAATCCTACTACATAGGACACTGGGGCAAGTCCTTCCCCTCTCTGTTGCTTGTTTCATAATGTGTGAAGTGACAGTAATGACAAATTGGAGGAACTGAAATTCACTAGGTTAAAATATATAAAAAACTTGCTTATTAAAAATTCAAACAGAGTAAGGTTGGAGACATCTTTACTCCAAACATTACACATTTAAAATATTATACTCATCACATTATATTGTAGCATGAATCTATTTAACACATAAAAATAATGAAGAATTGTGCAGCCCAGTCTTTCTAGAGACAAGCTGTCTATTCCGAGCACTATATTGTGACTACCACTTGGCTGTCACCCTCAGGAGGCTCTGTGTCTGCAGACAGAGAAATAAATATTGCTGTTTGTTCTTTCACTTTGCTATATGTCAGTCCTCCATTGATCTTGGCTAGTTCTCTCATAGGGATGCATGTAGAGGCAGTTTTCACAGCACAGATAAATATTAAAGGCATATTTAGTTTCCCACAGTGAACAAGGTTGTGGAGATAAACAGGCCCATCATGGTAGAATGCTTTTGAAGGTAGATTAAAGGCTGACCATCAAAGTGACCCCAAGGCCATAAAATGAGTACCTTGAAGGAAACTCAGTGACCTCTTCTGTCTTCCTGGGTTTTAGTAGAGTGCCTTGGGATAGTCCTATGTGATGGTTAATTTAGACTGTCAACTTAACTCAAGGTAGAATCACCTGAGAATGTTGTCTCAATGAGGAATTGTCTGACTTAGGTTGAGGTTAGGGCATGCCATAAAGGGGTTTTCTCAATTGGGGTAGCTGAAGAGGGAAGAATGATCCTGAATGTGAACAGCACTGTTTCATGAGTTGAACCCTGAACTAAATGAAAAGGAGAGAGAAAGAGGGGAGCATGAGCTGAGTGCTAACATGCATACCTTAATTCCTTGCTCTCTTCTTGTGACTGTATATATGATGTTACTAGCTGCCTCAAGTTCCTTCCATCATGACTTTCCTGAAGTGATGGGCCATAACCTGGAACTGAGAGCCAAATAAACCCTTTACCTATTAAGCTGCTTTTTATCATAGTGTTTTATTATAACAGGAAATGAAACTATGAAATCCTCCATCTTTTTTGTTCCTCCATCCCTACAGGTTTCTTCTCAGACTTTTTGGTAAATGCTCTACTCAGAAGCACATAGCCAAGACTTCTATAGTTTGTAAAGCAAGGGAAAGTATTTTCTGAAAAGGATGGGATCTAACTTGAGATGGCTGAGAAATACTTGAATATCTATTCAAGAGGACTCTGTTGTGTAATATTGTGTTTGTGTTCTGACAAATAAAGCTTTCTTGATGTCAGAGGACTGAGCTAGCCACTAGCTAACCATAGAGGTTTGGAGGACTGTAGAGAGAGGGACAGGAAGGTGTTAAGGCGGGGCTGAGATCTCAGCCCTCTTGGATTAGAGGAATGGAAGAGGCAGGAAGTCACTGGTGGCTGCTCCCCTGCTTCTCTGATATTTCCAGTTTTTACCCCAATATCTGACTCCTGGTTTTTATTGATAAGGTTAATTAGATTTATGCTTCAGGACTCCTCAGTGCTAGGGAGCTGTCTCAGTCAGCAAAGTACTTGCAATGAAAGCATAAGGAGATGAGTGTGGATCCCTACCACGCCTGTAAGCAGCTGCACCTGGAGGCATGTACCTATGGTTCCAGTTGATTCTACAAGGAGAGGAGATATCTGCCTGTCATTTTGACTGATGTTTTCTTCTCCAGTCATAGAGCTTGTGGTGGTTTGAAAGAAAATGGCCCACAAAGGGAGTGACACTATTAGGAGGTGAGGCCTTGTTGGAGGAAGTGTGTCACTGTGGAGGGAGGGCAGCCTTTGAGGTCTCCTATGCTTAAGCATACAGTTGCTTCTGCTGCCTTCAGATCAAGATGTAGAACTCTCAGCTCCTTCTCCAGCATCATGTCTGCCTGTGCACTGCCATGAAGATAATGGACTAAACCTCTAAAAATGTAAGCCAGCCTAAATGAAATGTTTTTCTTTTGTAAGAGTTGCCATGGTCATGGTGTCTCTTCACAACAATAGAAACCCTAAGACAGAGGATGACATGTAGTAGGCCCTCAACAAATTTCAATAAATGAGAATTCACTGCACTTGGTGAAAGTGACGTCTGGCACACTGGTGGTTCCCATTTTCCATTACACCATACATAAGGATAAGTCAGGGGAAATGGGATATTTTCAGTCTTGGCGTAGTCAAAGAGAAATCAATCAAACCCTTGTTTAAAGTTGTTTCTTGGGGTCAGGGCCTGTGTCTTAGTTGTTTGTGCTGGACTGACTTGCCCAAGACCCAGAGATAGATCCCTAATACCATGTAAAACTGTGTATGGTGGCACAGGCTTGGGAGGTAGAGAAAGGAGGATCAGGAGTTCCAGGTTATTCTGCATTATGTAGCAAGAGTTCAAGGCCAGAACTGTTCTTTAAGAAGAGGGCAAAGAAATGGTAGTTTTCCAAGTCCTGGTTGACTACAAGCTTGAAATGTACCTGAATACCAAAAGGACATGGTTTCCTTCTGTCCAAACATTCCCTGAGAAGAGGTATTGTGAGCTAGGTTCTACCCAACTAGTCAGAATCCCTTCTAAGCTATAGATTGTGAAGTAGAAAATGTTTTTCTGATTGGAAATCATTTCTGGTCTTCCTGGGTTGTTAGACAGCTATTGTTTCTTGTATTTCCCCTCACCTGGAAGACTGAATAGAGAGCATCAGCCCTTTGGTCCAGCTCTCAGCCTGAGCATTGCTGGAACACTCCTGAAAGGCCCACAGCAGGCACCTCTCCAGGGAGTGTTGAAGATAACCTGGGATCATACCCTGGCATTTTGGGCCTATAAGAGGTAATGGATTACAAAAGCTAATTCAGTTTCTAGGAATCCAATGAGATTAAATTTAGATGTGATCTAGAGCATGAGAAAAGAGGGAAAAAGAATGTAACAACATATAGCTGCTAACTTTTTTAAAAAATAATTAATTAAATTGTATTTTTATGTGCATTGGTGTGAGGGTATCAGATCCCCTGGAACTGGAGTCACAGACAGACAGACAGTTGTGAGCTGCTATGTGGGTTGTGGGAATTGAACCTGGGTCCATGGAAAGAGCAACCAGTGCTCTTAACCTCTGAGCAATCTCTCCAGGCCCTAGCTGCTAACTTTTATCTTACAGTATGCTGCTTGCTAGGTTACTCTGTTTAGTATTAAAGACTTGTTCATTTTAATCACTGTTGCTTTTTTCTTCTTGGAAAAGACTAGATTTCTCAATTCAAACTAGATGGCTATTTTTTGCTTCACAGTGGAAAATTTCTGGAAGAAAGGAGGTGGGGCTTGTAACAACTTTAAAAAGAGAGTGACAGGTCTGTGGAAAGTGGCTGGCAAGAGCATGCCCTCTGATGGGGCCCTGAAGAAGAGCAGGCCTCCAGGTCCAAAGAGGAGGTTCATTAGGAGGTATAGCAGCTATGGACAGAGTGATGGGGGGGGGTCTGAAAAGACCACATCCTTCGTTTTCCTAAAATATCAGGGTAGATAGAGAACCATGGTGACAGACCCAGCCATAGCATGACCTTGAAGAGTGGGGAGACAGTCTGAGCAAGCAGCTAGAGGGTCTTTGAGCTATCAGGGAGAAAATAAGAAGCAGCGGGCTACTGGAAGTGTGGTGAGAGTCAGAAGGGTAGGCATAGACAGGACGGAGGTTGGAAGGTGAATCTGCTGACACTGGAGTTCTATGGCCACAGCCTGGGCCCTGGTGACTCTAATAAGTCAGGCCCAGCCACCCATCCTCAATAAGCCAATAAGAGTCATAATAATAGTGAACAGAGGAGAAAGGGGGTTATTATATGCTTCCACCATTGGGAAGATGAACAAAAAGTCCATTGTGTCCTTGGGGTCATCTAGTCTATCTTTGGGACATTAACATGAAATTTAGGTTTAAATAGAGGGCTGGAGGCATCCACAACTAAAGAGTCCTGGTCCAGGGGTGGTCCAATCCATTGCTGCCTCATCTCCAGTGTATGCTTCAAGATCTTCTGACAAGTTTTAAGTAGAGGTAAGCCCTCTCTGGCTGACCACAGAGCCTCAGGCTTTTCCTTCTCCAAGCATAAGATTCTTAGGGAAAATCCAATTTCTTGGGGTCTGCTCTAACTGTATGACAGCCAAAGGGAGGGACACAAGTTTCTTCAGAATACTGCATTCCAGGAAGGACAGTTACAGTTGGAATAGGAGTCAGTTAAATGTCTGCCATATTGCAGCAGGAGAGTGGGAACTGGGTACTACAACAACAAGATTAACGAGGAAGAGGCCAGTGGGCAGAGAAAGACTGGAAGTCCTTCCTCACCTGGCCTTCATGTAACAGAGTGTGTGACTAAAAAGCCTGCGCTACATACACACAGAGAAGGTGGGTGCTATGTGGATGTCCAAAGAAGGTCTTGAACTTAGTGGCCCAGTGTTTTGAGGGATTTTCTCCCAGTTCATTTGTTCGATCTTAATTCTCAGGAATGTTTCCCCTGTAAATAAATATCTATTTCTACTTCTAACCACATGTCCCTGGTCTAATTCTCTGCCATAGGTCAGTGGTACTCAGATCTGTGCCTGTAACAATCTCAACTGCAAAATCACCACCAGACACTTCCTTGCCCTCAATGAAGCAAAGTTAGTGCTTGTGGTGGGCAGAGAAAACGAGATGAAGAAGGAATTTAAGATGGAGGGACCCTCAGAGATGGTGAGGGCAGGCAGCCTTCCCTCTGTCTTTCCATGCGTCCCTGCTTCTTGACCCTCCTCAGCTGCCCCTGCCTTCCACTGGGATGTAGAGCTTCACCTGTTAGTATTTGTGCCATGGAGGGCTATGCATCATTGTGCCCAGGCGGGCTATGCATCACTGTGCAGTCCTGGAGATGATGGCTTGCAGTTAAGCTGTCCCTGGGGGCTCTGTAGATTTAGCGATTCACCCTCCTGAAAAGTGTGACTGTATTAATATTGATGCCCCTGGGAGAAAATCGAATCCGGGGACAGCTCTCTTTCTGTCTCAGCCCATTTGAATCCATGCACTGCTTTTACTCCTTTGAAAGCATTTTTCTATGTAGCAAAAGGAAGGAAGGTTAGTTTTCCTGAAATGGGGTTTCAATCTTTCAAAGCAGAATCAATAGGCTTTCTTCTTTTAGACTACAGAGAAGAAGGCGCTGAGCCCAGCACAGTGGACTCATCTTCCGCTCTCTGTCTTTCCTGCTGAAGAGCGACACTGTGAGATGGAACCCTAGCAAACCCTGCCAACAATTAAACCCTCATCCCTCTGTCCCTCTTTCTTTCCTCCTCCTCCTCCTCTTTCTCCTCCTCCTTCCTGAATGTAGGGCCTTGTGCTTGCTAGGCAAATGCTCTACCTTTGAGCTAAACCTTCAGCCCCCATCTTCCTCTTTGTAGCAAAGTTCTATCCCCCAACCCTTAATGTGGTCTTAGGTTGCCTCATAGGCACATTAAGATGTTATTCCAAGTCTTGAAATGATACACAATGAATCCAGGATTTGAACCTGGATTTTGTAAGGTTTGATTTAGGATTCAAGAGGTATATTGATGTGGACTGTTCCTTAGGGTGAGATGTATGTTAGAAGAGTTATTGATACCTTAGATATGCAGCATCCTCGGGCGGGGGTTTCTGAAGAGTGTTCAGGCCCATAAGACAAAGCTGGCATCTTCTCTTACAGGGAGAAAGGAAGTCTTAGGCTAAATATGGATAAGAAACCCATATTATGTGCTCTCTAGCATTTCCTGGGATGCTCACAGCTTCCTGAAACCTTCTTGCCTGTGATCTGGGATTCCTCCAGAGTATATAACAGTGTGGTTTTCAAGTAAAAGAGGCTTTTCTTCCTCAATAGCAGTAGGTGTATCAGAGTTAGACCTGAGAGTGTGACACCATTCTCCACTTCATAACACACACTTGTGCTCTGCTTTGGGAGACGGCTGTGTGTAATGTTCATGACAACTCTAGACTTCCCTGTGCTGTTTGAGCACTCTGGGAATCTGGCTCTGGAAGTGGGGTTGCCCTTTCCTGGGACACTGCTGAAGAACCTACAAGTCCCAGTGTAGTTCCCAGAATAGCACCATCTGGTCGGTCTAGGCTTGGAGCTCAGCCCACAGGGTGTTTGAAGGAGCTTTTCTCTGCCTGTGCTCTCAGTCTATAGCATGGGCTGGATTCTTTCTTCTTCAGTGTGTACTTAGTCAATGGCCCCTGCATCGTGCCCCCTCATTCTTGGATGCTTGCTTCAATAGCAGCTGCTGGGATGCTTCTGGGATGCTGCAATAGTGAACCACACCTTCAAGTGACAGTGCTTCTTGTGGTTTTGTTTTAAAGCTCTGTCCAGAGATGCCAGAAAAAGGTGACTGACAGCCAGATCCTATTTAAGATTCAAAATTTTGCTACAATAACCTTTGAAGAGCCATTGAGTCCTTGTTTTCTTTCTTGCTTGCTTTCTTTTTCTCTGTATGATACATATTTATCATATATATATATATAATTTTTTCTGTAAAACTTACCTTTTCTTTATTTTATTTTTTTATTAAAATTTTTTAAATTCATTTTACATACCAACCATGAATCCCCCTCTCTTCCTTCCTCCCACCCCCCCAGCCTTCCCTCCATCCCACCCCTCATCTCCTCCTCCTAAAAGGTAAGGCCTCCCATGGAGAGTCAGCAAAGTCTGGTAGTTCAGTTGAGACAGGTCCAAGCTCCTTCCCCTGCTTCAAGGGTGAGCAAGGTGTGTCCCCCCATAGGTAATGGGCTCCAAAAAGGTAGCTCATGCACCAGGGATAGATCCTGCTCCCACTGCCAGGGGCCCCTTAAACAGACCAAGTTACACAACTGTCTCATTTATGCAGAGGGCCTAGTCCAGTCCCGTGTATGCTACACAGCTGTTGGTCTGAAATTCATGAGTTCCTACTGGTTTGGTTTGGTTGTCTCTGTAGGTTTCCCCATCATGATCTTGATGCCCCTTGCTCATAGAATCCCTCTTCCCTCTCTTCGACTGGACTCCTGAAGCTTGGCTGTGGATCTCTACATGTGCTTCCATCAGTTTCTGGATGAAGGCTTTATGATGACAGGGTATTCACCAATCTTATTACCAGGGTAGGCCAGCTCAGGCACCCTCTCCACTATTGCTAGTAGTCTAAGCTGGGGTCATCATTGCGGATTCCTGGGAACTTCGATAGCACTGGGTTTCTCCCGATCCCCATGATGTCTCCCTCTACCATGATATTAGAGGTCAATTTTGAATACCGTTTCTTAAAACTATCCACTTTATTTTTGAGGCAGAATTTCTCAGTGGAACTCTAAACAGTCTAGGCTAGCTGGCCAGTGAACCGCAAGGACCCTCCTGTCTCTGCCTCCCCAGCACTGAGATTACAAACTCATGTCATCATGCTGAGCCTTTTTTCACCTGGGTTCTCAGTATGAAATTGAACTTAGTTCCTCACACTTTCATGGTCAGTGCTTTATTGATGGGGCCGTCTCCTTAGGTCCCACTGTGCCTATTTCTACGCTTCTCAGTTCACTAAGGCATTGGCCCTGCAAATAATGGCTTGCTGGGTATTGAGTGAAAATTCTGAAAAGGGCAGAGGTTTGGCTGATGGTAAGGAGGTTTGCTACTTGTCTATCTTTTCTCCTTAGCCAAGACCCCAGCAGATGGAGGTGCTCGGTTTCATGAGTGGGAGGAAGGCAATTAGGGACATATGGAGGATCATCTTGGGACTCTGAGATCTACCTGAGAAAGCTGCCACAGCAGCAAGTTGCTTTGTTGTTAGAAGAAAAATAATGTATCTGAATTATTATGGCAGTAGTTTTGACTCCACATAAGTATCCCCTAAAGCTTCTAGAATCTATATACTTTATGTTGTTACACAAAAGAGAAATATGTAGAAGAAATTATGGAATTACCCAGTCTTCTCAGCTCCAGGAGAATGACCCAGAATCAGAGACCCCCTTTCCATTGCACCTAGAGCTAGGTCACCGGGGCATTTTTGTAGAAGCACATAATGTATCTGCACATAATCATCCCATACCCCACTACCCTCTCCTCAAACCCACTTTCCTCCTCCTAGCCTCCTTTGTTTCTGGACAGTTTCATGTTTAATATTCATGAATGGTTTTGTGGCTATACAAAATCAAGGAACCACAAAAGAGAGAAAACATGATCTTAGTCTTGCTGAGACTGACTGAATTTGCTGACTGTGATCATCTCCAGTTGCAACCATTTTTTTTTTCTGCAAATGGAATAACTTTGTTTTCCTAATGGCTGCAAACAATCCCATTGTAGGTCATGTCTTATGTTATCCATTCCTCTACTGTTGGGAACCTAAGTTGGTTCCACGATTTAGCTATTGTGAGTATTGCGGTAAACATGGGTGCACAAGTGGCATGTTGACTTGGATCTTTCAGGAAAATATTCAGGAAGAGTCACTAAATGAATGGTACTTTAATTGAATGAGCAGATAGTTCTTTAAAAAAGAAACACAGGTTTGGAGAGATGGCTTGGTGGATAAGAGCACATGCTGGTTCTAGAGGACACAGATTTCATCCCAAGTACTCACATCAGTGATTCACAAACACTTGTATCTGCAGCATCAATGGATACGATGCCCTCTTCTGTTCTCTGTGGGCACTTCCATGCGTGTGTGCAGATACACAAGCATACACACATGCAAATAAAAAATAATAAAAATAAGTCACTAAAATAAAAGAGACATAGATGACTAATGAACATGAAAAAATGTTCAAAGTAGCCGATTATCATAGAAACCCAACGTTAAAACTAAATTAGATTCTATCTCACACTAGGCTACATGGCAATCACTAAAAAAAGCAAGTAACAACAACTTCTGGTGAGAATGTGGTCAAAAGAGAACCCTTATTCACTGCTGGTAGGACCTTAAAGCAGTTCAGATGCTCTGTACATCAGTATGGAGGTTCTTCAGAGGATGTTTTGTATCTGTATGAGACATGGTTCAGTCTTAATCCTATTCTGATGTTTGACTGACCCATGTCTTAATTTTTTCTTTAGGGAATAAGGTCTCATGTAGCCCAGGATGTCTTGAACTTGTTGCAAAGCTGAGGATGACCTTGAAATTAACATTTACCCCCTAGGTCTCTCAAGTGCTGAGATTCTGGGTATGCCCCACCAATCCTGACCATTTTTCCATTTTCTTAAAGCTCCTTTACGGCCTCTCCTATTTAGAAAATGCCACCCTCCTTTCACAGATGACTTATGGTTTTGGAGTAAGAAATATAAGCAGGAAGAAATTTTCCATAAAAGTAACCCCAGATTTTATTTTCAGAATTATGGAGTGTTATTGGATGTGAACGCAATGTGCCTATAACCTCATGGCACCTGCCTTATATTAAAAAAATGTGCATTTGATAAAGCCTAGGATATGAACCACAAGTCAGGGCAATTTTTCAAAAACATTGTGTAGAGTCCTATGACAGCAGTAAATTCCTAAATATCAGATTAATAATTGCAGTCTGACAAGTTTGCCGCGGTGACCACACATCACAAAAACTGTTCATTCAGCTCCTCTCTGGGAAAAAATAAAATGAGGGGACGATTTTGTATGAGTTCCTTTCAAATAAAGCACAAAACCAGAAAGTGCTGAAAGTACAATTCCAAATCATTTGTTGAATATTTTGTAGTACTCTCATTTGGGGAGCAGAATGTAACACCGTCTGGAATTGCATAGTTAATCAGGGATCTGTGCTGAAACTTAGATTTGATGCTTCTGTGACATCAGGTGCTTTATTGAAGCTTTAGTTGTAGGGGTTTTCTTGTATATGAAAATGAGAAAATATTGACTTTGCAAAGATGAAATAAGAGTGTCCAGAGCTATCCTTGCCCAGGTAACTGCAATGTAACATAGTGTGTGCAATATTTTCTCTGGTGAATGTAATGTGTAGTTGATGTGAGAATTAAAAACTTAAAATTTTGATATTTTAGCAGTTTTGAGGCTTTTTTTTGGAATTAAGAGAGGCAAAGAGAAATCAGACTTACAGAAGTTTGTAAGACAAAAGCAGCTCACATGAACATTGTTGCTTTTATATACGTGGTTTCAGGAACATCTTTCTATCAGATACCCAATTAGGTCTCATCTTTGGGAATGATTAATTCTCCACGCTCCCACACTCTCGGCAGTCATTAGTTGCCTGTAGATTTTTTTTTTTGTCTAGGGGTGGGACCCTGTGAGGTTCTCCCTTCCACATTAACCTGTTTGTTGACATTGTCATTTATCGGGTCTTATTTTAGGCAGCCATAATGTTGAAGTGTCATGGGTGTAGCTTCCCTATCATTTGTAAGAGACAGAATCTCACAGCAGACTTCCTGGTCCTCTGACTCTTAACATCTTTCTCCTCCCTCTTTCAAGATGTTCCCTCAATCTTAGGTTCAGGAATTGTGTTGCAGATGTATCTGTTTGGGGCTGTGCTTCCCACAAGCTGTTGATCTAAGCCTTGAGACCAGTTGTTTTCTGTAATGGTCTCTGTTTGCTGTGGAGAGATGCTTCTCTGATGTGGGACGAGAGCTATATTAGCCTGTGGGCTTAAGGATAAGTTTTAGAATTCAGCTGGAAGTTATATTGGTCTGGTAAAATGGTAGTAGCAGACTCTCCTCTTAGATCTGTGACCTCACTAGCCCTGGGAAATCAGTCATGTTTCCAGCACCACACACAATTTTCCTCCTGCTGAGTATGCCTTTAATTCATAGACAGCCGTTGGTTACCACCAAATTCTGAGTGCCACTGTTGCACCCTCAGGGATATCTTGCCATGCTGGTCATTGTGGTTCATAGGCTTCCTACCTGGTTAGGACTACTGTTTTCTTCCCTACATTGGCAGCTTGCACAGTACTTTCTGATACATTGAAAACTAGACCATAGGACAGAGGTTTTCATGTTAGATCCAGCTCAGATATTCAGAATCCTGTCTGAAGAATGTGGGTTCTTCTGCAACAAGGATTTACTCAACCTCTGACAGGCAGTCAAGAGCAACAGTAATAGCTTGTTTAGTTTTGGGAATCACCCAGACGACCCTGACCAACAGCTCTGAGGTTTCTCATGCCTGGTACTTGGGTTTTGTTAGGTAGTCTATGGCTTTTGTGGGGAACATTGTCAGTCCAAGTGGTAGAGCTTCATTTAAGCTGTTTATATATGCATATACATATACTTATAGGCTTTATATATATATAATTTTATGTAATTATAAAACAATATGATTACTTGGGATTTTACAAATATCCTTAGTGTTATTTGTCCCTCCTCTTTCCGTATTTCCATATTAACTTCCATCCTCCTTCCCCAATTAAAGTCCCCCTCTCTGTTTTCCTCTTTCTGTCTCTTAATTCCGGTGGAATGGTGAGGAAGGAAATTCTTCGAAGGGCCTTTCAGTTTCCTTTTTTGTTCTGGCCCTCCATCTCAGCAGGAAACAAACCATTTTCGATCTCCTGTTATAAGTTTGTGACTTAGAGCAATCTACTTAAACTTTCTAAGCCCATGTTCTTTCATCTACTAAGTAGTACTAAGCAGAATGTCTGCCCCTGTATTCAAGCATAAAGACTGAAGGAGGTGATACATGAGGATGCTCCATCACTGTTAGTGTATTCCTCTCTGTCTCTGTCTCTCTCCTTCTCTGTGGTGTATATGCACTTGGTGTGTACCGGTCTGTGCACCTGTGCATATGTGTGTGGCGGCCAGAAATGGACATCAGGTGTCCTCCTCTCTCATTCTTATTTTTTCACAGACAAACCCTTGATCTTTATTAGTTAAAAAAGCTGCATATTTATTTTGCTTTATGACTCTGTGCTTGTGCCTTCAACACTTACACAACAATTTTCTGCTCCTCAATAAGGAAAGCCCACTTGATCCTGTCACGGACACACTTGGCACACATGGACACACTGTAGACCCTGCTGACATGCTTCTTTGTCTTACACAATCTCATAACGACTTTCCGTCTCACAGCAAGAACCCCTCAAAGCCTGCCCGGGCACACACTACATGCAGATTTAGGTGTTTTCCCAACCTTCTTGGCATAAAGGCAAACAATCCTATTGCCAGGGGTCCCAGACAGCCTACTTTTGCTGGAGGCTGTATTGTAGGAAAGCCTATGATGGTTTATCAAACGCTGGACCATTCTGAGTGCCTCTAAGCACCGTCCCTGGAAGAGCACTCTCTCATTCTTGTCCCCTCAAGTCAGGATCTCTCATTGAACCTGGAGATAGGTTTTAATCACCAAGTCCCAGGGAACCTCCTGTCTCTGCCCCTGCTTTGCCTCAATAGGGCTAGAGTTACATGACCATGCCTGGAATTTTGCATGGGAATGGGGATTTGAACTTGTGTCCTCATGATTGTGCAGCAATCGCTCTTACCCACTGAGCCATCTTCTTTATCTTTCTTTTAAATTGTTTATTTTCATTAACACACAAGGAATTAGGTTTCATCACGACATTTTAAGGAAATTTTGTTCTTGTCCCTCTTCTTACCTCAGCCCCTTACTGACATACATACAAACATTAGAAGTTAGGATCTACATATGGGGGAACATTCGATTTCCATCTTCTCGTGTCTGGGTTATGCCACTTAACACAATACTTTCCAGATTCATCTGTTTCCCTGAAAATGTTATTTATTTATTTATTTATTTATTTATTTATTTATTTATTTATTTATTTTTACTTTCCCCACAGAATTCTTTCTCTTTGCTCTGGCTCTTGTGGTTGTTTTCCCAGAGAAGGATTCTTGAACAGCAAGCAAGATTGTTAGCTGCTGACAGCTGCTGCTGGATTGTCTCAGGTTCAGGAGCTCTGCCAGCTGAGTGATGATGACCTTGGAGCATGGCAAACATGAAAGTTTGAGGTCATGGGAAAGAGGAGCATCTGTAAACTCTTTATTGCCTTAGTTTATGTATGTTAATATACACATTTATTTATAAAATGTAATCCCATTCAATGTTTCTGTGGATAGCTTTTAACCCTTCTATGATACTGACCACAGCAATCTTCCCCACAGTTCTTGTGAGAATCAAACTTTGCTGCACTCCTTCCTAAGGAATTTAAAGAATATATGTATTTTAGGTCTGGCTTTACATTAAAAAAAAGACTTACAATGGAAATATTCCTCATGATTTACAGCCAAATGAAACCTTCAGGAATTATAGATGCTTTCATCTTGGGATAACATTTGCTGTTTGCTAGGAACGAATGTCAGCCATAAAAAATAGATGGGGGCTGATTATTTAGTGTTTTCATTTGTTGTAGAAAATCTATCTGCCAGGCGAATTTGACAACAAGATGAGCATGCGAGGCTTGATTCATACGGGAAGAACGGAAAGACTCTGTGGAGATTGGACTTCAGCCTGGTGAGTGAGAAAAATACAGGTTAATAAGGAAATCCAAATAAACCACACAGCCAGAGAGCTGATGGGAGGAAGGGAAATGTCACTCTTGCCTTAGGCCTTCAGATAGTGGCCTGCATTTCAGAGAGCCTCCAGGTTTGAATGTGTACCACTAAAGAACTTGAGTTTTTATAGATTATAAATTATTTGAAAGCATGATTCTTCCTAGACTTTCTATGCAGACAATGTCTAGCATAGTGTATATTCACTTGTCAAAAAGATCTTTGTGTGTGTGAGCATGCATGTGTGTGTGTATTTAGGTGTATGTACATGTTTAGGTGTGTGTGTGTGCATATGTGTACCCATGCACAGTGGAGGCCGAAGTTCAGTGTCAGGTGACTTTCTTCTGTTGCGCACCACTTTGTGTTTTGAAAAGGTATCTTTGGACATAGAGTTCACAGTTTTCACTAGACTGGCTGGCCAGCGAAGTCCAAAGATCATCTTTCTGTGCCCTCACAGCTGGGATCACAGGTGTGTTGTTATGCCTGCTCTTTTTACATGGCTCTGGGAAATAGAATGCAGGTCCTCTACCAACTGAGTTATCTTCCCAACCCAATAGGGCATTTAATAACACCCACTCCTCTGTTCTACATAACACTAGTGAGGATGAAAAGAATGATCTGTATACAGTATTTGTTCCCAGGGTGCAGATATATGCTGGAAACACCCAGGAAACAATAGTTTATGGGGTTGGTGATATCCTACTTAGCTTAGTTTTTTATGTTGTTTTTAGACAGTGTCTCACTTTAGAGACCTAGCTGGCCTGGAACTCACAGACATCTGTCTGCTTATGTCTCCCAAGTGCTGAGATTAAGGGTGTGTTGCTGTGGGATGTCCTTCTGTATGTTGTGAATATGTGTTGTTCCCATTGGCTAAAAAGTAAAGCTGCATTGGCCTATGGCAGGGCAGGATGGAGCCAGGCAGAAAATCCAAAAGAGATAGTGAAAGGAGAAAGGAGAGGGAGGGGAGTTACCAAACTGTCATCCAAGGAGACACAGGTAAATGGGACACAGGTAAAGCCACAAAACATGTGCTGATACATAGGTTAATAGTTATGGGTTGAGTTAAGTTGTAAGAGCTAGCTAGTAAGAAGCCTGAGCCATAGGCCATATAATTCACAATTAATATCAAGCCTCTGAGTTATTATTTTATAATTGACTGTGGGACTACAGGTTGGGCAGGACTGGAGAAAAAGGGGACCTCATGACCAGGTGGGACCGGAAAAATTTCTGACTACGGTGTATGCCAACATACCTTGTCCTAGTTAGCTTTAACTGTTAACTTGACACAGCCTGGAGTCCTTTGAGAAGAGAGTCTCAAATGAGGGATTGCCCAGATTGGACTGACCTATGACACATCTTTGGGGAATTAGCTTAATAGTTAACTGTATATGTGGGTGGCACTGTTCCCTGGTCAGGTACTCTTGGACCATATAAGAAAGCAAGCTAAGCGTGAGCTTGAGTGGCAGCACACAGTGTTGTTTTCATGGTTTCTTCTTCAAGTTCCTGCCCTAGCTTCCCCCAGTGGAAGACTGAAGTGCATGATCTGAAATCAACTCTGTTCTCCACCCTAAGTTGCTTCTGGTCAGAGTGTTTTAAGACAACGGAAAAGAAACTTGAACACAGGGCAAAGAGGACAGGAAGTTTTCATTGCACTTGTGGGTAAAGATTGTGTCTGCATCTGAAAAGGCAAGAGAGAGAGAGAGAGAGAGAGAGAGAGAGAGAGAGAGAGAGAGAGAGAGAGAGAGAGAAGAGGCTGTGATGACTGTGACTTGAAGTATTAACAGTTGCCTCACAACACAAAATAGGAGAGGCATGCCAGGGGAAAGAGCAACATGTGAACAAAGACATGGGACTGCACAGCCCATAAGTGAAAGATTAGCATCAATGTGGGACTCATTTAAGTGTTATGTGTGCATGTGTGGAGGTCAGAGGTCAACTTCAGTTGTAGTTTCTCAGGCACCATCCACCTTGTGTTTTGAGACATGTTTTGTCATTGGCCTACTGCTCTCCAACTAGACCAAGGAATCTCCTGTCACTGCATCCCGTTGTTAGACTTATAGGTAGAAACCGACTTTTTAATATGGGTTCTGGAGATTGAACACAGGTTTTCATGCTTGCATGGCAAGCAGTTTATGAAGGAGTTATCTCCTAGCCCAAGAGCATTCTAATTCTGGTCACCTGCTTTGAAAGATGAGGAAACCATGTGAGCTTGAGATATTCTAAATTCTAAAATGTTATGAAAATAAATGATGAGTGGTTTGTTTTGCCTTGCGAGATAAATATTATATTCATCCCTTTCCAAAATGCCTTTGATAGGAAACTGACACATTATATTTATGATGAAGGGGCTTGGGGAACAAATCATATTCAATTAATTGAAAAATAACTTCACATGTGGAAGGAGAGAACCAATATCCTCCTCCCTCTGATCTCCATATGCATGCTGTGACGTGTATACACCTCCACCCTCAGCTCCAGAAAGAGAGAGAGACAGAGACAGAGACAGAGACAGAGACAGAGGCAGAGGCAGAGGCAGAGACAGAGACATACACACAGGGAGAATAATCTTTTAAATTGCAAAGTGTATACACATTTTAGATAGATTAATATAAAAACTCAGTTTTATATTTTTGAATTGAGGAAGCAAAGTATTTTGAGCCTCTTACGTAATTTACCATAAGCAAGATGTGCCTTTGGAACTTTGCTCAATGTATTTGGCTGTGAGTTGACAACATTTTTGTGGCAGAGTCACTTATTAACATCCTTACCTTACCAAGTATAGTGAGGTGACATCTCTACCTTGTCTCAGATCTAGTGATTCACCAGTACACCCAGGTCTGTCCTACCCCTTTCCTTTACTGTTAATCTCCATGACCGTGTTTTTTTCTTTGGCTCCCCACTTTTGAGGAGGGAATCACATACCCTAGACAGACCTCCGACTGGATATATAATCAAAGATAACTTTGAATTTCTAATCCTCCTACTTGTACCACCCATGTGAAGGGTTTATAAGCCTGCAGCGTCATGCCCAGTTTTTACAGAGTTAGTAATCAGACTTGGGACTTTGTGTATGCTTGCAGGCACTCTGACAACTCAGAAGAATTGGACACTGTAACTGTCCATCCTCAAATTTTATGAACACAATCGTCTTAAGAGTTGGAGACAAAGCTCAGTGTATAAGGCATTTGCTTATAACCACTTACTTTCAGATTTCCAGAACCCATATGGAGCAAGTGTCAATAATCTGGAACTCTTCTCAGGGTATGAAGGCTGAGACACGAGAATTGCTGAAAACTAGCAGCTCACTAATCTGGTGCACACAACAGTGAACAAAAAGATCTTTTATCATTTGAAACATATGGTGAGGACTGACTTTCAGGTTGGTCCTCTAACAACACACTCTATGACACTTGCGCACATGCACATGACACATCACACAGACACACTCACAAAAACAAACACAGACACAAAGAAAGAGACCACATGTACACATATACATCCATCATACGCATACACATGAACACATCATATATACACACTAATACATCACACATATACAGATGTGCATCAAACACATACATGCATTATACATACATCCACAAACACATCACACACATGTACACACCCATAAACACACATAAGCATACACACACATCATATAAACACACACATGCATACATTACAAATAGACATGCATACAAACACACATCACATCCACAAACACAAATACACATATGCACACATCATATCCACAAATGCACACAACTATTACACACAGAGATACGCACAAATAGACACACAAACAAATCTTCATGAGACTCACAACTTGTCCAAGGCTGTGGGAATCTATTGGAGTGGAGCTCTGACCTGCTCCCCCCTTTCAAAGGGTTCTTTAATGGATGAGAGAGGAATGAGGAAATATTAGGTAGAAAGATAGAAAGAGATGATAAGAAAGACACAGAGACAGGATAGCTTTGGGAGGGCCCTGGGTCAATACCCAGTCACCCAGTCATTTATTCAAAAAGGCTTTTTATAATATGCTAAGGGTAGAGGCAAAAGACTTCCCCTTGCAAGATCAAAACACACCATACAGCCAAGCGTAGACCCTTCCAAACACCTGGTAAACATGCCTGTGGCCAATTGATCCTATTATGCAGCCCTGCTGGGTGAAGCAAGCTCAGACTCTGACCCTGTGCAAGGTCTCACTATATTGCCTCTTTGGGCCTCCACACAAGGCTAGACCTCTAGAGAGCTATAGTCCCACAAGCTGCCTTCTTGTTGGTTTTCTCTGTCCTCCAATGCTTAATGGTGAGGTTTGCCTTGACTTCCTCTGATGGAGTACCCTGAATAAAGCTTTAGTGGATGATCTCCATGTCTTATTTGTGGTAAGTAATGATCATGCAGACTGGGTTGAAGACATTTGTAAGAAGAGTATTTTCCCCCTTAGGGAAATAGGAAATTAGATAATCAAACCTAGCAAGGGCAAGATTCATAAAATATCACCCTTCAGTTTTTGTTTAGGTACTGTTATAGTCCTACTTCTATTGTGGAGATAAACACCAAGAGAAAAGCAACTTGAGGAAAGGGTTTATTTCTCCTTATACTTCCAGGTCACAGTCCATCATTTGGGAAAGTCAGGGCAGGAGCTCAAGCTGAAATTGAAGCAGAAACCATAGAGGAACATGCTCAGTGGATTACTCCCAAGCTCATATTTAACAGCCATTTTATACCTAGCCCAGTCTTCCTTCCATGGGGATGGCATTGCCCACAGTAGTCTGGGCCCTTCTACATCAATTAGAAATCAAAACCAGTCCACAGACATTCCCACAGATACATCTGATGGAGGCAATTCCTTCAACAAAGTTCCCCCTTCCCATCTGTGTCAAGTTGACAATGAAGCTTAGCCATCACAAGTCTACCACTTGTCAATTTGACAAACATACACATTACTATTAAACCTTAACCTTTCCTTGTCCCCATAAACTCATGTTAATATTGCAATATAAAATACAGCCCAACTTAAGAGTCCAACAGTCTTTAAAATGCTTAAGACTTTCAAAGTTCTATGTCTTTTAAGAAGTTCAAATCCTCTCAACTGGATTCTCTAAAGCAAAAAACATGTTCAATATTTTCTAATTCTAAAAAAGAAAACCCATGGCATTAATGAAAAGTCACTCTTTGGGCAAACCCCAAATGTAGCAGTGTAAACAGCTCAATGTCATATATATAGGACTCCCTCATGATCTAAAATGATTGCAGAATCCTACTTGTGTGGTTCTTGTATGCGCTGACCCTGAGGAACTCCACCCCAGTTTCTCCTCAGTGATGCTTCTCTCTCACTAATCACAGTTGATTCTTAAGCTCCAGATAACCAGCATCCATTGATCCAATGAAGCACAGATGGTTACACTTCTACAGATTCTTAATTCAAATATATTACACAAATGGCTTCAATAGATATTTCTAGGTACTCTCAAACTTCCTTCTGAAACTTCATCAGCTAGGCCCTCATCTTCCACATTTTTTCCAAATTCCTGTCTTCTAAGCTCCCACATCAGCAGTCCATCCAGCTTTGAGCACTCAATGGCCTTTCCAACTCAGCATTCCAAATTATTCTACAAGCCTCTCCCAAAATGGTGTGGTCATGTCTCTCACAATAGTAGTCCACTTTCCTGGTACCCAGCTTTTGCAATAGTTTGTCTTCTGTTGCTGAGATAAACACCACGGACAAAAGATACTTGGGAGGAAAGAGTGTATTTTACCTTGTACTTCCAGGTCACAGTTCAGCATTGAGGAAACTCAGGGCAGGAATTCACAGAAAAATATGAAGCAGAAATCATGGACAAACACTGCTATGGCTTGCTCCCAGGCACATGTTCAGCTACTTTTCTTGTTTAATAAATTTTTATTTTAAATTAATATATATGCTTTTGTGTTCACATGTTGGTAAGTGAACATGATTGTGGATGCCTGTGGAGGCCAGAGGCATCAGATCAACTGGAAAACTGGTCCTCTGCTAGAGCAGTGAATGTTCTTTACTGCTGAGCTCTTTACTTTTGTTATACACCCAGGTCAATCTGTCTATGTTATACCCAGATCTCAGGGACCCCCAAAAATAACACCATGGAGAAAGAATCCCATATGTAAAAATAAAGAGCCTTTATTCAAGCTCAAGCTTGGACTACCCAACTATCCAACATAGTGGTGAGAACTGAGTTCCAAGCCTGGGCAGGTTTTTTTTTTTTTTTTTTTTTTTTTTTTTTCATAGTAGAGGTTGGAGATGAGGGAATTTCCAGGGTTCAGGACTCTGATTGACTGATATTTTTCTAGGGCTATATGAGTATGCTGTGAATGTTTGGAATGCCAGGTATCTCCCCTTAGATGCTGGCCCTCCTGGGGTGGGGTCGGCTTATGGCTTTTTCTGGGGACTGAGTGGTACCTGCCAGTAAGCCTGTCATGGCAGTTGTGTCTGGACCCCTAAGCATGTGGTCAAGCTGTTCTGAGCCCCTCACACCTAGGGATAGTAACACCCACTGTGAACTACTCCTTTATATATTGCTTAGTGATCAGAATTCTAACCATGCCCCGATGACTGAACATGTCCTGGTGAGATACCTAGTCATTTCTGGGGCGTACGTCCTACGTAATTAGTGTGCTATGTGGTCGCATAATTTACATGCTGCATGTTCATGTAATCTATGTGCATAAGTGGCATAGCCACATGGGCCCATATGTGCATGCATGGGGGTAGTCCATAAAAGGCAGATCCCATGTACTCTCCCCTCTCTCTGCACGTGTCTGTCAAACAGGCCTGATCACATTCTTTCCTGTCCCTCCCTTTTCCTAATAAAACTCTCATAGTGGGTTTTGGTGTGGTTTGTGACTTTTCTTCAAAGGGTAAAAGTGCTGCATAAAACCAACACTTAGTGTCCCAGGTTAGTCTTTGTCAACTTGACACAAGCTAGAGTTCTCTGGAAAAGGAACTTCAACTGAGACAATGCCTCCATTATATTGTCTGTAGGTAAGTCTGTATGGCATTTTCTTGATTAACAATTAATATGTGAGGGCCCAACACATTGGAGGCAGTGTCACCTCTGGGCATGTGGTCCTGGGTGTCATGAGAATGCAGGCTGAACAAGCTATGAGGAGTAAGCCAGCAAGCAGTATTTCCCCACTATTAGCCTTCAAACTCACTTCTTGGAATCCTGGCCAATAAGCAGGTCTTCCCCTGGCCTGCCCAGTGTCCTGGGGTCATCTTCATCTTACATAAAGCCCACTTTAAGAGAAAACTCCTCACACTCCTTTCTATTCCCTCCTCTCTCTCTC
>NW_026294436.1:4561826-4584326 GCF_007827085.1 Peromyscus californicus insignis
TGCTTGTCTGTATATCACATTCCAAAAGCAAAATCACAAAACTGAGGAGATTCTCTTTGGAACCCCTCTTCTAGAAGTTTTCTCTCTCCTACATTTACTTTTGCTTTTCAAACTATCAAATTCTCTCCCTCTTTTCTATTCTTGCATTTGTGTATGTGAGTGTGGGTGTGTGCATTTGCCATGGCATACATGTGGCAGCCAGAAGGTAACCTAAGGTGCTGACCCTCATCTTCTATCATGTTTGAGACTCAGTCTCTTCTTTTGGCCACTGTGTATGCCAGACAAACTGAGACACAAGATTCCAGGCATTCTCCTGCCTCAGCTTACCATCTCACCATAGGATTTATGCGTCTGGATTTACCTGTGTTCTCAGGAATTCAAACTCAGGTCTTTACATTTGTGTGGCAAATTCCTTTCCCACTTAACTATCTTCCCGGGTTTCAGCTTGTATTTCAAATGAAATACTATACATAAACAGAAATCCACCCAATTCTCATGGCAGATAAAGTTTCATGTACCCCGCTCATCCAAGTGTTCCCATATTTTAATAGGAAAAAATGTTTGAATCTTCAATTTCAACATCATTTCTAATTGTGGACTAGTGGAAGATCTGCCTACAGGCAGAGCTCACCTGAGACTGATTAAAACAACAAGCTAATGGGCTCAGGCCTTCTGCTGGTTAGTCAGCAGGACCCCGTCCTGCCTCCAGTCACCACTGTGCTTCTGATAGCCCCAAGTGTCATGCCTGCAGGTTTGGCTCTAATAGTAATTATACTCAAAGCATACTCTAACTAATTATCTAATTCTGATGAGCTGTTTATGCTTAATTTTGTGAATATTGCTTTTTGAAATGGATAACCTTGTGATGCATTTCAGACAAAGGAGATACAGGTATTAAAATTCCTCCAGGTACAATTAACTTATGCTTGAGTCCTATCCAATTGTCTTATTTAACATATGAGCTGATCATTAGCTTAAGAAAATGGTAATATGCTGAATGCAGCCATGCATTTCAGGGCATGTAGCCACTACTAGAGGTGAAGAAATCAAAATGAAATGACTATATTTAATGCCATAATATAAAAAAATCTAGCAATAACAGTTCATAGTTTTGTTCTTGTGTGGCTATTTCCCCCCAAAAGAAACATTTTCTCCTAGAGGTAGGAGGAGGTTCTGACGACTTGGGAAACCAGCAAAGCTTACCAGGCCCAGAAGCTTCAAAGCTCCCAGACCTGCAGGCCTTTCCTGAAGTTTTATAAATCGCAAACAATTATTGAGAGAGGAGACTCTTCAATGGAGCTGTCTGCAAGTTGTGCAGGGAGCTCCAGGGATGTAGCCTTTGTGAGTTCTCATCTGCATTGGCCTGGATGTTTTCATGATATAGGGGATGGTGGCCCAGATGGTGTATGTGTGTGGAAGAGTCCTACTGTCTACTTAGCTTTTCTGTGATCCTAAAACTATTTTAAAAACAGAGTTGTTTAGAATAACTGAACATAGTTTCTACCATATGTACAGGTTTACATGGGTGTTATCATTACTGCCTGTGACCTTTAGCTTAGAAGCCTTGCTGTCTTTCACTTCTGTACATATTCTATGTCTTCCCAAGTAAAGAGTACAGAAAAAATTCACAAGATCATGTGGGTACAGGTATTACATATAATTTCTCACAGAAATGGGAAAAGTCTTGGAATTAATGCAATAAAAACATACTGTATTGTTGTATGAAATTCTGAAGAAATTAATACTAAAACAATCCTGTTGATCAATGGAATAAGTTGGAGTATGAAAAATAACCCATTTTTATTCAACTGACTTTACATGAAGATGGTAAGAACACATGAAGGGGTGGTGTAGGCTCAAAGTGGTGTTGAGAGAACTGCATGTCAGCAGCAGAAGAGGGAAATTTAACCTTTATCTGATAGCATATATGTATCAAGTTAAATTGGTGAAAACTGAAATATAAGACCTGACCTGAAACCATTAAGAAAGAATCAGGAAAATTTTTGCAAAATTGTTCATGCTGAGGCTTTTTATATATATAAAATTACAATCAAAACAGTAAAATGACCATGATGACTAAGAAGTTTCTGCACTGTCGTGGCAGCCATTGGAGTGGGAGAAGACCCCCAAGCCATGAATTTGATAAGAGTTTGACAGCCAAGACACGGGGAACATTCAGCTCAACTCCAAGAAGATAATGCATCGACTGAAAAGCTGCCAAATGATCTGAAAAAGATAAATAAAAATTATACTGGAGAAATACAAAGAAAAATCATAAAGAGGGACTAGAAAGATGACTCAGAGGTTAAGACCATTTGCTGCTCTTCCAGATGACTGGAGTTCAGTTCTCAGCACACAAGCTGGGCCTCTCACCACTGCCTGTACCTCCAGGTCTAGGGGATGCAAAGCCTCCTTCTAGCTTCTGTGTTTAGTCACACCCACGTTCACATGACATACACTCACACAGGCACACAGACATGTTCATATACAAATAAATTAAAAATAAATTCTTAAAAAGAATCATAGTGAGATATAGCCTTGAACAATCATAATGCAGCTATCAACAAGGTAAAGGTAGCCATTGTTGTGGATACAGAGAAAAGGGAGCACGTAGTCACTTATTGGTGTAAAGATAAATTAGGATTGGCACTTTAGAAAAGGAATAGAAATTCATGAGAAAACTGAAAATAAGGCATCCCATCCATAGGCTTTTCTCCTAAATAAAAGCCTGCCACCCAGTACTTGCCCCCTTGTCTGTTTTTTCCTTTCTATCTACCTTGCAGTTACCATAGGCTGAACAGGAAAAAGAAGAAGGACAGGGAGTTGCTGGTGAAAGGGTACGAAGTCTCAGATGTGAGGACTGGGTGACTGACTGATAGTCATGCATCAGACATATGCTACAAAATAGGAAGGTAGATTTCGAGTGACTCATCAGGAAAAACTGGTAAATAAATAGGTGGATATTAATTACCCAGACTTAATCATGTCATGTAGTGTGCACTTAATAGAACATCATATTACACTCCACAAATGCATACAACTATGACAAGTTAATAAAAAATCTTAAACAATAATTTAAGACAGAGCAGAAGAGAATACACACACACACACACACACACACACACACACACCCCTTTCTAAATGTGAACTTCTTCCAGCTAAGACTTGCCAGGGATCAGTCAGCAGTGAGTTCAAGGCTTCGATCATTGGTACATGGCATGCATCACTTGCTGTGGCTAGAAAGAAGTGAAGCTCTCGCTGCTTGGACAACACTAGCAGACCAGATCATAAGCCAAGGGACGAGGATGTAGTCTGTAACAATTTTACACTGCCTCTCATTCAATGAGGAATTCTCCTGGTGCATTAAAAATCAATTATGTAGACAGAAGCATCTACCTGATGAGTGATTTTCCTAGAATACAACCACGCTTAAGAGCAACACAATTTTTTTCTTCAAAGTCTTTTTTCTTCTGTTTTCCTAACATTACTTGAATATAAAGAATACATTTTAAAAATTCCTTCTTGGCCTCCCAAACAGATCAAGTCAATCAACTGTCTCATCCATTCAGAGGGCCTGATCCAGTGGGGACCCCTCAGCCATTGGTTCATAGTTCATGTGTTTCCATTCATTTGGCTATTTGTCCCTGTGCTTTATCCAACCTTGGTCTCAACAATTCTCGCTCATATAAACCCTCCTCATTCTTGCTAATTGGACTCCCAGAGATCCACCCGGGGCCTAGTCATGGATTTCTGCATCCAGATCCCTCAGTAGTTGGATGATCTGTTTGGGAGGCACCCAGGCAGTGGGACCAGATCTTGTGCTCATTGCATGAGTTGGCTGTTTGAAACCTGGGGCCTATGCAGGATTGTTTGGCTCGGCCTGGGAGGAGGGGACTAGACCTACCTGGACTGAGTCTACCAGGTTGACCTCAGTCTGTGGGGAAGGCTTTGCCCTGGAGGAGATGGGAATGGGGGGGGGGTTGGGGGGAAGGTGAGGGGGACGGGAGGGGGGGAGAACAAGGGAATCCGTGGCTGATATGTAGAACTGAATTGTATTGCAAAATAAATTAATAAAAAAAAAAACAAAACATTAGAACAAACGAATGAATGAAATCTAATCCAGAAAGAAAGGAGCCAGAAAAAAAAAAAATTCCTTCTTGGTTATGTTTCTAAAAGTCATGTGATTCTGAGAGACAACCAGTCTGCCTTTGAACAGGTGCCCACTGTACATCCTCAGATGATGCAGCACAATAATCAAAGGTCCCCAGGTGAGACAGAGGGTAGGTTTCATCTTCTGCTCAGGAGGAAACCTGTCTGAAATTCACCTGCTTTCAAGTTTAAATGAACACTTCACATGCATTCTATTGAGTAACTAAGGGGGGAAGCCAATTATTTTGGCATGAACTACTTTTTCTCTTGTCCCATAGTAAAGTATTATCTACTTGTAGAGAGTTTAATTGACATTTCTGGAATATATTTAAGTAGAGACGTTAACTTATTCATGATCCACTTTTTGGTGAGAGTAAATTATTATTATAGACTACCTTTTCCCACTTTAACTCTTTGAGAGATAGAATCACATCTCCAGGCCCAATGAGATGACTCAGTGGGTAAAAGTACTTCCCACATAAACCTGATGAGATGAGTTCAATCACCAGGGTCCACATAAAATGCCAGATGTGGTAGTGAGCATCTGTAATCCCAGCAGCACTCCTACTGTGAGATGGGAGGTAGAGACAGAGAATCCTGGGAAGCTCATGGGCCAGCTAGGTCAGGGAATGATGCACAGAGGCAGGAACAAGATTCATCTTTAACAAGATGTAAGGTGAGAACTGAATCCTGAAAGTTGTCTTCAGACTTCCACTGTACACAGTTCCTCCATTGGACTCCAAAGTAATTTTTACTGTGATATGGGAACCAACTGGTTACCAAATACACACTAACAAGCATGGAACCTCATTCTAACACTCAAGACGCTGTCTGTCCGGATTGGCCGTTAATAATGTCATTCAGCTTCCAGAAGCCCCATTTCTTGGGCATCACCACTTGCTGTCTAGAGATCCTGATGGACTGCCCCAAATCCTGCCCATGTTCCTAGCCTTTTTCATGGAGCTAGGGGTAAGCACTATCTGGAAAGAATCTGTACTTCTGCCAGCTGATCCAACGGAATTTCTGCCAGAGCCTTATCCTTGGTGAGAGGTACCCTTGCTATTATCACTGACACTAAGTGGGACATGCCTGCCACCGACCCAGTCACTGGATCTGTGGCTACCACCTACTGCTTCATGTTTCCCTAAAATCCCTGTACATGGCCATCATTTATTTCATTCTTGTCCACTCTTCAGGATTCAGGGCAGTCTCTACCTTCCCTTGACAAATCTGTTTTGAATTCTATCAACATCCTAAGAAGCAAGTACTTTGGGTCTGTGTTCTGTCAGCTCATGGTGTTTCTTAAACTAGTGCAGGTGTATTCTTTGTGTTATTTTCATTGCTTGTTTATCTGTGAACCCTTGATCTTGTCTTTCACTCATGCATGAAGCCGTGGAAGTTCCTGCTTCTTGAATGATATTTGTGAATGGAGGCTTGAGGTCAAGGAACTTGGCTCTGTTGCTTTAGGTTCCTTGAGTGCTTGCTTTATTTTCTGAGCATCCCTTGCCTCACAAGAGTTATAAATTCAATGTGGTAACACTGTCTTCCTGGGTCTTCTAAAACCCACAGCAGCTTCAGAGAGGCTCAACACATGCCAGAGATTCTTCCAATAACCCGGTTTGTACTCTGTTCTGCTAGAGCTATCACTTTGATTCTGTCTGGCTCATCTGTGTACCTCCTGGGTACTTCCTGGAGGATTCCAAGTCATCACAATGATACTGGATCATCGATGGTACAGCAGGACTAAGCACAGTAGATACATCATGGAGCCAACAGAGGAATCCAGCAGCAGATGGATGGATATGAAAGTGCAGTTTATACACACAAGGGAAGTGTTTCAGCCATGTAGAAAAATGAAGCTATGTCATCCATAAGAAAATGGATGTAACTGGAAATAATCACCTTAAGTGAATGAAGGCCGTCTCAGAAAACAAAGATCATACCCTCTATCTTATTTATAGTTACTATAGTCTATGTAGTCACACACACACACACACACACACACACACACACACACACACACACACACACACACAGATATATAGTTAAAGTAGATATTAAATTAGCAAAGGTAACAAAGGGGACATATAAGAGGGTTAAGAGAAAAAGTGAATGGGGACTATGAACAATGTATGTACCCAATGTGAAAAAAAATTAAATAAAATACTGCTAAAGTTGTATTTAATATGTTAAAATGGTATTCATTGTTTTCTATTCTACTATGCCCCAAATGAGTTTTATTTTTGTAATTTATGGTTGACTCCTTTATATCCATATTTAATCTTTATGAACTTTGATAATGGAGTGTCTTGCTCTATCTTTCTTTTGCTGTTGACTTTCTCTGGTAAAGCATCCTGAATATTTTTGTGAATCTGTTCCCCTTTTATGCTCAGTCCTATGAGTCTACTGGAAGGTCATAAACTCTAACTATAGATGAGACCATGTAATACATGAATTTTCCATATGTATGTGTATGCTCTTACATGAGGACCAAAACTAACCTGGAGTATTTTTCCTAAATGTGTCCATCTTATTTTTTTTAGACTAGATCTCTCACTGACATGGAAATTACTGAGTAAGCTAGGCCTGCTGGCCAGTGAGCTCCAGAGTCTTTGGCTGGGATTATAGGCACACAATGCTACTCCCAGGTTTACAATGTAGGTTCTGGAGATTAAACTCAGATTTTCCTGATGACAAGGCAAGTACTTTACTCACCAAGCTGTTTACATCAAATGTAAGTTTGAGTGAAGAAAAACAGATTGAATTTGGTTAGGATGTATCTTTTCTTATATTGATTCTTAAATAAATCATTCATTCATTCATTCCCTGCTACATGGATTTAGTCATACATTTATAAAACAAGCATCTATTGAACATCTGCTATGTGCCAACTTCAGCTTAGGGAATGTGAGTAGAACGAAACAGAAAATCTATGCTCTCATGAAACCAAAAGTAATTGGGATGTGGGGAAGAGAGAAAAAAACTAATTAGACTAATAAAAGAGCAGACTATTTCAAATGGTGATTAAGCACCATGAATGTTGTGATATGTTGTGAAATGGATGTGGAGGTTAAATTTCAGATGATTGGGAAAATATTAATATTTATATTAATATTAATATTTAAGGGGCCACATTAAAGTCAAGACTAAATGATAAAAAGTATCAGGTAAGAAAAGATGGGAAGGTTGTGGATAACACTGTTAACTTGTCAGGATCTATAATAAGCTAGGAGATAAACCTCTGGGCATGTCTGTGAGCGAGTTTCTAGATTGGGTTAATTGAAGTGAGAAGACTCATCCTGCAACCAGAACCATTCTATGGTCTGGGATCTTGAACTAAATAAAAGGAGAAAGTGAGCTGAGCCCAAGCATCAGTCCCTCTGCTTCAGGACTGCGGATGTAATGTGACCAGCTGCCTCCCCCTCCTGCTGCCATGGCTTCTCCACCATAATTAACTGTACCTTCAGACTGTGAGCCAAAATCAACCCTTCCTCTATTGAGATATTTTTGGTCAGGTATTTTGTTATAGTGATGTATTAGTTACACAAAGTAACTAATATACAAAATGAGAAGGAAACAGGCATATCTTAGGAAAAGGGGAAACTGGAAAATGGTAGGGTACTAACTCAGTCTTAACTCACAGAGGGACTTGAAGTTTGGCAAAGAAGTTGGATTTTGTTCTAAGTGGAAAACAGTAAGGGGGCATTTGGGAAATCACAAAAGGAAGGGGCATGACCTGACTTCTGACCAAATTACTTCCATGTAAAAATTTGACTGGGAAGATGACACCAGGATGATTGAGACCAGATAGGAAGTGACTGCAGCAGTGGGGATGGTAGATGACAGTGGTGACAAGAGAGAGTAGTGTCACAGTTTACATTTGTGGAGGAATTGGTTCTAGCGAGAGACTGAAGCTTGAGAATATCATTGTGGGAGACAGTTTCTGAAATGAATAAGACAGTAGGAGGTGAGGAAACTATGAGTTCTGTTTTGAGACCGTTTTGGATAAGGTACCTACAAGACAGAACAGAAGCTTCACATAAGAATGTAGAATCTGGGAAGGTACCAGAACCAGGGATTCAAAATTGGATGTAATTAGTAATCCTAGTCAGCTTGACTGGCAACTTGACATAGCGGAGAACCACTTGAGAGTCTCAGTTGAGGGTGGCACACATCAGATTGGAGTGGATATATTTGTGGAGGATTGACTTAACTGCTAATTGATGTAAGAGGGCTCAGTCTATTGTGGAACATATTATGTATATACAGGTGACCCTATTCTGTATAAGAAATCTAGTTAAGCATGAACTTATGAGCAAGGCAGCAGCAGCATATTTACAGTTTCTTTTTCAAGTTCCTGCTTTTACTTCCCTTGGTGATAGACTATGACCTGTGATAGGTGAGCCACATAGACCCTCTCCCTACCTAAGCTGCTTTTTTTTTTTTTTTTTTTTTTTGGTTTTTCGAGACAGGGTTTCTCTGTGTAGCTTTGCGCCTTTCCTGGAACTCACTTGGTAGTCCAGGCTGGCCTCGAACTCACAGAGATCCGCCTGGCTCTGCCTCCCGAGTGCTGGGATTAAAGGCGTGCGCCACCACCGCCCGGCTCCTAAGCTGCTTTTGGTCAGAGTGTTTGATCACAGAACAGAAAACAAACTAGAATAATACTATAGGAAAGTATTTAAAGACATGAATTGAATATATTCACCTAATGATAGTGTTTCTATAGAAGAAGACAGTTAAAGGGAGATCCTAAGGATCCTTTCACATTTAAAGTGAGTTGAGGTGGAGAAGTCAGTATTAACTTTAAAGTATATATAACAATTGTTAACCTATAAGCATTAAAGAAGAATCTCAAAATGTGTGTTTTAAAATCTAACAGAATTAATGGAAGAAGTAGATAATTTCATGATAATAGTTGAATACTTCAATTCCCCACTTTTAGTAAACAGTAATTAGGATATCAAATACTCAAAATATGAACATTGTATGCCAAGTTAGGCATAATGCACATCTAACAATAGCAGAATAAAGATTTAAGTATATAAAAGTGTATTAGTTAGGGTTTTTTTGCTATGATAAAACACTATGACCAAAACTAGCTTGGGGAAACTAGGGGTACTCTCAACTGATGTAGAAAAAGTTTTTGATAAGAAATAATGGCATTTCATGATAAAAAAACAAAGAAGTATAAATAAAATGAGTCTTTCTCAACACAATCAAGGACACCTATGAAAAACCCACAGCTAACGCAATATTCAGTGTTGAGAGACTAAGAGCTTTCCCATCAGACCAGGAAACAACAAAACCACCTGGTGTTGCTTCTAGTTCAGGGATTCAAGAGGAAAAAGAAACACAAGTTTTTTAGAGTCGAAATGAAGAAGTAAAGCCATCTCTTCATGAACCTGGTTTGGGATTGTACATTGAAAATCCAAAAGAAAAAAATCTACAATAATAGAACCTTTGGGTTACAAATAAAAAGCAAAATTACTAGTATCAAATGATCTAGGATCAATATACAAAACATATTTCTATCTCTATATTATAATAATGTACAAATTCTGCTAAAAGTGTCATCAAAATATAACAAAGCGATAAAAAGAAAGTCATCTTACACACTGCTAAAAGAAAATATCTTCAGAGAAATTGAGTGCCTGAATGTGCAGCACATCCCACATTCATGAACTGAAGTAGTTAAGACAGAATGCCCTTCACACTGTTATGCAGATTCTGTGCAATTTCTGTGACTTTTTCCCAAGCTGATCCAAAAAGCATACGTAAATACAGAGATTATATAATAATAAGGGGAGTTTTATTAAAGAACTTCTGGTGGCCATGGCCACGTCAGAGCAGAAGCAGGTGGCAATTGAAGTTCTGGTGTCAGGACACCACAAGAAAACCTCTCTGATAAGTATATCTTGTTCAAGCAAGGCTTATGAGAATACAAACTCCAGAATGTCTTTTTCTTATGCTGTGCCTTCACATTGTTGCTGCTGTAGGCTTTTCTCAGGTACATGATATAATGTATATGTATGTGGGGAGTCCCCCACTACCTGCATTGTAGTGTGTTTATCTCATGAATACACCCTGATCTTCTGGGCATCTGTTTCTGTAGATTGTCTAAAAGATGAGTCCTCTTTAAGTTGTATTATCTAATTGACAGAGTTTTGATGAATAGAAATAATACTAGGACATGTTTTATACCTAAGACCTGTTGTTCCATGAGGACTGTGAGACACTTAGGAGCTGCTTTAGATCACAGCTCAGATTTATGGTTTAGGAAAACATTTGAGTCCAGGAGCCAGACTGGCTCAAATTCCTTTAATCTTTATACTGAGTTATGAAGTCACAGGATGTTGTGCATCATTAGCTGAAACAAAGCTGCAAAAGAGTATTAGATCAGACCAGATGCCTTGCTAATAGTTTTTCAGATAAACGTTTCCAATTTTTAATCTACAAGGACACACAACTGTACTATCTGGTTAGGTTGTAAATACAAATAAAGCTCAATTATTGTTAGTTGGCAAGTGAATAATTCCTTGCACCCATTCCTGACATCAATTTGTGAAAATAAATTCTGACTAGTCAAGGTTACAGAAAATAATGTGACTCTGTAGTCACAAATTAGGGCTGCAAGTATTCTTGGGTAATTGGAAATCTTATATTGCCTGAAAAAGTTTGTTGGGATATATAAACTGTAAAAAGACAGGAGAGGAGGGAGCAATGTAACACAGCACTGAGAGAGTAGAACCTGAGGTAGCAACAGAGTAGCACAACATGAGAGAGAACAGCATGATGAGAACAATTTGAGAGAATAAAGAAAAGAAACCATCAAGAGACTGTGTGAGGTTATATTTCCCTAACTCCCTCAGATAGAAAAAGTCTTAGCTTTGCTATGCTGTGGACTTTCCCTTTGAGCCCTGTTTGCAGCCTGGAAACTGGTTCTTCTTTGGCTGTGATAAAGAACCACATAAATGGGCTGATGAGATGACTCAGGGGTTATGAGTACCTCTCTTCTTGTAGAGTTTGATTTTAAGTACCATGTTGGGTAGTTAAAGACTGCCTGGTATTGCATACCAGGTGATCTGATACCCTCTTCTGGACTTCATGTGCACAAGAACACATATGTGTATGCCTACACAGAGATACAATCACATAAATTTTGAAATCATATATCTGATTTCAAAATTTATTACAAAGTAGAGCAACCTGGATTGTCTTTTACTGGCAAATGTTTAGTTATGTGGAGTAATAGAATATAAGGAAATTCTAGAAATATATTTGTTTACTTTTATAAGATTAGCTTTAATTTTGAACTATATGTTTGTGTTTGTCTGCATGAGTGTATGTACTTGAGTTCAGGTATCCATGGAGCCCAGAATAAGGCTTCAGATCCCCTGGATCTGGTGTTATAGATGGTTCTGAGCTGACTTGTGTGGGTGATGGGAACCAAACTCAAGTCCTCTGCAAGAGGAGTTCACACTCTCAATCCCTGAGCCATCTCTCCAGACCCAATGTATCTTATTATTCAATCAATTTACTTTTGTAAAAAGCTAGATCAACTCTATGAACAAAATAGAACTTGAGTAAATTATGACAAAACGCTAGGTCAAATCAGGCTATTGCTTCATACTACACAGAAAAAATACCCTAAAAGTACATTCAAAATATAAATATAAGATAATCCTACATAACCTTTATAGTTACTAATATCATGGTCTTCAAAGAAAAATATAAATTGGACTTCATCAAAATTTAAAGTGTTTTTGCATCAAAGATACTATAAAATTGAAAAGACAACTCACAGATGGAAAAAAAAGTACTTGCCAAGTCAGACGCTAATATCTACAATACACAGGGACTCTCATAACTTACAACAGACCGAATAGCAGCCCCTGTTATTAGTCACTTTCCTGTCACTGTGACAGAGCACCCTGACAAAAGCAACTTAGGGGAGATAAGGGTTATTTTGGCTTATAGTTCTTGAAAAGCAGAGTGCATCACTATGATAATTAAGGCATGGCAACAGTTGGGGAAAACATTGCGGCAGGAGCATGATGCTGGGTGACCACCGTTTCAGGAAGCAGAGAGAGAACAGTAAAAGGAAGGAGGCTTTAAAACTGCAAAGCTCCTTCCCATCCTGCAGCGATGTACTTCATTTAGCAAGATGAATGCTTGCAGAACCTTTCCCAGAACCATTGCCAACTGGGAGCCAAATGTTCAAATACATAAGCCCATAGGGGACAGTTTTTCATCCAAACCACCATGCCTCCTTATGGATGCCTTGTCCCAACCTCAAAAGTCTATAACTGTTTTCCACCAGATGGAAATGGTACCTGGTGATAACACCAAGCTGATGACCACAAGAGAAGGTGATTTTGAATTATGTAGATGGGACTATATCACCATTGAGGTTTTTACAATGGGAGGCAGGAGCTCCAGGGCAAGAGAAGATGTGACCAAGGGGCAGAGATCAGAGTACATCAGACATAGACCAGACATTGTGGGAAGTTGGCAAGATAAAGTGACTAGGAGCGGCTTCTTCTTTTGAGATGACAGAGCTTCTCCGAGTATCCAGATGGTAAGAGAAGGATGCTCTGTGGTTTGTTCAGTTGGCCTGAAGACCAGTGCTGAATTTCTTACTTTCCTAACTACAGGATGATAGGTGGGTGTTACTTTAGGTCTCCATGATTTCATTTTATAGAAAACTAATATGGATTTTTGTACCTGGAAATTAGGAACTTTCGTAGCAAATATTTAAGACAGCAGAAGTGCTTTTGAAATTGGTCAGTGGGCAGAGGCTGGAAGTATTTGAGGATCACAGTAGGAAGAGCTTGTATTTCATTGACTATGTTGCTATCAGAAATACAGATCATAGGGTCTGGGGAGATGGCTCAGTTACTGAAGTGGTTGCCACACAAGGCTTCATCCTCAGAACTTGTGTATGTGTGCTGGTGCATGCTTCTAATTCCAGTAGTGGGATGGGGAGACAGGAGGATCTCCAACTTTCTAGCCAAACAGACTAGATTCTTAGTATAATATCAATGCGGCAAGTGTTGATGAAGGCATTGAAGGAAATAAGAACCATGCAATTGGAGATTGGAGGGAAGAAGCCACTGATAGAAAGTGACAGACAAATTAGAAGAGTCTCAGTGAACTTCTTACCATTATATAAGAAGTGAAGCTTTAGGTGGCATCGCATTTATCTGTAAAGAATTCCAAAGTGTTGAGGCTGTGGCCTGTTTCTTTTTTGTTTTGTTTTGTTTTTTGTTTTGTTTTGTTATCACCAATATCAAAATGTGAGAGCAAATTGAATACACTGAGCTGAGAGAAGAAATGTTGAGAAAAAGAAACCAGGTCTCTGTGATCTGGGAGATTTTATCTCTGCAGGCTGTGAAAACACTTCACTTAGGAGACACATGATGGGGACCCAGGTCTCTGTGATGTGGGAGATTCTGTCTTTGCAGGCTGTGAAAACACTTCAGTTAGGAGACATAGGATGGGAACTCAGGTTCTGTGATGTGGGAGACTCTGTCTCTGCAGGCTGTGAAAACACTTCAGTTAGGAGACACAGGATGGGGACCCAGTTCTCTGTGATGTGGGAGACTCTGTCTCTGTAGGCTGTGAAAACACTTCACTTAGGAGACACAGGATGGGAACCCAGGTTCTATGATGTGGGAGATTCTGTCTCTGCAGGCTGTGAAAACTTTTCAGTTAGGAGACTCACAGCAAGGACCCAGGGAGGAAGTACAAGTACAGGTACAAGAGCCAGGCAGTTCCTGGTCAGCTCACAAAGATCACAAAGGCAGTGCATTGAAGACATTGGTACAGTACTCAGGCACTTAAGTAGACACCAGGGGAAGACATGGGATTACTCAAGAAAGAAGGAAAGAAAGAAAGAAGGGAAGAGGGAGGAGAGAGAAGGGGGCAGGAGAAGGATGATCATGGAGGAGTCAGAGTCCTAAAGAATTGAATCTCCAGTTATATCCAGGAGACTCACATGATTCTTCAGAATGTTCCAGCAACAGGAACACTGTCAGCTGAAAAAAAAAAAAGAAGGACAAGGAAAAGAATTCAGTGAATCCAATTTTCCACATTTTACAGGCAGGAGTCAGTTGACAATCAACTCAGCTACAGCCTTGTGCTGCACTCTGAAGAGCAAGGTGACTCACAGAGTGAAGTGGATGCCGGAAGATAGTGAAGGGAGCAAGGGTAGCTTATACAGTGAAGCAGTATCCCAGAAGGAAGAGACAGCGAGGGAGGGGGCCAGGAGCACAGGCCAGATCGGGAGCAAGTGGGCCAGGAACACAGGCCAGGGGTGATTTTCTTTCCAAAATTACCAGGTCATGTGGGGGAAAAAAATAGGAGCAACAGTTGGGGGAGAGAGAATGCTCTGTCCTCAAGCTTGCCTCTAGTCCATTATCAAATATGCTCCTATTCCAGGAATGTGTCTGTGTCCCTATGTTCTCATTTGATCCTTCTATACATCTATAAATCAGCTAGCATTTTGCCCATGTTAGAGATGAGCTGATTAGGGTTTGGAGAGATCAAGGAACTTATTCCTGGTCACAGAGAAACCATGATTTAACAACTGGTATTTCCTTTTCATTCTGAGGGTCAGAGGTGCCATGATTGAATCATCAGGCTCCCTTTCTCCTGTTAGTGAAGTACAGCAGCATAGTAAATGCCACCAAAGGGTGAGGTTGACCTTGGGTTGAAGGGGGAGTTTTTCAGTAAGCTGATTTATGTCATTAATGTACAAGACAGGAAAAGTTAGTGACTCCTGGGGGAGGAAAGAAAGTAAGAGCTGCAAGGGGAGAAAGTGCTTTGAAATGTTCTCTTCTGGGCATGACAAGGCTATTTCCAACATCAACTCATGGTACCTGGGGTTGGCTGCATAAGACCAAACCAAAAAGATTAGGTAACATTCCACCATGGAAGGGTAAGGTGCTGTTGATCCTCCATCCTTAGTGAAGACTTGGTGACAACTGTCAGCCACTAAGGGAGGAGGGAAACAGCTATTTTTCTTTAGGGGTTTGGCTGCTGGTGGGTTGCCCATGACTCAGAGGATGGCTCTGTACCTGTTCACATGTGGTCTGCACTAATTGGACTCATGGGATTAATAACAACATTAATAATAAAGGGGACATGAAATCAAGAAGTAAATATATTGGGGAGTGCTGCAAGCCATAGGAAAATGTAATGAAATCCATCTACTATGACAAAAGCTACTGCTTGGAAGGTCAAGGACTTTTCCAGAAGTCAAGCCATGACTTAAGGAGTCTTGGTGATACTTTAACTTTTGTATATATATTAACCGATTCCTGTAATGATTTTCTTGTATGCTATGTATGCTTCCAAGAACTCCTAACAGTGTATTTATCTGAAATACTTCTCAAGCATCCCAGGCCATAATGGCAAACATTCTCCTGACCTAAGGTAAACACCCTTCCAGAGACACCAACTAGGGAACAGCTGGAGACACCAACTAGGGAACAGCTAGGGGCATAGCTTTATTTCTTGTGCAAACGAAGCCCAGAGCCTCCTTCCTCTCACAGGCCAAGGTGCATTCCAGAGCAACTGACTCAGAACAAAAGGTTTTTTTTCTCTTCTTTTCTTTTCTTTTTTTTTTTTTTTTTTTTTTTTTTTTGCTTACCAGGTCCAGTGAAGTGTTTAAGGCAAGATTCAGAGCAGAGTTGCTCTGAATTGGTCCAAGTAGGGTCAGGAGAGTAGGAGAGGCAGGGATGAGCATGGATGGAGCATTGGAGGGTGAAGATGACGTCAAGAGAAAAAGAGGTTAGTTAAGACTAGGGCAATGAGAGGACAGGAAGAAAAGGGACAGAGAGGACATGAATGTGAGAACAGAGCTGAAGCTGTGTAGATAGAATCTTGACTCAGAAAAATAAAGTGAATGGACTAAAGAGTTCCATCTACATAGATTCATTTAACATCATCAAAGATTAGATTATCAGCTGGTTGTAGATTCTTCCTGGACTCTGGGGAAGGGCTATCGAGGGCTTGGACCCCGTATAGACCCTGTTAGGGGAGTTCTAGGGGAGGGGGATGAATGAGGTAGTGGTGAGTATATATGATCAAAATATATTGTACAAATGTATGAAAATTTCAAATAATAAAGAAACAGACAAAGAAATGTCTACATGAGTGACAAGTCAACAAACCCCAGTTTGTGAACCCCAGTAGTACAGAAGAGATTTTAGGGCTTTGCTGACTACTTAGGTGTTCTGCCCCTGCTAGCCTCAAAATAAAATACAAGTTCTTTAATTCTCCATAGCACTCAGCTTTTCTGGGGTCTAGAGCATCCAAACACTAGATGCAAAATACCTCATGGAATACTCACTGACATCCACAGTTTAAACATCATGTAGCTCTGTTTAGTAGAGAACTATGGAAAGCAGATGCCCAAGGCTTGCTTGAAGGATGATTCTTTCCTCACTCGAGTCACTAAAAATGACGACCTCAAATGGCAGAGTCTGGTGATATTAGGCAGTGCTTAAAATACAGATTTCAGAGAAAGATAGACTTAAACATGAATAATGGTTCCATCTCTAATTAGGAATGTGAATATGGGGAGCCTGTCTGATAGGTTGAGTCATGCACAAGTTAAGCAGCAAGTATAATTCAGCTTTATGGTTACGGCTATGCACTACATAGATTGTGCATCATGGCTAATTTGTCAGCTCTATGAAATGGTAAATCAGGTTCTTGAACCTGTAAGATTTGACAGAAAATATGAGACCCCAAGAAACCCTTTCAGACATGAATTGCTCTGTCTGAACCACACTAGGTTTCACATAGTAGAAGATTTTCATAATATAAAAGGAAGATGAAGGAGACAAAGATGGATCAACACTTATGATCCCAACAAGACTGAAAATTCAATGAAACAAAGCAAGTTGCGAATAAAACAAACCAAAATGGCACCCAAACTTACCATCATTTCATGAAAGAACAGTCGTTTAAGTATCAATGTGTAATCAACAAACAATCTTGGAATAAAAATGACTCTTGGAATAAAGTTAGCTTTCTGAAAAGAAAAGAAACCCCAAGGTTTCTTGCTGGATAGTAATCAGTCAAAGTACTCCTTTATTCCTGCACCAGGTTCTCATGTAGCCCAGAATGGCCTGAAACTTTCTATGTGATAAGGCTGACCTTGAACTTCTGATTCTTCCTCACAGCACTGGGATTAGAGGCACTCTTCACCTGTGGTAAGTCTCTGTTGGGGAGAAATGAGTAATAAACCAATTGTAGTAAAGTAGAGGCTGTCCGATAGACACATTGAGAGAATAAGAGTTGAATATTGTACCAGGAAGATGGGCCCTGCTGATTACAGTCATCTGTAGCTTGGCTCAAGCTAATGATTCTAGTTCTATTCATCAGATTTTCTGAATTTTCAGATTGTATTTGCCCATTTAGTATCACTTTGTATTGAAATATGCAAGACACTTGAAACAATGATGTTCAGTATCCTCTGACCAGGTTTCTCTTCCTGCTAGGGGCTTCAGACATGTTTACATATTAAAACTGGTCATTTAATGAAATAGTTCTGCTACAATTATAATTATTTGAAAGTGATTAGTTTGAACACAGTGACACAGTTATTTAAATATACCCTACTTTTCCTTATCAGTACAATAGTTTCAATACATTATATAATGGATTTTATGTTGGTCCAGGAAGATAACTCAGTCCATAAGATGCTTGCTATATAAGCCTTAGGACCTCCAAACCTATGTAAAAAAGACAGGGATGGTGGCATGTGTTTACAATTTGAGTACTGAGAACATGGAGACAAGAGGAACTCTGGGGATCACTGGACAGCCAAGCTAGTCTAACTAGTGTGTCCCATGCTTCAGTAAGAGACCCTGTCTTAAGAAAAGCAAGGTGGACAGCTTTTATGAGGAACAACTCTGGAGGCTGACTTCTGGTTTACACATCCTCGAGCATGCGAGCATGCACACCTACACATGTGCACACACACACATACACTCATGCGCACACACGTGTACTCACACACACAAGGACATTCATACATACTAATTTTATGTTATCAAAAGGATTAGTAATTCACAATGGGTAGGGTAATCTTTATAATTCCTCTAATGAATATACCCTACGTATACATAAAATTGAAAGTGATCGAATTCACAGTGAGTTTTGCAAAGTTCCTAAAATTCTTCTGTGCACAAGTCCTTGATGCCCATGCTGTGATACATTCTAAAGGTGGTTCATCCTTGGGAGGGTGCTTTATGGGGTGGACAGTACCTGTCCTCTTACTTTATGCACAGACTCACTTTATCGTCATATGCAAGGGGACGGTGTCCATTTATTATTCATCCCTGGTTGTGTTTGGACTAGAGATGGGCAGAAACAACACATAAGAGCTATGATAGTTAGTCTTAAGCCCATCAGAATTTCCTAGTGTTTTACCTGAGCAAATGGGCAAGAGACTGTGCTCATGAGCAGGCTATGGGAAGTTCCACAGCAAAATCTACATGCAAACCAAGAGCAGAGACAATGTATGGGCTAACAGGTGGTGATATGGACAAAGGCAGAGTACATGGGACAGCCATGCAGAGAGAAGCTGGGGAATGGGGAGGGGAGAGAAAGACTAGAAGAGAGTGGTGGCTAGAGGCACTGGTTCCCCTCTTTTCTCGGTGCTCCAATGTTTTCTCACCTATTTGTCTTCCTGCTTGGATGTTATCCATACCATGTGCTCATCTATCTTTAACATAATCACACAGGACTGGAAATATAGCTCAGTAGTGCCATACCAGATAGCTGGTAAAGTGCCACATAAGCATGAAGGCATGAATTCAGTCCCTAGCACCTGTTCCACATGGAGAATGATCCATGAATCCAGTTTCAAATGGTTGTGTTTATTGAGTATGTAGCAAGCCAAGTGGAAGGACAAATGCCAAGTAGCAGGTAGACAGAAAAACCCAATAGTCAGCAAGACATCCTCAAATCAAGTGCTCAAATATCCAGCAAGATGACTGGAGTAACTTTACCAAGGAAGCAAGCTAATGCAGCATCATCAATTTGGGTTCTTACAACATCTATCGGAAATTGACTGGGGACGTCCTACTGAAATGGTTACTCTGGAGTTACTGTCTGAAATATTTCCTCTTAATGGGAGCAGTTCATCCAGAAGGGATAGGGGCAGCTCATGATTCAGGAGGCAAACAAATGTCATGTCTGGGAAAATTAAAACTTGCAAGATTCTTGAAGGCCCCTCACCAGCTTTATAGAAGCAATAAAAACATTGGGGGCAGGGGGAGACTGATGAGCTGAGTTGAGAGAAGAGATTCTCAGACCCATGGAGCCACCTGCAAGTTGTGCAGAGAGCCCCGGAGATGCAGCTTTCATGAGCTGCCACCCATGCTTGGTTGGGCTTTTAGGTGAGACAAGTGCTTTTGAGTCATTTATGCTCTAGTAAGTGATTCCCTCACTCATACTTGTGTTAGTAACCCAAGTAAACATTCACTGCTTCACCAAGTTAGACTTTGGTGCAGTCATTACTTTGATCTGTCAAGGGTCCTCTATCTGTGCTGAATAGACTGTGTGTGTGTGTGTGTGTGTGTGTGTGTGTGTGTGTGTGTGTGTGTGTGTGTGTGTGTGTTTCTTCCCAGAAGAAGTCTCTCACACACTAGGTATCCCTAGGCGGAAGAAATAGTGAAGAAAGTTTCTGTGTATGTCTGTTTGGATGCAAGCATGAGCGTGCTTCTGTGCTGGGTTTGAAGTGTGGCAGTAAGTGTGGAGCTGCAGACAGGGTCTCTGAGCAGTGAGAATGCTTGGGTTACAACACTGAGATGCAGATGTTTCTGAAAGCTCTGCTTGGGGAGAGTCCAAGTCAAGGTGTGTCTAAAGCTTCCATGTGGGGATGTTGAACAGATGACTGGAGACAGACATTCAGAGGCAAGGTACTCAGCTGATGAATTTTATCATGCAGGCACTGATGAAATCATCAGGGAAAAGAGATGTCTCAGTCTGAGTAAGGTAGAGCCAGAAATGAGCGTACAAACCTAATGGCCTGTGTAGTAGGAAGAAAGTCCAGAGACAGTGTAATTCCAGAATTCAAATGAAGTAAAGACTGTCAAGAAGAATGGTTCAATGAGTCAAGTGCTTGTTTTGTCAATATTAAGACCTGAGTTCAAGCCCCGAGGCCATTGTACTAATTATCCCCCTATTACTGTGATTAAACACCATGACTAAGGCATCTTACAGAATGAAGGGTTTATTTTGGGATTATGCTTCTAGAGTCCATGATGGTAGAGTAGAGGCAGCAGGCAGCAGGTAGTTGGAGCAGCAATTGAGAACTTACACCTCAAACCATAAGCAGGAAACAGAGAACAAATTAGGGATGGTATGTTGCCTTTGCAACCTCAAAGCCCACCTCTAATGACAATTCATTCAGTGAGGCCATGCCTTCTGATCCTCCCCAAGCAGCCATCAACTAGGGACCAAGTAGTCAAATGCTTGAGACTTTTGGAGGAATATCTCATTCAACTGACCACAGCCATGTGCAAGCACCAGCTGTGATGGCACACACTTGCAATCTGAGCACTGGGAGGGTAGCTTTCTGGTTTACTTGGTTCACTCCAGGTTGGTCAGAGGACCAGAGATCCTATCTTTAAAGCAAGGTGGACAGCACCCAAATACAATAAGGTTGACCTCAGGTTCTCTCTCTCTCTCTCTCTCTCTCTCTCTCTCTCTCTCTCTCTCTCTCTCTCTCTCTCTCTCTCTCACACACACACACACACACACACACACACACACACACACACACACACATACACACAAACACACACACACAGAGTTTGGATTGAGAAAGAAGATTTAAGAGTTGTGTTATCATAGAAACTTGGGAACAGTGGTGACTGCAGGGGCAATGCACTCTTCTTAAAACAAGGAGACACAGAAGTCAAAGGAATTTAACTTAGAAAGGGCCATGGCTAAGTATCAAGAGCTCCCGGACCAATATACATCTTCTGGGTGCAAAATCAAGATGGAAGCTGATAACTCCACAGTTTGGAGTGGGTAGAAACAGCCTTAGCTCAAGTAAGTCAACAATTAAGAATTTCCTAAGAAATTCCTTTGAGCTCAATCTCCTGTATTTGGATGATCATTGTAGTATGTGAGTGTGAGGTCTGAATATTCTGGGCTAGCTCACTGGGATGAGTAAAAGGATAGAACTTTCTGTCTTCTATAAAATATAACTGAGAGACAGCACAGTAGATAAAGTGTTTGCTAGGCAAGCCTGAGGACATGAGTTCAATGCCCAGCAAGTACTTTTAGCTGGGAGTGGTGTAATCACAGCACTAGGGAGCTGGAGAGTGACAGATTCCAGGTGCTCACTGCCCAGTAGGCCTAATTGGGAGCTTCAGGTCAGTGAGAAACTGTCTCAAAAAACAGCCTAGGTAATGTCCTGAGGAGCTTTGGCCTCCCTCCAGGCTCGATGTACACACATAACTTCACACACACACACACACACACACACACACACACACACACACACAAATGTATAATACACACATGCATACATACACATATACACACACAAATACATATACACACAAACACACACATGAACACACATACACAGAAAAGACAAGCAGAAAAAGAACATTTCTGACAAAGACAATGGACTCACTAGGCCTCACACCCATGAAATTGGCATGGTGGTGGACTGGCACAGCGTACACTACCCAGATGGCTTTGAATCCGGGAAGTATGTCTAACGTAGGGCTTACCTCTAAGGTGTCCCCACCTTACTTGTGTCTCTTTACTTCACGGTGGTAAGATGCTGTGGTACCAAAGGTTTCCTGTTTCATAGAGACCACTGTTTTCCCCTTCTGAAGACTGAAAGTAACTAGCTAATTCTTCACGCAGTTCAGTAATCTGAAAGCTGTCTCCAACATTCTCGATTCATTCTACAAATCCACTACTCTATCAAGTCATTGAAATGAGAAGAGTTATAAATTATCCCTTTCCTGTGTGCTAGCTACATGTACCCGACTTCATCTGGTTCAACTTCTGGTAAAACTGAGGTGTTAAAAATTTTAACTTGTGTCTGGGGATATAGCTCAGTTGGTGGAGCACTAGCCTCGCATGCATAACGTCCTGGATGCCATCCCCAGCACTGCATAAACCAGGAGTGTGGGAGCACACCTCCAACCCCAGCACTCAGGAAGTAGAGGTTTTGAAGGATCAGAAATTCAAGGTCATCTTCATCTCTATGATGATTTTGAGGCCAGCTTAGGCTGATTGAGATCCTATCTCAAAGAAAAAAGTTAAATAATAAGGATAAACGATGGTTCAAAGAATAGAGGTGCC